>NW_005369967.1:789797-821017 GCF_000412655.1 Myotis brandtii
GAAAGAGGACATTCAGAAAGCCAAGAGACACATGAAAACATGCTCAAAGTCACTAATCATCCAAGAGATGCAAATCAAAACAACAATGAGGTACCACCTCACACCTATCAGAATGGCTATCATCAACAAATCAACAAATGAGAAGTGCTGGAGAGGATGCAGAGAAAAAAGAACCCTCCTTCACTGCTGGTGGGAATGCAGACTGGTACAGCCATTGTGGAAAACAGTATGGCGTTTTCTCAAAAATTTAAAAATGGAACTGCCATTTGACCCAGTAATACCACTTTTAGGAATATATCCCAAGAAAACAGAAACACCAATCAGAAAGGATATATGCACCCCTATGTTCATAGCAGCACAATTTATAATAGCTAAGATTTGAAAACAGCCTAAATGCCCATCAGCAGATGAGTGGATTAGAAAACTATGGTATATCTACACAATGGAATACTATGCTGCTATAAAAAAAGATGGAATTCTTACTATCCTTATTTTACAGGTTAAAAAAACAAATAAACTTAGGTATGCATAAGAGAATAGAAATTTAAGGTAGGATGATACAAAGGTTTGGTAATTTGGCCAAGGTCAAACATTTATTAGGTAGCAGAGCTGGGATTTGAACCCAGGCAGTCTGGCTCCAGAGCCCAAACTCTTAACTACTCTGTCAATAGTAGCTTTTATTTTCTCTGCCCATGACCTGAGCCTCTCCCACATGGAACACTCCTGAAGTCCCCATCACAGAACAGCAGAGGATCTGAATTAGGTTGCGCCAACTCACACACTTCCCACCATCAGCCTGCTCTGCATTGCGGGAAAATGGGTGGGTGCTGGCACCTTCAGGCTCCCAAGTTATTTGGTAATATTCTCATTTTCTAGTTAATGATTCTCTTATCAGACCAGAGCCTCTCAAAAAAGAAAAAGGTGGTTCTCACTCTCCTGTAGTGGGTGGTGGGAACTATCATCTATTTTAGCCAAACTGTTGGCAACTACTTCTGACTTCTAGAGGTGAGGCAAAATTCCTCTCCAAGGGAGACAATTCGTCAGTTTAGGAAAATACTTCGATGTATATCAATGATGTGTTTTTAATTTGGACTTTATTTTGTTTTATTTTTTATTTTTATTTTTTAAAATATATTTTTATTGATTTCAAAGAGGAAGAGAGAGGGAGAGAGAGAGAGAGAAACATCAATGATGAGAGAGGATCATCGATTGGCTGCCTCCTGCATGCCCCACACTGGGGATCATATTTTTTGCTGTTATAGGGAAAGGCCCCTGAGCATAAATGGATAGGAGTGTTTGAGACCATGAGGGATGATCTGCTCTGCATAATAAAGTAAAGAAAATTTTGAGGGCATCCCAAAGAGAGAAGATAAGGGGCTTGAGATGATTGATAATGGAAAAGGTATGAAGGCAACCTAAAGAGAGAAGGAGGCCCAAAAGCTATCCATGCATTGGGGCCATAAGAAGAGAAAACTGGCCAGGGAGAAAACCCCTAAGTGGAGATGGTCTATGGCCTTTAGGACTGTGATGCCTGATACCAAGCTTAAAGTTGTTTGCTGGGCTGTGTGTTCCTAGGAGAGGGCAGTAGCTCCAGAGGAGACAGGAGCATTGTGTAAGCAAGACTGGTTTTAAAAACAGCCTCCTAAATGGAGATTGAAAAGGAAGAAGTAAATCTGTCTCTATTCATAGATGACATGATTTTATACATAGAAAATCCTAAGGCATCCCCAATAAACTATCAGAACTAATAAAGAAATTTCTATAAGGTTGTAAAATATAAGATTAGTATATGAAAATCAATTGTATTTCTGTACATTAGCAATGAACAGTCCAAAAATTAAGGAAACAATTCCATTTATGATAATATCAAAACAAAATACTTAGGAATAAGTATAACAAAAAAAGTACAAAATCTACACACTAAAAACAACACATTATCATTGGAAAAAATTCAAGAAGACTTAAATGGAAAAATGTTCTATGGCCTGGCCAGCATGGCTCAGAGGTTGAGTGTCAACCTATGAACTGTGAGGTCACGGTTCAATTCCTGGTCAGAGCATATGCTCAGTTTGCAGGCTCGATCCCAAGTGTGGGGTGTGCAGGAGGCAGCCAATCAGTGATCCTCTCTCATCATTGATGTTTATATCTCTCTCTCCCTCTCTGAAACCAATAAAAAACATATATTTAAAAAATAAAATAAAAGTAGGGGTACTTTTTAAAAAAATGTCCTATGTGCATTGATTGGAAGACAATATTTTTTGTATTGTTTTTTTCTTTTGTTAATCCTCACCTGAGGATATTTTTTCCATTGATTTTTAGAGAGTGGGAGGAGAGAGAGAGAGAGAGAGAGAGAGAGAGAGAGATGAGAGACACTTGGATCGGTTGCCTCCCGCACTCTGAATAATTATAAAGGCAGTGTTTGTACTTCATGTTTGTGTTTCCAAACTTCCAGTAGCATTTTAGGATGAATTTCCTTTGCTCAAAGCTTGGTCTGGCTGAAAAGAAAGAAACATCAACTGTTAAAGTGTGTATACATGTTTCTGGGACACCTTGTATATTCAAAAAAAGCGAAAAACATACATCCACACAAAAACCTGTACATACATGCTCACGGAAGCATAATTAATCTTTGCCAAAAAGTAGAAACAACTCAAAGATGCCCACCAGCTAGTGAATGGGTAAACAAAATGTGGTATATCCAAGCAATGGAATATTATTCATCAATGAGAAGGAATGAAGTACTGGTAAGGGCTGCAATATGGATGAGTCTTGAAAACACTATGCTGAGTTAAAGAAGTCAGACACGAAAGGCCACATAGAAACCTATAGAAACAGGAAGTAGAATGATAGTTGCCAGGGGCTGGGGAGAGGGGATAATGAAGAGTGACTGCGAATGGGAATAAAGTTTCTTTTTGGAATGATGAAGGTATTCTGAAATTAGATTGTAGTGATGGTGTACAGCTTTCTGAATATGCTAAAAACAACAACAGCACTGAATTGTACAGCATTAAAAGCATGAATTATAGGATAAATGAAGCATATCTCAATTTAATAATACTTTTTAAAGCCTCCTTTTCACCAAAAAACAAAAGAAGGTGACCCTGAAAAGGGAGGGAAATAGTTGGCAGGGGAGGAAATCACCTCATTCCTAGAGAAATATCTTTTTAAAAGTGTTTCTTTTTAATTCAAGAGGATGAAAGGCAGTTTTGAAGTACTACGCCAAATAGCAGTTTCATCGAAGTTAGAAAGTGGTTTCAGACAATTCTGGTTCAGAAAGAAAGGGAAAAGACACTCCCAAAACAACATGTTGTGGGCAGATTTTTTTTTTTCTTCTCAGAGTGACGGTTCAGAGGAAGTGTGGGTAGGATTCTCTGGCTGCAAAAAAGCCTTCGATCGCTTAAGACTAGGAATGTTCTCAGAAAGAGCAGGCTGAGAATATATTAAGTGCCTGAGAGCCAGTCCTAGCTAAGAGTCATCCCAGCAAGGTGGATGGGGGCATAGGCCTGGGCAGGCTGTGAGGTCTCAGGAGGGGAACTACCTGGGCAAGACTGCCCCTGCACAACCCCTCCCCACCACCCACCAGGCACCTGGGCTGGCACTTGTGGCAGGTTTAAGGATGCTGCAGACTGCACAGGTACCTGGATGAGGCTGTGGCAAAGATCATTTTTGTGATGTAGTTAGTAACTAGAGCAAACTGGGGAAGATAACACAATTCTATCCCTCAATCCCCCAAGTTTTCAGTTCTCTTTTTATTGGAACTTGTGTTAAGAATGTTTACAATCCCTATTAAAATACCAATGTCATATTTCACAGATCTAGAACAACTACTCCAAAAATTTATATGGAACCAAAAAAGACCCCAAATAGTGACAGCAATCTTGAGAAAGAAGAACAAAGTTGGAAGGATCACAATACCAGGTAGCAAGTTATACTACAAAGCCACTGTACTCAAAACAGCCTGGTACTGGCATAAGAACAGGCATATAGATCAATGGAACAGAACAGAGACCCCAGAAATCAACCCAAGCCATTACACTCAATTAATATTTGACAAAGGAAGCAAGAGCATACAATGGAGTCAAGACAGTCTCTTCAATAAATGGTGCTGGGAAAATTGGAGCAATACATGCATAAAAATGAAACTAGACACAAGAATAAACTCAAAATTGATCAACTTAAATGGAAGTCGTGAAACCATAAAAATCCTAGAAGAAACCATAGGCAGCAAAATCTCAGAAAACCCTCATAGCAATATGTTTATAGACACATCTCATAGGGCAAAGAAAACTAAGAAGGAAATAAACAAATGGGACTACATCAAAATAAAGAGCTTCTGCACAACAAGAGAGACCATCAACAAAATGAAAAGGGAGCCCACTGTATGGGAGAACATATTTGCCAATGATCTATCTGATAAAGGGTTAATATCAAAAATATATCAGAAACTCATACAACTGAACAAAAGGAAGACAAACAATCCAATTTTTAAAAAATGGGCAACGAACCTAAATAGACACTTCTCCAAAGTGGACATACAGAAGGCCAAGAGACATATGAAAACATGCTCAAAGTCACTAATCATCAGAGAGATGCAAATTAAAATGACAATGAGGTATCACCTCACACCTGTCAGAATAGCTACCATCAACAAATCAACAAATGACAAGTGCTGGCGAGGATGTGGAGAAAAGGGAACACTTATACACTGCTATTGAGAATGCAGACTGGTGAAGCCATTATGGAAAACAGAATGGAATTCCTCAAAAAATTAAAAATGGAACTCCCATTTGACCCAGTGATCCCACTTCTAGAAATATATTCTAAGAAACTCATAACACCAATCAGAAAGAATGTATGCACCCCTATGTTCATAGCAGCACAATTTACAATAGCTAAGATCTGGAAACAGCGCCCAAGTGCATCAGTAGATGAGTGAATAAAAAAGCTGTGGTACATCTATACCATGGAATACTATGCAGCAATAAAAAAGAAGGATTTCTTACCCTTTGAGTCAGCATGGATGGACCTGGAATGTATTATGCCAAGCGAAAAAAGGCAATCAGAGAAAGACAAGTATCACATGACCTCACTCATTGTGGAATCTAACAAGCAAAATAAACTGATGAACAAAATAGATCCAGAGACATAGAAGCATGGAGCAGACTGTTGAATCTCAGAGGGAAGCCAGGGTTGGGTGGGAAGAGATCAACCAAAGAACTTGTATGCATGTACTAGTATATGCATAACTCATGGACACAGGCAATAGTGTGGTGAAGGCCTGGGGAGGGGGGGCTAGAAGGGGTCAATTGGGGGAGGGGAACATATGTAATACTTTCAACAATAAAGACTTTTTAAAGAATATTTAGAAGCTAGGAAATGCCAGTTTAGCAAAATACATTTTCCCTTGTCAACATTAAGACCAAGCAACCTAACCTTCCTCCACTTGCCCTCTGAATAAAGTAAATAAATCCTCTACTGAGATGGTCTTTGCCAACACAGGGATTGCATACATCATGGCTCCTGGCAGAGAAAAGAATGAAGAACCAGGCAAGTGGTTAGATTTGGCTGAAAATGGGGCTCTCCCTGCTTAAGTCATAGATCAAAATTTGCTGCTAACTATGTGAGACAAGTCATGTCCTGATGGGCTTGAGACTTCATTCTTCCTAAACACTGGAGGATGGAGTTGTGAACCAGAAAGAACAGCAGAAACCCAGGTCAGTGGGGCAGAGGTGGAAGATGAAAAACACCCTTAGAAAACCTAGAAACATCTCATAGGGAAAAACAACAACAACAACAACACCCACCCCAACTCCCTCCTGGACTCTACTCCTACCCACAACCCAAGCTGGAGGAAAAAAGTCAGAGGTAGTTAGATCATGGCACAGCACCAAAAGCTCCCAATCTCTGAAACCCCAGCAGTAGAAAGGGGGTATAACCTACTCCTACATCATCAACAGGGAGCAGCAACACTAACCATGGACAGCCAGCAGCAGGGGCTCTTACCTATAACTCAGCCAGAGAAACAGTGAGGTACATGTCTCCAGCCTCCTCCTCCCTAGGCAAGACTCTTTCCCCTTATGACAGAATGACAAGGAGTCTACCACATAGGTTTAGCTGCCTAAGTGTGGGTACCTCCAAAACCACCTCCTATTAATGCTGCAGGCTTTTAGCCCCATTTCTGAAAGCAGAGAGTCCCAAGTTCAAATCTCAGCTCTTCTTCTAACACGATAAATGACCTTGGACACGTTATCTTCTCAAAACCCTCTAAGAGGAGTTGTCCTGTTTGAAGCTGAGAAAACTAGAACAAAGACATAAACTTGAAAATCAGATGTTATGTGGCTTAGGTAAGATTGCTCAGAGAAAGCACAGAATGGTTAGAGAGCTCAGGACTGCCAGGGATTTATTAAAACCTTGGAAATGGGCAACAGAAACTACTGAGTTCTGGGCATCATTCAGTGGATCTTAATGCCTTACTGGTTTCTTCATTAATTAATGAGCTACATAAAATCTTTCATGTGCTCCTTTTACATTTGTCTGTGAGTCCTAATTTTACCTTTTTGAAAATGGTACGTCAGCAGAACCAAGCCCTTGACGAAGGCCAACAGATAGAGGAGCTGATTTTGCAAAGGAGGGAATGCAAAAGCAACCAGTGAAGCAAGGAAAGAAGCAGGCGTGTCAGGGCTCAGAGGTCAAGGTAAGACAAGTGTTCTGACAACAGGGAGTGAGCAATTAAATTAAAGGGCGTTTAATTAATTTTCATCTTATTTATTTGACCACACAACGGCATTCAACACCTAGCCCTCCCCACAGCGGCTGTGTGCCACCAATTCCTCCCACGAGATAGGAGGCAACTTTTTCTAACCCACTCAAAGCACAGGATGTCCTGTTATTCCCTTTTCCTGAGACCAGAGGTGGCTAATCTGACATCTACATAACCAAGGGAGCCTACGCAAGTGTTCTTTGTGAAACAAGGAACATTTACTTCAAGGTGATTTTCTGTTCCCAACTCAAATGAATCAGATGGCAGAGAAGAGAAAAAAAAAAGAGAGAGAGCAAAAATCCTTTCAATGTAGTCTACTGATGCACTTCTTTAAATAGAGTCTGTACGCCCTGCTACAATAACATCCTTAGTGGTTGTCCCACAACACTGACATCCTTGGAAGGAAATCAGCTGGCATTCCAACTGCCTTCATTTCCAACTCACAGATGGGAAAACAGAAAAGAATTATGCAGTTGTGTCTAAACATGTGTAAGTTAACTCCCTCAACCTTGCTTTTACTTCTCAGGTGACCTTGGGATCTAGATAAGCTCAATTTCGTTCTTTTCCCCATACTCTAACCTCTAGACAGATTGCATTTACCATAGCAATAATCTTCCCCTGTCATTTTCCAATTCCTACAACCTGCAGAAAGAAGAGAAAAAATGCAGAAAAAATACTGAAATCCAACCAATCATTTTAAAAAAGCAGAGCCCTCCAGATGTTTTCTAATCGTAAAAAAAAAAGCACAAGCCACAGGGCACAGCTTGAAGATGCTCTCATTTTTCCCTCATCTCTATTTGTCCAGGTTGAAGGAAAATCCCCCAACTGCCAGCAGCAGGCATCATTACTTTTCATTTGTTGAACACCCAATGGATGGATCGGCCTCTTGAATTGGGTGCTCTGCTGCACCACCTGCTATCATCTTTCCAGGTGCACTCGCAAATGACACTTTAGCTAACAAGCCTGAAATTTTTCTGTTCATCAGAAGGGCACTCGAAGAAATTACCCATTTGTCTAGGACTGCAGGCGGCTGCAGTCACTGGCATCCCAGATGGTCCCACTTTTCAGCATTACAGATTCTAGAGGGGGGACCTGACACAGTAGAGCTCCCTCTCCAGCATTCACCTTCTCACTTGCTTCCTAAAGGAAAGGTATCAAAGATACCCTGGTGGCCATTTTCCAACTTCAGAGTTCCATGACAAAATAACCAGAGCCCAAATTCAGGGGGCACTTGTGAGTGCATGCCAATAAACACCTCTGATAAATTCCAAAATATTGGGTAATTCTTCTGAGTAGCCACGAGATGGCAGGCTTGAACCTCCCTGAAGGATCTCCAGCACTTCTGGTATGCTGCCTTGCAAGGTTGGGGGACACTGACATGACAAGCTGTGGGCAGAGGCATCTCTTCCGTTTATTAACATTCCTAGGCACCGCGTGAGATGCTCTTGCTTCACTTTAGGGAATGATTTGTTTGGGCGGTTTGGTTTAAGAAGAATAATTCCCTAGTCATTTGTCAGGTGACATGCTTTTACATTTTAGCTCCTGCCTTTATAGAAGAAAGTGTCTACCTTCAAAAGATTCACCAGGGGATGTGTGTATGTGCAGAATATTCACCTGCGTGTTCACAGAGAAACCTTGTTTTCCAGGGGTTCCAGGGAATAAGGAATTTACCAACTGATGAAATAAATGTAGGTCTACAATACTGGAACACACATACACAAATCAGAAAAAAAAATCGTATTAACAATAGCTTGCAAATATTATTTCCAGTTCTAACCATAATTATAATGTTCTCCATCAATCCTGTGTGTTCTTTTTGACTTCTAATGACTCAGTCACCTACTCCAAAATGAGAAAACAAAGGTGCAAGAGTCTGCATTTTAAGGTGTCAGTCCCATCTTCGAAAAGTAAAACACAGAAAATCTGTTCCAACTTGTTCGGAAAGAGAGAATTAAACACTTGTACCCATGGGGTATCTACCAGCTGGGGAGGGGGCTGAGGAGGAGGGAAGGCAGGGGGAAATGAGGACAGGGATCGCATTGGGGACAGTGGTTACACAAACAGAAAGAATCTAGGTTCTCTTGGCCAAAATGAGAAGGTAATTTAGTTGCAGCTGGATCAAGAGGATTTCAGAGCAATAAGAATCCAGTAAGGGCAACAGAGAGAGTTAATAGGGGACATTTTGGACTCACAATAAAGATATAATTTCCTTCGGGCCTTCAAATGAGCAAGAGCTTCCAGAAGGTAGTTAGCACGCAGACTTGAGATTACTTCAGCTCATCCTGTTCATAAAGACACACACAAGGGTCCACCCACAAGAGCCAGTCATTAGACTCCACCACTCTCCGTCCCAAGCAGCCGTACATAGTGGCCATTAACCCTCCGCTCCAGAGGTGGGAGAAGTGATCTGAGAATGCTGTGTGCACAGGCCAGGCTCATAATGACAGCAGCAATTACCCTCCCTCCATGTGTGTGTCTGCCTCCGGTGGGGGGGCCGCGTACTCGGCACATTAAAGAGCATTTATAAACAGTAGGCTAGAAGCGCTCAGGGGAAGAAGAACCATGTAATGAGTGATGGTTATTAATGACCATTATTATCTTTGTCCTGACCTAAGCACTCTTCCTCCAAGAATGTTTACTTAGCATGCCGGGCTGGAGCTGAGTCAAACATGAGGGGCTCTGAAGCTCTGCTATTAATCCACCAGTTTTATAGAGAGAGGAAGCAGCTTCATGAAGTTCTCTTCTTCAACATTAATATATATAAATGAAAATTTTAGAGCTCCCGAGTTCCACCAAAAGAGAAACGGATCAATTCTCTGTGTGGTGAGTCACATAATGGAGGGCATTAGGCCAGGTTTAACATGAATAAGATATCGATTTCTCCTTGTTACTTGATTCAACTTTATTCCTTTTGGATTGCCGAAGGCCTCTGTGACAACATAGGCTGTGGTCTGGAGGGCAATTGGGAGCTGTATTTTCTGGTCCTTTATTTATTCATTTAAGTTTTGCGCTAAGAATATCTGAGGGAAAGTGGGGATTCAGTAAAGGGTAAGCAGTATGCCTGCTCCTTTTTGCACTTAATAAAGAGAGTGGGCGGGTTACTTTGGAGGCACTGAGAAAGGGGATAGGCAGGCCATGCCTGGTATGACTCATGCTATTGGGGGGGAGGGGGCCTTGGTTTATTTTTTCCTGTCAAAATTTCATAATTTAAAAATACAGTCCTGTTATTTGATATAATGCAAAAATTTTTTGAGGAAAAAGAAAACATCCCATTTCCCATACCTGGCCCCTCTCCCAACCTGTATGTCTCCTGTTGGTAACACTGCTAACATTTGGACATGTGGTCCAGCCAGGATTTCTTGTGCATTTGCATCCATACACGGTACACACATCCAGTTTTGTTTTTACAAAAAGTGAATGACATCATATGAATTGCTAGAGTGTAACATGTCTTGGCCATCTTCCCATGCCAGGACGTCCCTCACACTTTCTAACAGCTGCGTAGTATTCCATAATACGGATATTCCTTTACTGACTTAATCATTCTCCCACTGATGAATTTTCAGAATGTTTTTGTTTTCCAGTTGCCACAGAGCTCACACACCTTGGCCTCACGGGAGGTCTCCGTCACATGGGCAGCCAGACAAGAGGCAAAGTGGTGCTAAGATAGGCCTGGGATGGCAGAGGTATGTCCTGGGACCACCACCTCTCTTCCCTCAGAGACAGGCTCCAGACAACATCTGAAAGGGTCCCCTTGCTTGACCCCACCCTGCACCCATAGGACTCAAGACAGGTGTAGACAAGGCTGTGAATGACCTGGCAGACCTGGCTAAGCCTCACAGTTAATGTGAGGGTGTTGAAGCCAAGCAAACTGGTTGGATCCAGTGATCTGATACCAGGAATCATGTGGGGAGTGGACACTTCAGCAATGAACACAGAGCATTTGGAACCAACACAACAAAGAGAAACAGGCATACCAGCAGAATCCAGAGAACAGACACCTGTGCTGAGGGCACAGCCTGGAGAGAAGGGCAAGAGGGGAGAGGAAAACCTGAAGAGCCTGAGTATTTCTTCCAGAGACTGAGTTCAACTGCAAACTCCCAGAGTTGCTTTGAATGGGCAAGATCAAGTTTATCACCTTCACTGAGAGATTTGAATGTTATATTAGTTTGCTAGGGCTGCTGTAACAAAACACCTCAAACTGGGTGACTTGAACAATAGAAATTTACTCTCACCATTCTCTCTCTCTCTCAGTTCTGGAGGCTAAAAAAAAAACCAAGATCAAGGTGTCAACATGGTTACTTCTTTCCGAGAATCAAGAGAGAGAAACTGTTCCCTGCCTCCCCGCCAGCTCCTGGTGGGTTGCCAGCAATCTTTGGTGTTCTTGGCTTGTAGAAGCATTATCCAATCTCTGCCTTTATCTTCACATGGTGTTCTCCTGTGTGTGTGTCTGTCTAAATTTCCCCTTGTAAGGATACTAGTCATATTGGATTAGGGCCCACCCAAATGAACTCATTTTAACTTGATTACTTCTGTAAAGACTCCATCTCCAATTAAGGTTATGTTCTAAGGTACTGGGAGTTGGAACTCCAGCATATCTTTTTTGAGGGACACAATTCAACCCGTAACAAGTTTTAAGTTTAGTTGAAGAGAAATAAAGTTCTACATTTGCACACCTAAATTAGGTAGACTGAAACTTGAACTCCCAAAACTATTTCACTTGCATTAAGAAATAGGAAATCTAATGGAGAAGTCTGTCCTTGAAGATGCTTGACCTGTAACCTAGAAAATGTTTTTACACGCGGTTGTCTCTAAACTTAGCTGAATTTGCAAATAATCCCCTGAAAATCCATTGCCTCACCTCTGCAGAAGCAAAACCCTCGAGGCTCCAGGGAAGACCAAGCCTAGGAGGCAGCAGGGTAAGTTACCACGTGGTGGATCCTGTACTGCAGAGGTTGCAGAGGAGAAACCTAACACCAGCCTAGGGGCCTTCCAGGGTGTCTGGGCAGAGTGTAAAGGACTAAGAGCTGGGAGCAGTACAGCAGCCAGGAAACTCAGGTGATGAGTCCTTTGGACATGCAGCCTTCCCAGGATCCTCCTTATGATTCACTTTGCCATTCATCCCAGAAAGAGTCAGAGAGTGGCCTTAGGAGGGTCAGGTACCAACCCCAAGGGATGGTTCAGGTGCTTTTGTCAGCATTTTAATGGCCAAACCATCTCAAACTCAGAGAGGGAGAAACTCGTCAGAGGCCAATTCACTCTCAACTAGTCAATATCTGAAATGAGGTCAGCAACTCGGCAGTAGCAGGTATTTTCTGGAGCTTCCAAAGGAATGTAGTACCTGCCAGCCTCTTGACAGTTTCTCTAAGACCTCGTCCAGTTAGGCAGTTGGTTATGGAGCTTCGTTTGAGGCTGTTTTCTTGTAAGTGTCAGAGGCTGATGGCTGCTTGGAGGGGGTGGGGTTGTCAGCGCAGTGGTTGAACTGTTGAGACTGCGGCAGTGCATTCTGCCTGAGAGGGGAGCTTAGAAAAAGGCTTGTGACAAAAGCAACAAAACACACAGAGACAAACCACAGCGACCTGGTGAATGGCTCACACCTGACCGCCAGATTGGGTTTACTCCAAAAAGCACAGGGTGCTTATCATGTGCATCGCAGGCTGGAAGCGCTGGAACAGCAGCCACACAGTGACTGATGGGATGTGGTCAGTAAGCACCCGGCTCCCTCACTTGGACTGGTTAAATTCTAGGCATCTTTTGCACACTGGCTGTAGAGTTCCCCAGGGCAGTGGTCGGCAAACCGTGGCTCGCGAGCCACATGCGGCTCTTTGGCCCCTTGAGTGTGGCTCTTCCACAAAATACCACGTGCGGGCGCGCATGTACAGTGCGATTGAAACTTCGTGGCCCATGCGCAGAAGTTGGTTTTCGGAAAGGAGATAGATGAAACAAGTATACAAGACGAGTGTGGATGGGAGAGTTGGAAGGGGTCGACCTCAGTGAACATACCTCAATCAGACTGAGGACATTTTTAGCAAAGGCCAGCTTAGGAGTACCCTAATTAAGTTAATAACGATGTACCTACCTATATAGTTTAAGTTTAAAAAATTTGGCTCTCAAAAGAAATTTCAATCATTGTACTGTTGATATTTGGCTCTGTTGACTAATGAGTTTGCCGACCACTGCCCCAGGGGCATAAACTCCAGTCGCCCAAGTGGGTGCTTGATAACACCCCTTTACTGACCACCTCCCTTCCCTGTTTCACTTCTCCCTTCCTCTACTGGTCTTCTGGCATTACTTCCCAAATAAACTCATGGCATCCAAATCCTTGTCTCGGGGAAGACCCAACCTAGAACAACCACTTGCTGAAATGGATTGGCCCTATTTCACCAAGATGTAAACCAAGATCCAAGCATGGGTTTGCTGAGAATCCTACTCTGTTCAGCACTGTGTGGGCTGGCACACAACCTCTGGGATGGCAGCAGGTGGGAACTGTGTTTAAAGGTGTGGAGAGAAGTAGGTTTCACTGAGAACGAGAAGATGGGTATAGAGGAGCTACTTTCTTCTCCTATTCCTGCATCAGATCTTAAAATCAGAACTTGTGCTCGGTCCCCCATGTTCTACATTCCCTTCATGTCCCATCCACTAATACAGGGAAGTGTCCTGAGCACCTGACTAGCTGTCCTTGGCTCTCTTTTGGATCCAACCTGCCCACAGGCTTTAGGAGTCTCCACTCCAGACTTCGTCATGCCTTAAAAGTCTATTATTTACCCCTGTGGAATCTAACTGCCTGGCTGTGATGGGATCGTAAGTTCAATTCAGATGGGGAAGATTATGAAGTTCATTCTCCCTGGTGTCATCAGAATTCATATGAGTGAGAGTGATGACTGATAGAGTTTAGTTTGACCCCCGCCCCCCGCTATTTTATAGACTACTTAAAATTTGAATCTCTTAGAAACTTTGGCATATTATTAGCAATAGTGAATTATTTTGCAGTTGATTGACAGGACAGTCTAACATGTCAACTCAGTTAGAACTACTGATTCCCAGTATTTGGTAACTAACCCTAAATGGGTTTTGGAAAAGGGCAGAGTGAGGAGAAATGAGTTGATGGAAATCCGTGTACCTGGGAGCATGATTTATAATTAAGAGAGATGGGAGATGCAGCAAGAGCAGGGTTTCGTAATGAAGGCCAAGAATAGCCATAATCAGCGATATGCCTGAAACTGTATTTAGGAACCCAGACTCTAAAATGCTCAGTGGGTATGAAGTGGTATCTCATGTGGTTTTGATTTTCATTTCCTTATTACTAATGATGCTGGATTTTTCATATGCTTATTGGCTATTTCTATATTTTTTTTTAGAAGAAATGTCTATTCTAGCCATGTTCCCCTGGAATTGGAATAAGGCAGGCGCAGCTGAGCCCTTTTGGACTCCTATGACTAGTTCTCAACTAGTTCAGGATCCAGAGGGCAAATGACATGAATAATTGGAACTTTCCAACACCAAAGTCATGAGATATGCTACCTTCATGATGGAACAGTGGGAGGAGGACATATTCTCTAACGTTGTTGGCAGAAGGAGTGTTTCACTGCTTCATTTTGTGGGCAAAAGGTCAGAGGTTCAATCCAGGAACAAACTGGCAGCAGCAGCGGGTGGCAGGAGTCACACAGCCCAACTCCAGCTGCAAACATCTGGCTTCTCTCTGACTCATTCAATGAAAATTAGTTCTTCTTGCTTCCTCAAACCAGCTGCTTTGGAAGGCAGAGCTGCCCAATGTGTGGCACAGGAAAGACAACTACCCATGTGTCCTTAGCCAAGTCATTTCACTTCTCAGTCCCCTCACTCACACACACCCCTTTCTCCTGCCTTCTCCCCCAGTTCTGCATTGCTAGATCTCCATGAACAAACATGTTTACCTGTGCCAAGTCTTTGCTTCTCTGTGGATCCAATGCTGCAGTCAGACCCCAACATGGCCCACACCCAAACTCATCTCCATTGATTAGATAATTCTAACACCCTTCCAGCTTTAGGGTGTGCCTCCTTAATTCTGTTTGTCAGATTTCCCTCATACACAGAACTTCTTAACACTTCAATTCCCCCAGCCTGAGAGTCACTGGCCCACCCTACCTGGGAGTTGTATAACTAAGTATAACTAATTCTCAGAAAATCCATTGCGGAGGCAAGACCATCAAGACTCCAGGGAACTGATGAACAAAAACAGATCCAGAGATAGAGAAACATCGATCAGACCATCAAACCTCAGAGGGAAGGTAGGGGAGAGTGGGGGTAAGGGGAAGAGATCAACCAAAGGACTTATATGTATGCATATAGGCCTAACCAATAGACATAGACAATAGGGGGTGAGGGCATGGGTGGGGGGGGGGGGGGTAATGTGAGGATAAGGACACATATGTAATAACTTAATCAATAAAGAAATTTTTAAAAAAAAGACTCCAGGGAAGACCCTACTGGCCACCAAGTCCACCAGAGAAGAGGCCTAGGAGGCAGCAGGGTAAGTGACACATGGTGCGTCTTGCACTACAGAGGACGGAGAGGCAAGCCCTGCCACTAGGTGCAGGGCAGAGAGGAAGAGGCCTTGCTTTACTCCACTCCTGGGCTTCTCATTAACTGGTTTCTAGGAGAAAGATGGGGGTAGGGATGCGCCATCATGTAAAACAACTATTTCGAAGCCCCAGGCACTGGCATTATAACTCCCGTGGGACTGATTTGTGTTAACAACGAGGGAGTGTAGACAGTCCTGGGGACTGCACAGTTATGGGATCTGACCAGAAAGATTTGACCGGCCAGGAATCCTTATTCTCCGTAACCTGACACTCCAGGGAAGTTTCCACTGGGCAAAACCATGAGGGAGGGTCTCAACCAGGGCAAAAAGGTCAGGATAACTGGAGCAATTTTGAGTTAGGGTAAGGTAATCAGCCAATAGTTCCTTCTCTGTGAAATAGCACAACTCAAATTCAACACAGCAGAAGTCTTACCTCCAAGGTAAGCATCAGAAGTGTCCGTTATGTGCTCCAGCCCAAATGCCCTTAGACAGTGTGGGCAAAAGGTAATGTTCCACTTTTGACTGCTTCTGCCACCCTTTCCAGCAAGTGGGATCTTTGACTTCTTCTATCACCCTTTCCATCACATTGGACATTGAGGCCTGGGCCTATGCTTAGAATACCATTCTCAGGTGTAGCCATTTGTACTTTCATCTCACCTCTGGTTGAGGACCCTGGGCTGAGAGTCAGGAACCGTGGGTTTGGCCTTGGCTCAGCACTGAAAAGCTGGAGATCAAGGGGGAATCTTTTACCTGTTCTAAATCCCACTTCCCTGCTTCAGAAAAAGGTGAACAGAAAATCTCTGAGGTTCCTTATACCTCCTAAAATATCTCTACCGTTATTCAATTTAAATACACACAACAGTTTAATTGCTTGCATAGACCATATTCAGGAACAAGGGTGAGAGAGGCAGATGATTGAAAATAACTCCTTCTTAAGACACCATTTAAAAAGTGATTTATATTTTAAGACTCCCATTCTGTCTTCTTGGAAAGCCTGAAAGAAATTCCTTCTTTTATCTAGTTGTCAGTCAACCTTTGTATTGAGGCTTTCATTTTCCTTTTTGAAAGAGAAATATAAATCTGGCTTTAGATACCTGGTTAGGAGTGAAAGCTGACCTCAGGTGTCCCTTAGCAGGAATGTGAATTATGGCTGCCTATCAGTAGTTTGACTGAAATTGCAAGAATTTAAGAAGAATGCTTTAAGGCAGCTGACGAAACTACAAAATGGATAGTAGATACTGGAGGCGAGAAAAAGCTATGGAAAGATTGATAATTAAATGGTGCATTGTATTTAGTGATTCTCTAAAGAATCCTGCCAAAATAGGATTTCATCATCATATTAGCATTTTGAATAAGAAGACCAGATAATCCCTTTTCAACTGATGAGAAAATTACACCCAAAATGATAAATGACTTGCCTTCATTTTCATGCAGGCCCAGGCCTGCAGCCTCTCCAGCTTGGTGCTTCTCTTCTGGGCGAGCATCTACAGAAGACAAAGGAAGGTTATTTTCATCACTCAGCTTCCCTCATATCAGCAGCCTCACAAGGGCCAGGGCAGGGAAAGATGAGCAGGCACACAGGCAGATCAGGCAGTATAGCTGTAGGCTGGGAAATCCAGGGTGAATTTTGTAGGGGGCAAGAAGAACCACATTTCCCTTGTCTCAAGTTCCTGCCAAGCCCGTGGGAGAACATTCTTTCCTGGGCAATCAGGGCACCTCCATTTGTCAGGACTCAACACAATATTTTAGGAGGGAAACAGAAAGAAGCATTTGAATTGATACCCTAAAGTTAGGGTGCAGCCAAATTCAGCAGAGCGAATTGCTTTACTTCAGGTCCCTGGCACCTCCTGCCAGTCTGCAGACCAATTGTCACATTGCAACTTATTTAGTTATATGTCTGTCTTCCTGTTAAACTGTAAATCCATTGAAGGCAATGACTGCTGAAGCCTGCGGTTTAAATTAGCAGGGAGAAACCATATCCACTTAATCTGTAAGGCTACATGCCAGATTTATTTGGCCAATCATGCCGGTAGCACCAGGGCAGCCACCCAGACCAGAAGCAGGGGAAGCCGTTCTTAGCAGTTTTCCTTGGTGCCTAATATGAGGGGCTGGGTGTCATGATGCTTCCCAAGCCTGATCCTTTCCTACATGAGACTTGCATCACTATTCAAGAATGTATGCAAATAATTCATGCCTTTGATAGGAAATATTTCTGGATACCCATCATCCTTTTGGTTCTTGAGTCAAACCCAGCACCAGCAGGTCCACATTCAGAGGCAGGAGTGGGGTGAGATGGGAGGGAAGAAAGCAAGGGCAAGTATAGCAGGTCCTCCTCAAATAACAGCCTTTCATTCAACATCATTTTGTTGTAACATTGATAAGACGCTACAGGAATTTAACTCTTGTTTCTATCTATTAGCCCATGGCAAAATTGGTTTTGTTATATGGCTTTCCAGTGATGTTGAGTGAGGACTCACTATAGCCAGTTCTTCCTGAACACTACCCTTGCCTCCAGGTGCTAAGAGGGTGGGAGGTCCATTTCCCTGCCACTTCTTATTCCTCTTGCTTTCAGTGTCTATGTAATGGCTGGTCCATGGTTTACACTTCACAAGCATTTTCAAATTAACTACTGTAGCTCTCTCTCAGCTGAGTTTCCAACTAAACACCTTGTTTGCTCCCATCCTAACTTCACAAATACAATATGAGCTTTGGAGATAGATATTCAGTGATTTAAATGTTGACCAAGCTAGTTAGTAGCATAACACAGATTTACAAGCATTTAATCCCATCTTTTTTCTTTTATCTCTCACTGTTCCTCCTCTTCTTAAAAAACCTATAGCAGTTCCCTTAGCACACCAGATTTAGATGTTTCTGCTTAGTCTTCTCACCCAAATGCCTCCTATCTCTCCATCTTTTTTCCACATTAACAAGACTCTCTTTGCTAATCAAGCATACCTACTGTTCATCTCATTTTTGCCTTCTTACAAGCCCTTTGCTATGCATTAAAATTCACATCCCTTTTTTCCCCCTTGGAAATCTGTATCAGGACTCACCTCTTCCAAGAAGCCCATGTAAACTAGTATCACTTCACTCTATTCCACTCTGACGACTCCGCCCTCAGCATTTCGGCAATCCTTATATTCTCTTCATGCTTTACTGACTGACACATAATAAAAATGTGTCACTGAATAAAAATTTATTGAGTGAATGAATAGATTCTACTGATTTAATCTCTGAGCCATCTCTCCAATGTATTCTTTTCTTCCCTTTCCCACTGTCACAGCTCCAGATAAGGCTCTCATCATTGTTCCCATGGACCATCAAAACAGTTGAAGAGCTTCCTCTTCCCTCCACCCTCCCTCTATTCAGACTCCATGGTGCCACCTGAGTGATAGTCAAAAGTTCTTAGCATGACTGTTAAGGCTCTTCACAATCAAGTCTCAAACAGTTCCTTCTGTCTCTATTACTTTTCACTATTGATATATCCATGTTGGAGTTAACCCTTTGAGCACAGGGTATATGCCTTATTAATGCTACTCTTTTTGCCAGAGGTATCCTCACCTCTTCTCTACCTGATGAATTTTTGCTTACGTTTTGGGAACTATCAAAGCTATTACCACCAACCCCAGGGGTAGCTCTGCCCTCCTCTGGGCCCCCACGGATTTAGTCTTGAGTGTGCAGTGAAGGTGCCACACTGACCACAGCGCACTGTAATTGCTTGTTGGTCAGTCTTTCCTCTTGCTTTATGAGCCTCTTGGAAGCAGGACCAAATGTTCCTGTCTTTTACATCCACAGCCCCATTAGAACACTTAGCTCCTAGGATGCTCTCAGTGTTGCTGAATAAGTGAACAAAGCATTTGTTCACACCATGTTAATTTGCACTCACTCAGACATACACATTTAGAGCTGAAAGGGACATTAGAAAATATCTTTCCTACCTCTCAATTTTCACATGAAGAAACTTCAACCTACAAGGATTTAAGGGACTTGCCCAAGGTCATAAAGACATAGCAAGAGGCATTGACTTGGTCACCTGATCCATACCATCTTCTGCTCTATTGAACATATAGAGTCATGATGCCAAAAGACAGAGCAAGCACAACAGTGGCAAAAAAAAAGAGTATTTTCTTTCTCTTGCATTTTTCTAGACAGGGGGCTATCTGTCCTCATTTGAGTTCAACAGATGTGACTGACTTAATGACATTTACTGAGCTGTGTCTCTGCTTTGCAGTTGGGCAGCTGTCCCTCGATATCATTTTGAAGTATCTTATAGTGAGTCAATTGTCTTGAAATTTTAAAAAATCTTCAGACTTATTGAAATTATTCAAAAATCCCCTTAGGATGATGCATATTAAAAGATTTAAATTAAATAATTATGGACACTGACTTCCTCTGATACCCAAGGTAAGTTACAAAGTTCCCAACTTATGCGATTAATCTCAACAAACACCAACGTCTGGCTCTTGCATTCAGACTTTTGTCTCACGATATGATGCTGAGGATAATTTGCATTTCTCAGATGGGACAAGTCAAAGAAAGATGATAATAGCAATAATCATGGTAATAACAGACACATGGAAAAGCAAAGGAACTGACACTGTTAGTGGGAAAAGAGGGCACTCTTGTGCTTCCATTTTTTTCATCTTCTACAACACTAATAACACAAACAGAATCTTTTTCAGGAAAAAATATTAGATAAATGTATATGTACTCTTTTGAGCTATGCAAGGCAATGTGCCCTCTGAATTCATCACTACTTCCTCTCTGTTGACACAATCAGCCAGGAGTTTGCATTCTTCTAACTAAAGGGAACACGTGTCTTAAAAGGTTCTAAGAATTTTATTGAAGTAAATACACAAGAAAGAATTTTTAATCATTTGCCATAGAAAGGGGATGGCACTTTAGAGAGATTGAGTAGCTTTAACAGTACATCCTGCACTAATGTATGCGCAGCCTGTAAGCGAGGAGGTTATCTTTATGCTCCTGCTAATACACTCCATTTCTACTCCTTTGTCCCGCGTATAGTTAAAACAGCCTTCAGTAATCACATTGCTGTCATTTTGTGCTATCTCAAAGTTAAATCATAATGAGCTTTGAGATTGTTAGTTGTTTCTCTTTCTTTTTTTTTTTTCTGCAGAAATGCAGGCTCCTTTTTCATTTTGGAGGATCTAAGTCTCCAGGTTTCTATGATTGCCTCTCACGCCTTCTCTCTTCTTTTATTCTCTTCTTTTCTTTGGCTCAAAAAGCAAACTCATTACCAAAGCAAATGTATGAGCCTCCCACACGGAATCTGAAGGAAAAAGACATCCCATTTAATTCACAGGAGCCATTTCGGAGGCCAGCCACAGTCCACAGCTTCACTGGCCTATAGGACACATCAAGGGTAACCTAACTAAACACAGGACTATCTCTTCTGCTCTGTGGTCTGAACAAAGTTGTTGACATGGAAAAGCAGCTACTTCTCCCATTCACAAACAGCTTGTAATTTAAAAATTAAAACGATTATAATAATAACAACAACAAACACAAAAGCATTAATATGTGCCAGGCACTCGTCAAAGCACTGTACATGCATTATCTCATTTAATCCTCAAGACAACCCTGTAAGGTAGGTAATCTCATTATATTTATTTTACAGGTGAGTAAAGTGAGGCTCAGAAAGGTTAGCAACTTGTCCAAGATCACACAGCGAGCATCAGATACAGATTAACCTTCATATGTGCATGCTCTTGGCCACTACCCTATATTGCCCGAAAGTAAAGGACAAATATATTATAGAATTGTACACCTGGAACTTATATCATGTTATAAACCAATGTTACCCCAATAAACTTAATCTTAAATAAATAAATAACAAATGTACCGATTAATGGTATTCTTCTCACTAAAAGTGTTATAGAATCAAGTTTGAAACTCTATAATAGGATAATAATAAAAATAATAAGAATAAAAATAGCCCTAGCTGGTTTGGCTCAGTGGAAAGAGCATCGGCCTGTGGATTGAGGAGTCCCAGGTTCAATTCTGGTCAAGAGCACATGTCAGGATTGCGGGTTCAATCCCCAGTAGAGGACATGCAGGAGGCAGCCGATCAATGATTCTCTCTCATCATTGATGTTTCTATCTCTCTCTCCCTCTCCCTTCCTCTCTGAAATCAATAAAAATAAAAGAATAAAAATAATTTATTGAGGGCCTATGTGCCAGATGCATGAGTTATAAAACAACTTTATAGGTTTTATTATTACTCCTCATTTTCCAAACTTAAAACTTAGGTTAAGTAATTTGCCCAAAATCACACTGTTAGTAATTGTCACAGTCAGGAATTGAACTCTTGCGCCCTGACTCCTAAATCATCTTGGCATACTTCTCCCTCCTACTTCCATAAATATGAGGAAAATGAGGCACAGAGGGGTGTAGTATGTTATGTGATACAACAGCATGATCTCATTCTTTTCAGAGAGAGTTTTTTGAAAGCTCAGACCAAACTCCAGGTTTTCTGAGTCTCTGTCCTGTGCTTTTCTCATGGTAGCTGCCCCTCCTATGTACCCTATCAGTGAATGCTGCCCCGCCCCCTCCAATCACTCAGGATCCCAAGCTAGACACCTGAAATCATTCCTACTTCCTCTATCATGCTCACCACCATACAGTTAATTTGTCCTTATGATGCACTGAGTCTACCACCAACCACTTCTTGAGTCTATACCTTTTGCCTATGGGATAAACTTTAAATTCTTTAATATAGCCATTCAAGCCCTTCATATCTTATCTCAATCTTCTTTGCCAGTATTTCATCACCACAGCTGACCCCAACACACACACACACACACACACACACACACACACACACACACACTACATTGCACTGAAGTTGCACTTAAGCTACATGAAAGCTATGTTTTATTATACCCATAATTTTGCAAACTTCTTTTTGCAGGCAATACTTTTCCCCAAACTCTCCATTTTTAAACTCCTATACAATCCTTAAAGCCTTTCTTTGCTTATCTGGGCAGTTAGCTACTGCTTCCTTGGTTCTCCATGTCACTTCTAGAATATGTATCATACTGTTGTATTATTTCTAATCAGACTATAAATTCTGAAAGGGCAAGAATTTTGTCTAAATTTCTTTACATCTTGATCACCTAACATCATGCCTGCTTCATAACTAAAGATTCCATAACTGAAGGTTGAATTAAATTTAATTCTCACACAGCAGTTGGCCCAATTGGTCTAGCTCCCTGTTACTCAAAGTGGGATCCAATACCAAGGCTCTAGTGACTAGCATTTGAATCTCCCTTTAGCAATCATTTCGATACTCTGGGATATATTTTCCTTTCTTGCATAACCAATATAACTGAGATGAACTCTATCAGTCTTCTAAAATGTGTGGGAGTTCACAGATATGCAAAATTTTGCAACCAGGTATTATTTCTTTAGACTTGTCCAACATGGAGATACTATATTAAGGTAACTTCCCCGCCCCCTTCTTGATTTAAAACAAAACAATTCGGGGAAAATCAGAGTTATACTGAAGAAGATAAAGAAAAAAATCAACATTTCTTTTTTAACAATTATAATAGAAATACTCCAAGTTGAAAATTTTAAATGGCATTGGAATTTCAATTAAATCAATAAATACATTAACATATACAGAGCATATTTCCTCATCAGTTTTCAGACACAGAAGATGAATAGCAGATGGAGTTGATAGTGTTTCACATTTAGAGCTGCTAAGGATCTATGATGTTTTTAATTAGTTTTTATTCCCAATTCTGGGTGGCAGAACCATATGGCTACTTGTTCATTTTAAAGATGAAAAAAAAATAAAGTATGAGAATTAAGTGACTTACTGAAATTACCCAAGCTACCACCTTCTGGTCATAAAATAGTAGTAATCATTTATTAGGGCTTACTGTGTGACAGACAAGATGCTATGTATTCATATGAATTCTCTCAGTCCTCACATCAGTAGCATGAAATATGTGCTATTCTATTTCCTCAACTGTATGATTTTTTTTTACTTTTCCTTTTTTATTGATTTCAGAGAGGAAGGGAGAGGGATATACAGATAGAAACATCAATGATGACAGAGATTCATTGATCAGCTGCCTCCTGCATGCGCCACACTGGAGATCAAGCCTGCAACCCAGGCATGTGCCCTAACCAGGAATCAAACCCTGAATTCCTGGTTCATGTCATGAGTTGATGCTCAATCACTGAGCCATATTGGCTGGGCTCAATTATAATGATTTTGACAATCAATGTTGTGTCATTGTTTGATTGGCAGCAATTTTTCTTTGTTCGTTTACTTAAAGGAATGTTGGCATTTTAGATCTAAAAGAATACAGTGTTAGCCCCATTTTTGTAGGTGAGGAAACTTAAGCATAGTGAAGTGAAGTGGTTTGTCCACAAACAGCTAGTGAGTTGCAGAGTCAGAATTTGAACCCAGACAGTGTGCCTCTAAGCCCACACACTCACCTATCTATGGTACCCCCAACTAATAGGTATTTTGCACTCACAGCACCTGAGTTGCCAGTATGGTAATGAATGCTCTACGTTGGCCCTAGAAGGCAGCAGTCTCTTTGGCTGCCAGAATCACTGGGAAGAATGATGAATGATAAAGGAATGAAAAATTAACCTTTCCTTATCAGATGGCCTTTGACTTCTTTGGGACTCCTTCAGTGATACCAAGCATCTATAAGTAGGAAAGGCCTGTGGGAAGTGCCCATTCTCCACAGAAATTAGAGTTGGGTTGGGTTGCGATATCTTCCGGGGGATACCACGTGTCACTTTACCAGTTCTGCGTATCCCTCTTGCAAATGTAGCCAAGTGAGAACCCATCTCTGATTAGATCATGCTCTGTTTCCTAACATAGAGCCTGACTTTTCTCTAAACTGTGAAAAGCCTTCTAAGGCCATAGTTAAATTTCCATGATTAGTTGGGTTTTAGAAAACAAACTTGGCAAGTCTTACACTTGGCAATAACAAAATAGATATGTATTTTTCATTAATGGGAGTTAGAGAGTGGTTGTATGCCTGAATTGGAATGTGTCAGCTGCAGAGAGAGAAAAGTGGTTGATTTGGGCAGCAGTGTGACTAATTAGGTTTTCTTTTGTAAAGGAATTGGTTTGTATTGATTTATTTATGTCTGATAGAACTCAGCAGTCCTTCCCTGCCCAGGGAAGCCTGCCTGGACTGGTAAGTGATAAGAGGCAGGAAAAGCAGCTCAACCAGCTCGTTGCGGGTGTATGTATCTCTCTGCTGAATCAGGTGTGCAGGGCCAGCATGACCAGACCACCCTTGCAGGTGTCCATCCCCTGCTTGTCACAGGCCAAGCCTGTGAACTACCCCTGTTGCCGGGGTACAGCAGCCAGAAGACCAGGGTTGCCCTGGAAAATCACTGGAGAGAACTCTGAGCTTCAGAGAGCTTGAGCTTTCCTGAATGAATAACCTAAACCAGACAGGGACCCGCCCTATTTTGTTTGCTGGGAAAAGCTCATATTCCCTCTGGATACAAGCCTTTCCTATCGTTCCCATCACAGGTGGAAGAACCTTTCCAGGGACAGAACTCAGCATTACAGTGAAGGTATCAAAAAACATGCAAGGAAGGCATCCAAGGCAACTTTCAGCACGAATCGTGTTTTTCAAAGAGAATGAGGAGGGCTGCATTTCAGATAGGATTTTGTGTCTAATTAGCTGTATGTCTTTTTATTGAACTTCTCTGGGCCTGTGTTTCCTTATTTTGTGACATTTTATACACATATAAAGATGACAGCAGTAAATTTATCATTTCTAGAGCCCATGCAGAGTCATTTTTTTCACAAGACACTGATGGTTTTGCACTGAGTTATCCACACTCTTTTGCCCCCAAACCTTTGTCTCAATACACCCTAATTCCAAGACACAGATAGCAGTCTGAAGTTCTACAGCCATAAATAGCATTTGTTTCTGTAAAAACAGGCTTTGAGAGATTAGGTGAAGTCACTCATAAATAGTGGGAATGAGATGTTAACCCAGATCTGTCTGAATCCCAGACCCACCCCTTTACCAGTCTTTTGCCTGAGGACTGGGGACCTGGGAGGGAAGAGTTCCTAAAACAATGAATTCCCAAGAGAAAATAATGGAGGCCCTGCTTAGGCATGCCACAGAATTTATAGAGAAACTCGGAGACTTTTAGAGTAACTACCAAAGATGGAAAGCATAAAAATTTTAGTGCCAAAGCAGGTGGTAGAACAGGGGCAGCTTAAGGAAACTATTTTTGGAATAGAATGTCCAATGAAGGCCAAGCCTAGGTTGATGTAACCAGAATGGCAGAGCACAGAGGAGAGGCTGCTGGTCCAGTTTCAAGTGAGCACAGAGAGAAGAATTTCAGCCCAACACAAGTAAGCATGCTGGGACCCAAACAGACAGGGTGTCATCTCACTATCTATCTGCTCCTGGCATTTTTTTATTTCAAATAAATAAGGATGGGCATTGATTAAGGTTCTTTGGTTGCAAACAACAGAAACTGACTCTAGCTAATTTGAACAACAATCAAAAATTTGGGGAAGGGCATGGGGCAGTTCACACATTTTTTTTTTTTGAAAAGTTGAACCTTAGACCCTAGGGAAGTCAGAAAGAAGGGAAGCTTGGGTAATCTCAGTAGCAGGACTTTTGGACAGTCACTTCAGGACACTCCTCCAACCACTTTTCATCCTTGAGTCAACCTGTTTAAAGTTTAAATACCTGAGTAGAATACCTGATTGGCTTGGCTTTTCATGGTGTGTGTGTGTGTGTGTGTGTGTGTGTGTGTGTGGTGTGTGTGTGTGTGTGTGTGTGTGTGTGTGTGTGTTAGGTCTTAAAAGGTTACTGTAATCACTTATTAAAAATATTCATCTGTTTCTAAGTTATGTCAGCAATTTTTATGCAAACATTCACTAGAGCATGTTTCCCATTGCTCCCAAAATTTTGTCTCTGCTGCTGTAAGCATAGATGGCTTCCCTCCCTTCTGTCTTTTATAGGCCATGATAGAATTTCAGAATTCTGGCAGTTTTTGTATTTCCAGAAGTAAGTGGAACACCTTTTCCTGTCATGGTTATTTTCATCCATACATCTGGTGCAAGAATCGGATTTTGACAAGCATGTATGCACATGCTGGGAAGGGACACACCTCAGTTGGAAGTCTCACCAAGAATTGCTTGCAGTGTAGTTGTTACCAGTAGGAAGGAAGGATCAGGTCAGGAAAAATCAGTGGACATCCACTCCAGGGTCCCAGACCAGCCATTCTACAACAAGACTAAGAAGGCAGATCTTGTGCCTTTCCGGGAGCTATACTTGGGAAGTTCCAAGGAGCTAGAAGCTATGCAGAGCTGAAAGAATATCCATGCAAGAGAGTAAGTGTACAGGAATGGGAGGGACTTTAAGAATCAGATACTGTTTTCAGAGGAGAACTGGTAGACATCAGGCCTGGGCAATGTGACAAAATTTCACCTCAGTCAGAAGTGTCTACAATATTTCTTGCTATGGTGGAACCCAGAACCTGGTTTAGCCAGCCTGGTGCTTCCAGAGACAGAGAGAGTAAGATGTGAGCTGTTTAGAAGTTGGGTAATAGTAGGTCTTGCCAATGACAATATAGAGAAACAATTAGTTCTGCCCATAGGGAGTAGGTGGGCCAGAGCCAAGCAGGACAGGAATTATCTCTGGGAGCTCCTGGTTGTGCCCCACTGCACACTAACAGATACACACACACCGCCTTTGGGGTAAAACCAGGGAAATAGATGCTATAGCTTCATGGACTTAATTTAGTGTCCTTGGCTTTCAAATTCTCCTCCCTCACGCTTCCTTTATACAATAGCAAATTCGTTCACAGTGTGTTACGCTTTTGCATTTTAAAAATCTTATTCCAATTGTGGAATAGAATGTTTTATTGCTAATATGTAATGAAAAGAACATTTCATTTGGTGTCAGAGGACGTATGTCAATGAATCTAGGCTGGTCTTCTTTTCAGGCTCCATTACTGTAGGGTGATGCTCATGGTGAGGAACAGTGTCCATTCATCTTTCCCTCTCCTGGCCACTCCCCTCCTCCCGGTCCAGTGCTCCCCCTACGCTGCTCTACCTTATAACTAAATTGCATCCATCTTTCAGGTCCAGCCCAAATGTGGGCAGTGTGGCATAGAGCAAAGTATATAATTGCAACAATTTAAACCCCAGCTCTACCATTAATGAACTGCAAAACCTTACTTTACCTCTCTGATGCCTGTTTCATGATCTGTAAAATGGAGATAATTGTACCTCTCTTTCAAGAAGTCCATGAAATCATTTGTGTAGAAAGAAATGCCCACAGTAGACACCAGATGGCTATCATTACCTCTTCCACAAAGCCTTCCCTGCCCAACCCTTCCCAGTGATCTCTCCTTAGTGCTCTGGGCTACTAAGATGTCACCTTTATTTTAACACCTATATCAAAAAATTTCTCCCAGAGTACTGTTTAAAAAGTTTATTTGACAATGTACCATCCTTTTCCAGGAAATGTCCTGCTAACTAAACTCTCACATCACCATTAAATCCTATGACTTAGCTGCATGAGTAAGATGTTCAGAAAGACCATTCTGAATAAGAAGTTTATAACTACATAGTAAAATACCCAAATCTTTGCTCTTTTCCTTTCCAATTTAACCCCAAAAGATTCTTCATGCAGATATGCTCTAAGTTTCTGAAACTTGGAACAGCACATATTTTCTTACTACCCACCCTTAGTCACTTTTCTTTTCCTGCTATTAGTCCTGTCTGCACCATCCACAGCCTGGCAGTCCTGTGTCCTAGTTGTGCATCTCACCCTCCGTGTTTCAGTTGTGCTCAGCATTGGGATTCCTTAACCTAGGAAAAATGCAGAAGTGGGTGGAAATAAGAGGCAGGCTTTGTTCGAAACACTGCCCACTCCTCCCTTTCACACGTCCCCAGGCACCATAGCCTCTAAGGAGTTACTGAATTTGAGTCTCATTTCATCCAATTTCATCAAAAGTCCAGTAACAGATGCTTCGTTCGAGTAAAAATGCAAAGAGTGAGAAGTTTAGAGCCCTAATATCAATTCAGCAAGTGCAGATCAGACACAATCTGGCTTTAGTGGAAGAGATGAAAGGGCATGGTTGATGGCTTCCCTGGGTGAGAGGGAAATGAAGTCTGAAGGCTGTTTCTGCTGAGTGTGCTCATTGTCAGATGTCTGGAAACAGATGCCTAAAAATTGAGCAAGATCAAAGACTCATCAAAGAATCATTCATCAAAGTTGGAACTCCATGCAGTCTATGTTAGAAACTATGTCCTCTATCCACACTCAGGAGAATCTGCACAAGTAGAGACAGTCTTTGTTCCTGCTAATTGGTATAAATAAGATAATAACCAAAATGGGGAGGGGAGAAAAAGATGAATGCCAGGAAAATCAGGGTCTCTGAGAGCTCTATGGCCTTTTGAAACTCGTAAGAAAATCTCTATCTCCTTCATCCGTCTTTCCCTAGGAAGGCTCTAGCTACCACCAAAAATTGGTGTATAGTTCTTAGTATTCGTAAAAAGGTAACACATTGAATGCCAGCAATGATTTCATACAATGTACAAGTAGATCCAATCTCTATTCTTGGGCTCACATTCAGAAGAGATAAACCACCGGGGTATAAATGAGACTAGACATGTAGGTTCTCAAGAGAAGTATGTGCATGTGTATTTACATATGTTTTCTCAGTTTCTCTACCAAACTGCAAGACAGCAGTGGACTCTGCTCCCGAGAGAGTGCCCTGCCTGTATTAGGTACTCCAAGAATTGGAAGAAGAGAGATTGAAACTTGTTTTAGCTACTTTTGAATACTAAATGAAAACTGAGGGAGTTTGCCCTAGTCACAGATGATAGGCAAAAAGGAAATGCCAGAGGCTACATTGACCCATGATGAAGGACAAAACCATGACTAGCAGACAAACTTCCCACTGCATTTTCTTGGGAAGCAGAATGCATGCTTGGATACAGGTTGGATACAGACTCCATATTGCAATTAAGTTTTATGACTTTCTCCACATGGTTTCCAAGGCCAAGTCCCAAGTGGAAAGGAACAATGGATGAAATGTTTCTTCCAAAAAGATCTCAGTGAAACAATAGATGATGATTTTACATATTCAAGGCTATGATCCCAGATGTACTTTCCAATAAGCACAGAAAAATAGGAGTCATTTTGAACACTGTCAAACACTGTGATGGCCAGAAAACTATGTCCTCTATCCACACTCAGGAGAATCTGCACAAGTAGAGACAGTCTTTGTTCCTGCTAATTGGTGTAAATAAGATAATAACCAAAATGGGGAGGGGAGAAAAAGATGAATGCCAGGAAAATCAGGGTCTCTGAGAGCTCTATGGCCTTTTGAAACTCGTAAGAAAATCTCTATCTCCTTCATCCGTCTTTCCCTAGGAAGGCTCTAGCTACCACCAAAAATTGGTGTATAGTTCTTAGTATTCGTAAAAAGGTAACACATTGAATGCCAGCAATGATTTCATACAATGTACAAGTAGATCCAATCTCTATTCTTGGGCTCACATTCAGAAGAGATAAACCACTGGGGTATAAATGAGACTAGACATGTAGGTTCTCAAGAGAAGTATGTGCATGTGTATTTACATATGTTTTCTCAGTTTCTCTACCAAACTGCAAGACAGCAGTGGACTCTGCTCCCGAGAGAGTGCCCTGCCTGTATTAGGTACTCCAAGAATTGGAAGAAGAGAGATTGAAACTTGTTTTAGCTACTTTTGAATACTAAATGAAAACTGAGGGAGTTTGCCCTAGTCACAGATGATAGGCAAAAAGGAAATGCCAGAGGCTACATTGACCCATGATGAAGGACAAAACCATGACTGGCAGACAAACTTCCCACTGCATTTTCTTGGGAAGCAGAATGCATGCTTGGATACAGGTTGGATACAGACTCCATATTGCAATTAAGTTTTATGACTTTCTCCACATGGTTTCCAAGGCCAAGTCCCAAGTGGAAAGGAACAATGGATGAAATGTTTCTTCCAAAAAGATCTCAGTGAAACAATAGATGATGATTTTACATATTCAAGGCTATGATCCCAGATGTACTTTCCAATAAGCACAGAAAAATAGGAGTCATTTTGAACACTGTCAAACACTGTGATGGCCAGATAAATTTTGTCTTAATCACATTTAAGAAATGAGATGCTTCATTACAGTGTGGCTTCCCAATATTTTTCGTAGAACAAAATCAAACGTTGCAGAATTTGAAAGAACCAAAAACCATACAGTCCAATTAAATTTTCAAGTGAGAACTGAGTTCTCTCAAGGAATTATTTCCTACTATATTTGGGGCTTGGCTACAATTAGCCTTGCTCTTCCCTATGGTTTCCGACCCTCTTTCCGGAAGTAACAGATGAATGCAAAATTAGGATGCGATCTTACTGAGAGGGCAGTCACACTAGGAAGACTGTTCCAGGGAGATAAACCCTGTGGGAAAGAAATCCACACACTTCGGTGACAACAGTGGGAAATGTTCTCAACAGACTTGCTACACGGCCACCACTGGGAGTGTGGTGGAGGATGTCACTGCCTGTCAGACACACAGCTTTTACTTTGGTTTCTTAGGAAAATAGTACATGCCCTTTCTGCTTCCCACTGAGAGTGAATTACTCTTGCCGGCGCTCAAGCAGAGAGAGAGGCTGACTGGGCTGGGAGCACTCAGCTACAGCCTATTAAACTGAAGTTGCCTTTAAAGTTGGTTAATGACAAGAAAACTCTGTTTTTCCATCTATCCATATATCCAAGCTCAGATACAAGAGAAAAAAGTCTGTGCAGAAAAAATGCCCTCATTTTACAAATTTGAATATGTTACTGACTTGACATCTAAAAACTTTTATTAAAGACATTCAGATAAAAA
>NW_005369967.1:823544-838053 GCF_000412655.1 Myotis brandtii
AATTTTGTTTTATTTGCTTAAAGTTTACAAAGAGTATTACATATATCTCCTTTTTTCCCCCCTTGACATTCCCCCGGCAGGCCGGGGGAATGGATGACAATTTCTTAAAGCAAAGTTTGGAGAGCAGATACCAACCAACATGCCAAGTGCTAGCCGTTTTCCACTTATGGAAAATTGAATAACAGTCTGTAGAGCTTGTTAATAATCAGCTACCTATCCTCTAATACAGGATATACTATGTACTAGCATGAGGAGGAAGTAGCAAATAAGTGCTTTTTAAAATGAGATCTTGGGACCCTCCAGGATCTACAAAGTACTCATTATATATCATTATATATATTTTTTAAGTTTTGTGACTTTATGGTAGTTACATCTCTAAAAAAATAATGTAAGCATTTCTATAGACTTAATATCTGCCTCTCCAAAATTCATATGTTGAAAACTAATCCCTAATGGGATGGTGCTTGAAGGTGGGTCTTTAGGATGTGATTAAGTCATAAGGGTGGAGACCTCATAAGTGGGATTAGTGTCTTTTATAAAAGAGGTATCACAGAACTCCCTTGCCCCTTCTGCCATGTGAGGACACAGCAACAAGAATACAGCCCTTACCAGACATTATTAAATCTACCAGTGCCTTGATCTTGGACTTCTCAACCTCCAGAACTATGAGAAATAAATGTTTGTTGTTTATAAGCCACTTAATTTGTGGTGTTTTGTTATAGTAGCCTAACTGGACTAAGATAAGCATATTCTAGATCGTGGGCTGCTGAAGTCTCAAAATCCAAGAAAGATTGAGGAATCCATAAAAACAATTCACTCTTGAACAAAATATGGCAAAATGTATAAATAAATTCAAGGCTGCCCTGACCGGTTTGGCTCAGTGGATAGAGCATCAGCCTCTGGAGTGAAGGGTCCAAGGTTCGATTAAGGTCAAGGGCATGTACCTTGATTGCGGGCACATCCCCAGTGGGGGGTGTGCAGGAGGCAGCTGATCGATGTTTCTCTCTCATCGATGTTTCTAACTCTCTATCCCTCTCCCTTCCTCTCTGTGAAAAATCAATAAAATATATTTTTTTAAAAATAAATAAATTCAAGGCTAACAGATACAGATAAGCCAACTGCAAGCCAAAATAAAAGTATCTTTGAATTTGGTTCTCTCCATTTTTCCATGAAAATTCTCAATTTTATTTTAAAAAGTATTACCTCCCAAAGCCCTATTTATAATTTTTATGGGAAAGGCATTTTTTCCAGACTCATGGTCAACTTAGGTGATTTCAAGAAGAGCAGTTTCCACAGCCCTGTCTCATTAACCCATTGGGCTGAACAGAGGATGATAACACAGGCTCTAGTATTAGTTCCACCTCTAACTTATGTTATGATCTCTCCAAGATTCAGTTTCCCACTTGTTAAATGGAGATGATAAGTCTAAATAAAATGGAGATGATGATTCTAAATAAAGACTCTTTGTAAACTTAGAATATCTTAAAGTATTCTAAGATAATGAATGCATTGTTCCAAGTGGCACGTACACTTAGTGAAAAGGCTACAAGGGCAAATACCCAACTAACTTTTTGTACTTAATTTTGGTTAGAGGTTTCCCAGTTCTTGATCCTATAAATTATTTTAGTGAAAGATACATTCCTTCCTTCTTCTTGAATCCTTATAAATAATGGGAGATTTTTACTGAGTTGTCAGGGGAGAAGAACATCTATTCCCACACAAACATTCTGCAGAACTGAAAACTTAGGCCAACAAAAAGAGAGATATCTAGGTTATAAACTGCATTAAGAAACAGAACAAAAGGAAAGATAATTTCTTTCATCACAACCTCCATAATAAACCTCTTCTGTTCCATTTGTTAATTGGCTCAGCCATTTGTTCAACAAATACTAATGGCAATTACAATCACGGGCACTATTCTTGACCCCAGATGCCCAGCAGTGACAAACCCAGGCCCTGCTCTCATTGAGGTCACATTCCAGCTGTGGGAGGGGCTAGAAATGAGCCATAAACAAACATGCCAGGTGGTAAACAGAAAAATGAAGCAGGGCTTAGGGAGCAGAGCATGGTGGAGGGAGGGGGTATTAGGGTGGTTATTATGCCTTTCTGGTTAAGTGACATTGTTGCTGAGGCTTAAGCAGAGCAAGGCAGCAAGTCATTCAGATATAAGAAGGCAGCATATCCCACACAGAGGGGACAGTAATGAAATTCTGGAAGCCAGAGGGTGGTTGGCATGTTCTAGGAAGAGCCAACAGGTCAGTGTGTCTGAAGCAGTGGGAGCAAGTGGGACAGTCATGACCCATAAGGTCAGGGAGGTGACAGAGGGACAGATGGTGTAGAGTCTCGCAGGCCATGGTAAGGATTCTGAATTCTACTCCCAGTGAGAAAAGAAGACATGATAGGTTTTAGTGTGAAGGAGTGACATGATCTGATTTATATTTTTAGAAGATTCCTCTGTGGAATATACACTGGGGTAGAGGAGCAAGGGTAAAAACAGGGAGAACAATTAGGAGGCTGCTGCAGCTGTCCAAATGAGATGATGATGGCCAGCATTCGTGTGGTAGCAGGGGAAGTGGGAGAAGTGAGAACTCTGATTATGTTGTGAAGATACTGTCTCTGGGAGTTGCTAATGGACTGGCTGTGCAGCAAGTGAGATAGAAGGTCAAAGACAACTACATCCACTGGGAGAATGGTGATGCTGTTGTCAGAGAGGGGGGAGCCTATGAGAGGAACACATTTTGTGGGAGGAAAGAGAATCAAGATTTGTTTTGGACATGGTAAGTTTGAGCTGCCTATTAGAAATTTAAGTGGAGATGTTAAGGCTACTGAATATGAAAGATTTAGTATTCCCATCTGTAAAATGTTTAGGAGAAGGATTTAGGCTGAAAATAGAAATGCAGGAGTCATTAGGGGAAAGACTGGATTGGTAAAGTTGCCAGACTTAGAAAATAAAATTATAGGACTGAAAAATTATTGGTTGTCTATCTGAAATTCACATTTCATTGGAAATCTTGTATTTTACCTGTCAGCTCTGCGGATGAGGCTCCCAGGATCACACAGGAAGTAAGATAGTGTGAACAGAACAGGGAGAAGAGGCCCCTCTGGAGGACTGAGTCCTGGGGCAGTGCAATGTTGAGAAGGCAGAAAGAGGAGTAGGAGTTAGCAGAGGAGCTAGAAGGAAAACCAGGAAGCACAGTGTTTTAAAAACCAAGGGAAGAAAGTGTTATAAGGAAAGGGTGATCGACTTCTGTCTGTTGCTAGATTTGACATTAAAGGCAGGTGGCAGGGAGGAAGGAAAGTGTGATTGGAGTGGGTTCAAGAAAAAAAATGGAAGAAGAGAAACTAGAGAGAACAAAAACATAGGCAAATTTTTTTAGTTTTATTGTAATAGGGAGTATATAAAGTAGCTGGAGGGTAATTTGGGGTCAAAGGATGTGTTGATTTTTTAAAGATGTACTAGTGGTCAGCAGGTGGGGCGGGTGACGGAACCGGCATCCTTCCCCCATACACTTGACACCGAGAAGCGGGTGCTCTCCTGGTACGTAAACACGGAGCGGTGGCAGCCAGGCTAGTCTGGGAGAACCACAGCGGGTCCTCGACCAGGAGTGTCCGGGATGTACACAGTGTGACCCCAAGTTTGACTTAATCCCCAGGAAGCACCACGGTCTCCAGGGTGGGAAGCCCTGCTACATATAAATCCCTTGCCCTGGGGTTCTCGGTGGACCCGGGTAGACCAAGGTTACTACTACTTGTGACTTCTGAAAAATTAGAGAGATCTGAAACTATGATTTGTTGTCTTTTTAGCAATCAGAGATCTTGTTTCTGGATAGACACAGGTATTACGGAACTGAAATTGCATATATTTCTACTGCTCAGATGCTTCTGGCTCCAAAGAGGTAACTCAAGATCCCAGACATGTCCTCACAGTATTCAGTGGCAGAGGCAGAGGATGTGACCCAGATGAAGAATGCAGCTGAGGGAGAACTGGAGTCCAACAGGGACAGTCAGCTGCCATTTACAGGGCAGCCAAGTGCCTCTGTGAATCATGCGACCAGAAACTCCAGCAGCGTGAGTCTACTGACCTGGACTGACAGGGCCAATCTGACACAAACACGTGCCCCTCTATCCTCATCGGTGACGAATCCTATTAGTGTGAGAAGTACAATTTAAGAATTTGGAGAAGCAGAGGTGTTCATATTCCTTAGGCAATATGTGCACAGTTTATTAATGCTCTAAATAGTTTCACATTTAAGAACTTGTGTGTTATCTTTCTGGTACTTTCTTGGGAGTGGGAGAGTAAGCTATCCCACTCTAAACCAATTTTAATATTATCTATATCAAAGCTATATAATTTCCTGTGTTAACTAGAAGTTTGTTAACTTTAACAGTCATTTTATTAATTCTTCCATGAAACCTGGTAATAGTTCCTGGTTGTGCTCTTTTTTTTTCTTTTCTTTTTTTTTTTTGAGTCTACCCAATTTTAAATATAGTAGCTTTAGTATATTTTACAGAATGTCTATTTACTATATCACTAATTTGGAGCTTTGAAAAAAAATGTTTTATGCTTTACTGAGAGAAAAGAGCCAGCTTCATGCTTTTTACCTTTTGACAATATGTTCCCTTAGTAAAATGACTGTATATCAATTTGTTTATGTAGTTTATTATTAACAACTATATTGAAAAAATTTAAAAGATGTACTAGTATGTTATCATAATAATCAAGCAAGGAGGCGGAAACCAATCATGCAGGAGACAGAGTGTAAAATTGCAGCTGGGCCCTGGCTCAGTTGGTTGGAATGTCTTCCTGTAAACCTAAAGGTGACAGGTTCAATTCCCACTCAGGGCACATGCCTAGGTTGTGGTTTGATCCCTGCCACGGTGCCTACCAGAGGCAACCAGTTGATGTTTCTCTCCCACATCAATGTTTCTCTCTCTCTCTTTCCCCCTTCCTCCCCCCTCTCTCAAATAAATAATTTTTTTTATTGTAGCAGTGTTGTCTTTGAGTAATTGAGGTTGGGGGATGTGCAGAGTCGAGCACACAGTGGAAGGAGATGCAGGGATAGTTCACCTCCTGCATCAACAGCAAGAGCTGCTTTGGGGGACAGGTGCAGCTGGGTTCTGTGTTTTGATGATGAGATCATGAGAAATTTCTCCTCTGATTGCTTATGTCCTCTCAGTGAGATGTTAGGACATGAGCTGAGAGTGAAGAGTAGGGAGGGGTGTTGGAGGTTGGAGGGGAGAGGAGAAGGTATGAGATGATGATCTACTGGGGGAAGAGGGAACGGGTTGACAAGGGAAATGCTGCAAGACTGGCTAACCACACAGTGCATTTGATCTTTGTGGTAATTAATTCAGAGTAGGGTGATAGAGAAATAAAGGGGCAAGGAATGAAAGGTGTATGCAAGTGAGTTAAGGAGAGAGCATGAGAGGAGATAATGATCAGTGCAAAGCTGATAGGATCAAAAGTGAGATGCAAGAGCTATTGGAGCACACATCTAGAAGGAATAAGCTGGAAAAATAGGAGATGGTGGTGGGCCATCAGAACGCTTGAGGTTGAGATTTTTTAAAAAATATATTTTTATTGATTTCAGAGAGGAAGGGAGAGGGAGAGAGAGATAGAAACATCAATAATGAGAGAGATGATTGATTGGCTGCCTCCTGCACACCCCCCACTGGGGATCTAGCCTGCAACCCAAGCATGTGCCCTGACCAGGAATCAAACCATGACCTCCTGGTTCATAGATCAATGCTCAATCACTGAGCCAAGCCGGCTTGGCTTGAGGTTGAGATTTTTAAGGGTGTATATTGATTGATTGGCTGCCTCCTGCATGCCCCCCACTGGGGATCTAGCCTGCAACCCAAGCATGTGCCCTGACCAGGAATCAAACCATGACCTCCTGGTTCATAGATCAATGCTCAATCACTGAGCCAAGCCGGCTTGGCTTGAGGTTGAGATTTTTAAGGGTGTATATTTTCATAAACATTCTCATTATCTGCCATTGTTTCCAAGATTCAATAAAAATCAGTTTGATATTGCCTAAGAATCTATATATATATATATATAAGGCTAATATGTAAAAGTGTCCCCTTAGGAGTTCGACTGGGAGACCGGGAATTCGATCACTCCCTATGAAGTGCGCTGACCACCAGGGGGTGGTGCGGAATGAAGGAAGGCCCTGGCCGGCAGCCAGCAGCCGGGGAAGGAAGGCCCCAGCCAGCAGCCAGTAGGCCCTAATCGGCCCTGATCACTAGCCAGACCTAGGGATCCTACCCATGCACGTATTTCGTGCACCGGGCCTCTAGTACTACATAAATGTCAATAAATGTGATTCAGAAAGTCTCACCTCCCTCCCTCCATTCTCCCTCTCTCATAATTCTGAAATGGAATATTACTGCTCAATTTTGAATTTAACTGAAACCGCGGAATGAAGGCCCCAGCCAGCAGCCAGTAGGCCCTGATCACCAGCCAGACCTAGAGATCCTACCTGTGTACGTATTTCATGCACCGGGCCTCTAGTACTACATAAATGTCAATAAATGTGATTCAGAAAGTCTCACCTCCCTCCCTCCATTCTCCCTCTCTCATAATTCTGAAATGGAATATTACTGCTCAATTTTGAATTTAACTGAAACAGGCTAAGAGCAATGCCTGATGAAAGAGCATCTTTCCATCACACAGAAGATACAGAGAAAATGCAAAAAGAGCATGTTTCTGGGAGAAGCTGAGAGGAAGAACACAAGAAATAGTTGTCCCTGACATTTAAGCAAGCCTGGTGCTGGTGTTTTTAGATCTATGTGACTGATAAATAATAGAAGATTCCCTGTAGAGGACTAATCCAAGTGAAAAATAACCAAATGAAAAGAGAGGTTTGTGTTAGTAATTGCAACAAAAAAGAAAAGGCTGAGCTATTTTGAAATCAATGATATTAAATGATGATTTTTCATTCATAATATTGCACCCTTCCCAATTAAGTTACTTTCAACTGCTCTCTCTCTCTCCCTCTCCCTCTCTACTTATGAATTTATGTCTCTGTGTCTTTGTCCAGTTGTCCAGGTAAACTGAGGCCCTACCTGTTCAAGTCTTTTTTTTTTAATCCTCACACAAGGATATTTTTCCATTCATTTTTAGAGAGAGTGAACGGGAAGGGAAGAGAGAGAAAGAGAGAGAGAGAGAGAGAGAGAGAGAGAGAGAGAAACTTCGATGTGAGAGACACATCGGTTGGTTGCCTCCCGCACATGCCCTGACTAGGGCTGGAGATTGAGCCTGCAACCAAGATACAAGCCCTTAATCAGAATCGAACCCAGGACCCTTCACTCCTCAGGCCAACACTCTATCCACTTGAGCCCAAACCGGCTAGGGCTCAAGTCATTTTTTATAATAGTAGGGTTTAATCCTGAAATGCTCTTTTATTTAGAAAATTATTTGTCTGTTTTTCAAAACCTTTCTATTTTCCTTCTCACTCAAACATTTCAGCAAAATTTTTCTCCTCCACGTGTGGCCTTTATAATTAGTGGAGTATTTCTTGGAGAAGGGGGTGGGGCAGAGATTACTGTGCTTTTCTCTGGGAGTGACTTGGTTTAAAAAGTGGGAAAAAAGTCCTAGCCAGTTTGGCTCAGTGGATAGAGCGTTGGCCTGCAGACTGAAGGGTCCTGGGTTCAATTCTGGTCAAGGGCACATGCCTGGGTTGTGGGCTTGATCCCCAGTGTGGGGCGTGCAGTAGGCAGCCGACCCATGATTCTCTCTCATCATTGATGTTTCTGTCTCTCTCTCCCTCTCCCTTCCTCTCTGAAATCAACAAAAAAAATATATTTTTTTAAAGTGGAAAAAAACATTTTTACATTAAAAATTAAACATTTTGGCATTCATATTTAGCAGGAAAAAAGCAAGTGGTTAATAATAAATCTATAAAAGATGTTCAATATCACTTGAATGCATTTATTTAACTCATAGAGTACTTATTATGTATCAGGCACTGCTCTAAGCACCAGCTACCATTCTAAATCTTTATAAATATTAACACAATTAAATCCAACTATAATCTTACTTGGCAGGTACTATTATTTTTCCCCATTTTCAATGGGAAGTTGCGTCACAGGGAAGTTGAGTAACTTCCGAAGGTGACGCAGCTAGGAAGCAGCATAGCCAGGCAGTTGGGCTCTAGGCCATGCTTTTGGACACAGTGCCATGCAGTTTTGCCAGGGAAATGCAAATTCAAACAGGATACTATTTTCTACCCAGCAGATTGGCAAGGCAATTTTAAATACTGGTAAGGATACAGGCAAATGAACACTTAAATATTGTTACACCCTTTTTACAAGGCAATCTGGCAGTATACACTAAAATTTGAAGTACACAAAACCCGCTACATAACATTCTACTTTGAGGACTCTGGCCTACGAAAATAAAAGCATCAGTGTATAAGGATATACATGAAATTGCAGCATTGTTTATGGTGCTATCAGAACTAGAAACAGCACAAATATCCATCACAGGAGCTATGGTTGAGTAAATTATGTTACATCCATACTACAGAATATTATGCAGCCATTATATGAGATAAATCTATATCTAGTAATCCAGAGAAAGTTGCAATGTTGCAATAATGTGTGCAGTATGATCCCAATTTTTTAAATATACTTTTATTGACTGCAGAGAGGAGGGGAGAGGGAGAGAGAGATAGAAACATCAATGATGGCCTGGGTGGCATGGTTCAGTGGTTGAGCTTTGACTTATGTATGAACCAGGAGGTCACAGGTTCCATTCCCAGTCAGGGCCCATGCACAGGTTGCAGGCTTGATCCCCAGGGTGGGTATGCAAGAGGCAGCCGATCAATGAGTCTCATCATTGATGTTTCTATCTCTCTCTTCCTCTCTAAAATCAATAAAAAATATATTTTTAAAAAATCAATGATGAGAGAGTTATTGACTGGCTGACTCCTGCACACCCCTACTGGGGATTGAGTCAGCAACCCAGGCGTGTGCCCTGACTGGGAGTGGAACTGTGATCTCCTGGTTCATAGGTTGATGCTCAACCACTGAGCAACACTGGCAAGGTGATCCCAACTTTTTGGTAAATATTTTTATGAGCATATTTAACAGTTACTCCAGAAACTAGGATAGGACAGAGGAAATTATAACTTTTTCTATATGTACTTTTGAATTGTTTCACTTTTTATACAAGCTTATATTGCCTCTGCAATTTAAAACTCCAATTAAGTTAAAAATCATTATCAATATAATTGTAATAATCAGCCTAGAAAATATGTTTTAGACCTTCAGCTTCGTATAAAAATTATATATAGCTTTCAAATCAGATATGAAAGACTCAGATTTATATTTAGGAATGCCTTTTATGTACAGGCACTATAATTTATAGTTCTCAGCAATTATAGAATAAACATTCATTTTGTTCATGGACATTTCTGGCAATAGAAAGCAGAGGAAATCATTTGCTTATTCTTTGTCTAATAGTACAACTAGGCAGTGGACAGTAATATCATTTTTTAAAGTCTGTGTAAGATCTACAATCTGTTTCTATTCCTTCCGTTTCATACTCAAATGGAGAAAGAATCCACATTCAGGAGGGAAATGGAGGGGCTTGTAGTGTTGAGAGGTTTAAAAATGCCTTTCTTTTCTGATAAAGAGGATTAGACAGACATTTCTTGGGCTTGACGTCTTCTCCCTATGCTCACACTGTGCAAGGCTCAGAGAGGTAAAGCTGAAACCTGAAATAGTGGCTGGAAATGTTGGTGGGGGCATGGGGACAAAGACAGGAGCCTGCAGCGTCATCTGATTTCTGGTTGTGTTAACCATAGGTCCTTCCTGGCGAAACTTAAAGTGCTGCTGCCATCTTCAGGAGTTCCCCATTGTCATCTTTGAGTAAAGTTACAGGTAAGTGGGATACAGCCGCAAAACCCTCTCCAGGAGTTCTGAATCACAGCTAGAAAACAGACATCCCAGGAGACTGCTAAAATGAAGGCAGTTTCTCCAAAAAAAGCTTAAGATTATTACTTAGTAAGACAGCTAATTTTTTAATCCTCACCTGACCATATATTTCCATTCCTTTTTTTAGAGAGAGAGGGGAAGGAAGAGAGAGAAACCTGCAACCTAGACATGTGCCACCACCAGGGATCAAACCTGCAACCTTTCTGATGCACGGGACGATGCTCCAACCAACTGAGCCACCTTCCTGGGCTGATAAACCAGCTTTTAGTGTGTATGTTATGAAGTGGTAAGTTTCTGCAATATGAACTGAGTTAAGATATAGGGTCCAAAGAAGAGTCTGGCTGAGAAGCTAAGACTTTCTAAAATGGGGGTGGGCGTGGGGTAAGTTATAGCGGTTTTGGATGCACTGAGTGGCTCTGAAGCCCTTTGGGTCAGTCTCCCGGTGGACCATATGCTCCATTAAACTCCAACATTAAGTTTAGAGAACATTTGGTCACAAGTAACCTGTGGGCTTCCATTTTTACCTGACTTATTGAGTGATTTGTTCATTATTTCTGAGCCTTCTCTTCTCTGATTGCTTGAGTTATGAATACTTGATAGGAAAGGCCAAATTGTCTAACAGACCTTTTAGCACAAAGCTCCACTCTTCTTCCAGAAATAATTTTACTTCATTATGTTGTGGAGAAAATTAATTAAGCCCTAAAAAATAAAAACAAGTCCATTACACTATCTTTCTCCATCATTGTTGGAGGTGTCTGTACCTGGTCTGGGAAGTCCATGAGAACAGGAGTTTCCTGGTGGCTCTCAGGGGAACAGTGGTCCAATCTTCAAGCCATGAAACCACAGTATTGTCTGCAAATGCTCCTTTGAGCCACCAAAGTTTCCCTATAGCTCATTTCACACTGGTTCTTTGTTTTATTCATCATTTTAAGCAATCTGACGTTTTCACAGCCAGTTAGAATGCACCTTATAGAGTCCATTTTGTGTTCTTGGTTTGCATTATTAAAAGAAAAGAGTAAATCCCTTTCAATTCACCTTTATAAAAGCTCACATCATTTTAGGAGATATCCAAGTTCCCTTCCACCACAAAACTAGCAATTAAAAATGTATGTTGAAAGAAAGGATTATAGTACATAGCTAGGGCCATAATGGATTTTAAATCATCAGCATGGCACTTCAGAAACTTTGCTGTATTTGGAAGACTGTCCATATCTGCTGAAATTTTGCCTTGGAGTTATTCATTTCTTTGGCAAATACTTTCCAAGGGCCTACTAATATGCTAAGTATTCTGGTAGGCACGTTTCATATGTTACCTCTTTGTCCTTCATAATGATTCTGTGAAGATCATATACTCCCATTTAGCAGATGAGGAAATTGAGATACAGATAGTTTTAATAACTTGCCTATGGAGCCAGGATTAGAAGCCAAGTATGCCTTACTCTTATGCCTACACTGTTTGCACAATAGCATCACCAACGGCAGAAACATCTGAGCACTTTCCTGCCTACTACACTTATGAAACAGTCATTCAATGAACATTTGACTCTTTGCTACAATCAAGGCATTGTGAATTTTATTAATAGAGCAGTAAGAGAAGAAAAATAAGTCAGGCCTAAAATTAGACTATAAAACAAGTAAGTTATAAAAATGGAAAGTCTGACTCAAAGCATATAGAGCTATTTGTGCTCACTGCCACTGGGGGCATTGCTGACTTACAAATGGAAGGAGAACAGGGGAACAGATTATACATCATAACCTTAAAATAATCTTGAGCCCATCCACATGCCAAATAGAAAAAAAAAATGGTTAAAAATCTAAAACATACCAAAATGCACCTAACCACAATTTGACAGCTGGACCAAACTATAGATTACAATTTTCACTTCTACTTTATTTCTATTACATCTGACCAGTCAAGCCTTAAAATCCTTGCAAAATTTACCAGATCTTGTTTTATGTGTAATGTTGTTACTATTTCTGGATCTCAGAGCCTGTAGATTTAATTCAATATTAGGGCAAATCTGGCCATGTTCCATTTCACTGCACTCACTACTGTGTCTGTTCTTCCTCTGGAGGTTTAAATGGGCCCAGACTCTGAAGTTGAACCGTGATGCCGCCATCTCAGCCCAGTGCCCTCAGAAGGCTCTGGGGCCACTACACAGCTGCTTACAGCTTAATGAACCCCTGTTTAGTGTGCTGCTAAATGAGGTTGCAAAGAGAGAATCATCTCTAATGGCATCATCCTTTCACTCGAAGAAAGGAGTTCTTCCCATCACTTACCAGTCTTCACCTGACAGATAAAAATACCACCCCCTCCTCCCATCCCAGACTTTCACATTTGGGTCAACTGTGAACTCTTGAAGGAGCAGATATGACTCTGCTTGCTGACCTGGTTTTTTACGCTAGCAGTCATCATTAATATATTAATGCTAAATTGGAAGGAGAGACGTTGGAGTCCTCAGGCAGAAAGTCAGCCCAAAAGAATGAATATGAATTAGCCAGGACGGGTGGGTCACACTTAATGCTAATAATGATGAAAACTTTACATTGCTCAAGTGCTCTTTGAGGAGTTCAGAGAAATGCTACCCAGATTCAGCCTAAAAGTAGTGAAATATACTAACATTAAAAAGATAAGGAAATAATTTTGATTTCTGTCTTGGGATGGACTCCATACTCAAGGAAAGCCTCTACCCTAGAACTGCTAGGGACATTTGTCTGAGCTCCTTAATGGAACTATCCCAAATATTATGAGCATTCAGATTTTCCTATCACCTCAACCTCAATATGTCTAGAATATTATCTGTGGCATCCCCAGCTTCCTCCTAAGCACATTTGATACCTCAACTATCCCAGTGTCTCCGGCTTCAAACAGTAGGATCTTGCCCACCTCTCCCTTGGCCCCTACACTCAATGTCATCAGGTCTTCCTTAGTGAAGTTCATTCCGGAATCCCTCAATCTGCCTTTCCCCTTGTCTAGATTCTCACTGTTGCACTTCTGGTCCTATGCTAACTTGACCTTGAAGGGTAGCAGAATATGCCAACCCGAAATATGTCACTTTGGTATATTGATCATTTTGAGCTAAAGACACTTGAAAAAACAGCAAATTCAGGGTGATGTTTTCTCTGAGTTACCCTTACCTACCAAAACTAAGATCCTCCAAAACTCCCTTGTCATAAATCCCCTCCCCAAGAGTTTCATCAACCAGGGAAAATTGACTCATCATCAGAGGGGAGACTAGAAATCAACCCTATACCCAGACACCTTGTCACAAACTTATCATTCCTCCCATTTATTCTTCTCAAGGCCTAGTCATCTTTCCTAAAAAGCATTTACTCCCCCCTAAAAGGCCTATATCCTCCTTCTTTTTCCCTGTTAAGATGGTATTTAAGCTTGAATTCTAAGCCACCTTGGGGAGTTACTCATTTTTCCCTAGGTATCTCGCATGTATACCTGAGGTATACATGCTAATAAACACCTGGATTTTTTCTTTTGTTAATCTGTCTTTTATTACAAAAATCTTAGCTAAGAACTAAAAAGAGTAGAAGTAAAATTATTTTACTCCCCTATAACCACTAACCAATCTCTTGGCCTTCATCTTTTCAGCTCAGATTAATTTTAAGTTTCCTTCATCTTTTCAGCTCAGATTAATTTTTCTAATGTGTCACATTCCCTCATTCAAACCCATCTATAGCTCCCAAGTTTTTAGAGTAAAGTTCTGACTCAGCCTGGTATTCAAGACCCTCCACAGTCACCGCATGTAGGGCTTCCACTACTTACCTTCTGTGCTCACATTGCTCCCGTCAAAGCAGCCTCTCTGTCTGTCCCTTTAATAAGACATATGCATTTCTGTCTCTGAACTGTTATTCAGGCCATTCTGCCTGCCTCTTCTTTCATATAAATCCTACTTCTTTTCAAAGACTCAGCTTACATGAACCACCACCACCCTCCAAGTAAGCTTCCCCAGTTCATCCTTCTGTGTTCTTTTCATCGCAACACTATTTCTTTATTTATATCACTACTTCCCAAAAGGATTTATGGTACACTCCTGCAGATTGCTAAATATATGCCACTTATTTACCACTTTCCATAATAATAGTAGCTAACACATATACTAGTAGTGCTTACCAATGCCAGGCTCATATATTAACCTACGTATTTGAAACTCACAACAACCTTATCTGACAGGTAATATTAATAGCCCCTTTTTACAGATCAGACACTGTACAACGTGCTCAAGATTACCCACCGAGACAACTGCAGAGCCAGGATTTTGACCCAGGCAGCTAACTCCAGAAAGTATGCTTTTTACTATAGTCCAGTAGATACTTTTTTATTATTCTTTAACTTTTTACACCTACTGCTATCTTGCTAGATTCTTTAAGGGTAGTCACTATGACTCATGCCTTATTTCATCCCTTTCAGTAACTAGTATAGAGTTTTACACATAGATAGTTCTTTACAGTTTACTGATCTTATCTGCCACAAAGTAGTCTTTTTTTTTATTGTCAAAAGTTTTACATATGCCTCCTTTTTCCACGCTTAACCCCCCCCCCCCTCCCCTCC
>NW_005369967.1:838073-839335 GCF_000412655.1 Myotis brandtii
CGGCAAGCCCCCACCGCCCCAGTGTCTGTGTCCATTGGTTATGCTAATATGCATGCATACAAGTCCTTTGCTTGCTCTCTAATCCCCCCCCCTCCCCTGCCATTTGTCTCTGGATCTATTCTTGTTCATCAAATTATGTTGATTATTATATCCCACATATGAGTGAGATCATGTGATATTTATCTTTCTCTGACTGGCTTATTTTGTTTAGTATAGTGCTCTCCAGTTCCTTCCATGTTGTTGCAAATGGTAAAAGTTCCTTCTTTTTTATAGTGGCATAGTATTCCACTGTGTAGACGTACTACAGTTTCCTAATCCACTCATCTGCTGATGGGCACTTAGGCTGTTTCCAAATCTTAGCTATTCTAAATTGTGCTGCTATGAACATAGGGATGCATATATCCTTTCTGATTGGTGTTTCTGGTTTCTTGGGATATAGTCCTAGAAGTGGAATTACTGGGTCAAATGGGAATTCTATTTTTAACTTTTTGAGGAAATGCCATACTGTCTTCCACAGTGGCTGCACCAGTCTGCATTCCCACCAGCAGTGCATGAGGGTTTCTTTTCTCCACATCCTCACCAGCACTTGTCGTTTATTAATTTGTTGATGATAGCCTTTCTGGCAGGTGTGATATGGTATCTCATTGTTGTTTTGATTTGCATCTCTCAGATGATTAGTGAATTTGAGCATGTTTTCATATGTCTCTTGGCCATCAAAAAACTACTAGACTTAATAAATAAAAGGCAATGTAGCAGGATACAAAATTAACACCCAGAAATCTATTGCTTTTTTATACACCAACTAAAGGCCTAGTGCACAAAAATTTGTGCACTTGGGGGGAGGGGGTCCCTCAGCCCAGCCTGTGCCCTCTCGCAGTCTGGGACCCTTCGGGGGATGACCACCTGCTGGCTTAGGCCTGCTCCCTGGGGGATTGGGCCTAAGCTGGCAATCAGACATCCCTCTGGCAGCCCGGCAGTCCTCGGGGGATGTCCACTTGCCAGAGGGGAGCAGACCTAAGCTGCAGTTGGACATCCTTAGCACTGCTGAGGAGGCAGGAGAGGCTCCCACCACCACCACCACTGTACTGGCAGCCATCAGCCTGGCTTGTGGCTGAGCAGAGCTCCCCCATGTGGGAGCTCACTGACCACCAGAGGGCAGCTCCTGCATTGAGCGTCTGCCCCCTGGTGGTCAGTGTGTGTCATAGTGACCAGTCATTCCTAGTCTTTCTGCTGTTAGGGTCAGTTTGCATATTACCCTTTTA
>NW_005369967.1:840537-869474 GCF_000412655.1 Myotis brandtii
AGGCAATGGAGATTAAGGAGCAAATAAACAAATGGGACTACATCAAAATAAAAAGCTTCTGCACAGCAAAAGAAACCATCAACAAAACAAGAAGAAAGCCCACTGCATGGGAGAACATATTTGCCAATTATATTTCAGATAAGAGTTTAATCTCCAAAATTTATATAGAACTCATACAACTTAACAAAAGGAAGATAAATGATCCAATCAAAAAATGGGCAAAGGACCTAAATAGACACTTACAGTAGTCTTACAGTCTTTCTGGGTGGAAAAAGGTGGGATATAAACAAATAAGCAATGAAATCTTTATATATATATACCAGTCCTCCTGAAAATCTATGATCAGACTTGTGAAGATTTTGGTCATCTTTGAATCAGGTAAGAGAATCGTACAGTCTGGAAATCTGACTTTACATAATATATGAATTCTAATGAGAGCTTTGAGTAAAACCATGCCCCACCTCTCCGTGCACACACCAGTTTCTAATACAAATATTTAAAAGTGGTTTCATAGGAAAACAATTCCTAAGAAACCAGTTCTCAAATGCATTAAATACAAAATTCTTATTGAAGAAGGTTTGGGGAGAGTATCAGACTCTTGAATATGCTGGTTGCATTGTTATCCTAAAAGAAGTTTTTGCAGCATTTAGATCTTTAGAATTTGTCGTTCTAAATGTATAATAACCTGTGAGGTCAGGAACCCTGTCTGATATCACATTTATATTGTCCAAGCACCTAGTATAGTGGTAGACACATAGTAGGTCTTTACAAATTCTCTGGATTGCTTTCTCCAATGTCTCCCAAGCTTACGGATTCCCTTCTCCCACCCTTCCAGTTCCTGCAGCTTTGTTCTCTTTGTTCATCTTTTTCTGAGCCATTACATTGTCTACTAGAGTTAGCCTGTAATATCATATTTGCCAGCAGGTGCTGCCATTTGCCACAGGATTTGCTAATTTTCAAAATTTCCTAGTTCTGAGACTCCAGATTGTACAGAATAGTACAGGGCCTAATTTATCAACTTGGCAGTTTCAAAATGCTATCAAACAGTTATTTGAAATGAGTGAGACTTGTAATGTGCTGCACAGTTTTAATGAGCAGAGCTCCGCTGCTCCATTAAGACAACAGGAGACCACACTGGGAAACACAAGCAGCAAGAATGTGAGGCTAAGAAAATAGCAGGGAAACCCGCGTCTTGCCTCAAGATCCCAATGGGAACAATATGTTCAACAAAAAAATGGCTTTCTCATTGGCAAGTAAAAAGAACCCATCTTAGTGTCTTTCATATTTGTCCTTCCTCTCTACTTTTCCTATAAAAATTGCCCCTGTAGCCTTATGTATTTTCTCCTTTTATTATCTCCTATAAAAATTACTCCCAGAGCCTGTGTATTTTCTCCCTGCTCCTAGGCTCTTCCCACTCCAAACCATCCTGCACATTCTGGAACAGTCTTCCTAAAATGACACTTGCTTAAGAATCTTCAGCCCGGCTGGCATGACTCAGTGGTTGAGTATCAACCTATGAACTAGGAGGTCATGGTTCAATTCCCAGTTAGGGCGCATGTCCGGGTTGCGGGCTCAATCCCCAGTGTGGGATGTGCAGGAGGCAGCCAATCAATGATTCTCTCTCTCCCTCTCCATTCCTCTCTGAAATCAATAAAAATATTTTAAAAAAAAAAGAACCTTCAGTGATGCCCACAATCAAGGCAGCCCTCTTCAGTGTGGCACAGCAGGCCCTATAATCCAGTCTCAGCTTCCCTGCCCAGCCTTACTTTCTATTATCCCCAGATTCTCCACTTTGACAAAGCAGGGATTGTCTTTTTCCCCACCGCTTAAGTCATTCCCATTTTAGTAACTTTGCACCTGCTAATCCACACGCCTGAAATGCCTTCCTTCTTCTCTAACTCCTTAGTCAACGCTATTACTAGATTAATTTCCCAGGAGTAATTAAATGCATGGAATGTTGCTGGTTAACATAATTCCTTCTCCCGACATCCCTGGGAACATCTGAAATATAGGACAAACACTCTATGACAGAGCAATATTAATGAAATACAATACCTTGTGACACTTATATAAAGCATTAAGTCAGCAGACAACATACAGATAATTCTTGGGGGAACCTCGGTCAGCACAAGCCCTTCGACTTGCTCACGGTCATTTTTGCACTCTCAGTGATTTTGAAGGAGCTTCCTCACCTTCTCAGGACTTGTCTTGGCTGCATGAGTGAAATCTCAGAGGTAACTGGGAGAATGCTCTGCCCCATTTTAAGTACCTTCTCTCCTCTCTGCCAGCCCAACACACATTTTCCTGTGACTTCCTGAATGTCACAGACCACACTATGTTGTTATTTGCCCTGCTACTCTGGACCTAAGGCACACAAATCATGATATTCACTAATGTCACTAGAAGGAAGGCCAGCAAAGTAATGTTCCCCTTTTCAATATTTTCATATTCTGGCCATAGTCACTTCCCAACTCCAGTTAGTCCAAGGACCTCTCTGTCCACAAAACTGGTCAATCTCTGTCTTTTCTATGATACATCCCTGCTTTACTATTTTTTGGGTGAAATATACACTATTTGGAATCAGAAATCAAATGGTTTAGATTCAAGTCCTAGCTCTGCCACCATCCAGTTGATGCATTTGAACCTCTGTTTCCTCAGAGGCAAAATAGAAATGATAATTTCCATAAATTCAAGATGTAAGCTCAAGGGGGATAATGTATATGAAGCACACTGACAACTATAAAGCACTGTGCACAAGCAAAATGTCATGCATTTATTTCTGTATTCACTCGTTAGCTGTCACAAACACACAGTTCACCCCGAGAGGAAGAAATAACATGAACAAAACTAAAACGCTGGCAGGGAGGAGGAACTCTCCAGTTCATTTTTTCCTTAGCATCTTTAAGAATTTGTCCACGAGCTCTATCTGAATGCCATCTAGTGGACACGAAGTTCTTGTGAGAACAGAAGTTCTGCAAATACAAGTGAGGGTTCCTAAGGCATGAGCCTCTGTCAGTTCTATCAATACATAAGCTAAATCCTAGCCTTAGAAGGAGACAAATTAGTGTCCACCTGTGAGGTATAATATAAAGAATTCTGGGTAGCCCTGGTTCTTAATGATTCTACCCCTATTTCCAACACCCCCACAATTTTATCAGTAGAGCTGCATTTTTTTTTAAGCATTGGAGGATTTTTAGTCTTCAAACATCTTTTTTTTAAATTATATTTTATTGATTTTTTACAGAGAGGAAGGGAGAGGGATAAACAGTTAGAAACATCGATGAGAGAGAAACATTGATCAGCTGCCTCCTCCCCTACTGGGGATGGGTCCGCAACCAAGGTACATGCCCTTGACTGGAATCGAACCTGGGACCCTTCAGTCCACAGGCCGACGCTCTATCCACTGAGCCAAACTGGTCAGGGCCAAACATCTTTTATTAGTGAACAAATAACTCCTTAAACCTCTTTCATCTCACATCTTAGCAGAGTTTAGCTGAAGGTAGAAGAGCAAGGTCATACAGGAATAGAAATCAAGAGGGACAGGGAAAAGTGAGGGGCCTTGGAGAGTCATGAGAGGGTCAAAGAGGAGACCAGGAAGACCAAAGGCAAACTCCATACTCACCCCAGTTTTGCTTGAGCCAGGCCTCGTTAATATATGTTGTTTGTCTGACCTTCATTCTTTTTACATCTTTAGCTTACTAGTACAATTAGCTTTAATGGCTGAAAAAGCCCATATTCAAGCAAAAGTGGGGAGAATGTGTACTCTTTAAAGTTTTAGCTGTATCTCTGAAGCCATCTTGGCACTCACAGAGGCCAGGGGGGTGGGGTGGGAAGAGGGGGACCTGCTTTGTGGTTTGAGTCCAAAGCACATGGGGATTCCCACCAGCAGCCCTAGCTTGGCAGCAGGGTACTGGAGGCAGGCCTCTTTGGAAACGTATCAGAGCCCTGCTTAGCTGTGTCTACTCCTCCTTAACATGCTTCCTTTTTTATCTACAGTATTTGGAAAGATGAGAGACAACGCTGCGAAGAACACAAAGGCTTTTGCAAACCATCTCTGGCTTCCTTATCAAAGCTGTCGCTATCAGGGTTGGATTTAGTAACTTGGCATTCACTTGTTAGGACCACCCCTGTTCGCAGCCATCTGGCGTCTTTTGGAGAGATTGTAAAGAGGCACTGCTCAGAGAGCATTTTGTAATGGAGAAAGCACTGATGTTCAATTCAGGAAGCCTGGGTTTGAGCCCAGCACCAGTAGCTAAGTGCACTTCTTTGAACCTGTTTCTTCATCAGTTAAGTGACTAGTCAATTCTTTGCAAGACTTAGTCTAAGGCAGAGGTTCCCAAAGCATGGTCCCTGGACTAGCAGCATCAGTGTCACCTAGGAACTTATTAAAAATGCACATTCTCAGTCCCCACTTAGGCCTCCAGAATCAGATAATCTAGTACTGGGGCCCAGCAATCTTTGTTTAAAAAACCCTCCAGGTAATTCTGACACAGTCAAAATTGAGAACCACTGCTGTAGGGTTCTATTACTGCTGCTTCCTCTCTAGCTGTGCCTGGGCAACACTGATTTGTAGCTGGTCAAAGGTGTGCTGGAGGCCAAGGGAGGCACTCATTGCAAATGTTGGCTGACCGGGCAACTGGAGTGAAATCAAGTGTAAACAGGAATCCTGAGGGAGAGCCCTGCATTACTTCCCTAGACCCTTCCATGGCTGACGTTCCAGAAAAATTTGAGACCGTCTACAGAAAAGACATCTTTTTGGACATGTTCTCAAAGCACATTTTTTACAACATCAAAAGCAAGAGCGAAAGTGGTTTTTGTTAATGATGCCAACTTCTTTTTTGAGTATTTTTATCTCTAATCCCTATAGATACATGTCATTTAGTGCTGGGCAAGGAAAATTACTTTCTTTATTTTAGCTTTTTGTTTTTCCCTCTACCTTTTTTGACAGCTCTTCGTTTCTTCTAAGTTATCAGGGACAACCTGCAAGTGTTGTTCTGGGTTCCACAAGGGAATGCGGTTTCCTAGCAACAGCAAGAGCCTGCTGGGCCATTCTCTGAGTCACCAGCTCCAGGCAGCTCCTGATAAGCCCTGCTGTTTGCAGAGGAACCCTCTGTGGACCCCACAAGGGAGCCTGCCTGCACTCACCTCCTTCACAGGGCACAGGATCTATGGAGAATAGAGCACCGGTGGGACCTAAAGAATGGCATAAGTAGGGCTCCTTTTATTCTAAGCTAAATGGATCATCTTGATTTCTCTACGAGGTATTTGAAGAAGGAAAGGAAAGAGCAGAGGTAGAAAGAAAGGGAAGGAGGAAGGAAAGAAGAAATTTTTCAACAATCATTCCCTGAGCATCTGCAGTGTATGCTTTAGCTACATACTGGAGATGAGAAATCAAATAAGGTATAGTTCTTGCCCTCAGAAAGCTTATAGCCCAAGAGGAGAGACAGTTCAGCAAATCCAATTTGCAGCCCCTCCTGAGAGATGTCATCACACAGGAAAACACTGGTCCCATGACAGAGTAGAACTGCAGGGCCATGTGAGCCATACCAAGGCCTCTTCCAATTTTGCAATTCTTAAATTTCCCTATAAAATCACCTTATTGTTGAAATTTTCAAATGTTAGGATTCAGTCATATATAGTATGGATCTACAATGTGTTTAACCTTTATATCTGTGGTTATGTCAGATATCTTCTTCTTAAGACTGTGTATTTCAGTCTTTTCTCACTTTTCTGTGATAAGGTTTTTCCAAGAGTTTGTCTCGTTTATTGATCTTTTTGAAAAAGGCTCTTGGTCAATTAATAAATTCCACTTTTCTTTAAATGTATTGATTTCTGTTTGTGTTTTTATTGATTCCTTTCTCCTGCTTTCCTAAAGTTATATTTGTTTTTTTTATGTCCTCTTGAGTTGGAGCCATAATTGAATCCATTTCTTTTCAATTTTTTGTGTGTATACTAATAAAAGCACTTAAAGCTGTGAATATCTCTGATTTCAGGTTTGGCTGCTGCCATATGTCAATATGAACTCTTATTGAATGTCCTTATTTACTTTTGTCTGCTTGATCTATCAAAGATATTAAAGTCTCCTCTATGGTTATAGTTCCTGTAGATTTATCCTTGTATTTCTAAAAGATATATATATATATTTGATGCCATGCTATTTAGCACAATTTCTTCAACTTTGTTACAGATTGCACCTGTTAGCAATAAGAAAAAAAATCCTTATTTATCTCATTTAATGGCCTGCCTTGAATTCCACATCATCTGATATAAATTTTAAAATATAAATTTTTCACCCCTGATTTACTTTTATTATCCATACCTTCCTTTACTGTTTGGTCCTGGACCTGTTTCCCCTCTGATTTATACCTTGTCCATCAGCTCTGCATCACAGTGGTGCTCCTACAGCCAGTCAGCTGGCTTCCTGCTGGGTCTGGCCAATTGAAGGGGATAAGCAGGTCATTCCATTCTCCCTTCCTCTCAAGTGTTTTCTGAATAGCTGTAGTTCCCCTCTGGCTTCAGCTCCTGATGAATGGGCCTGTCCTGGTTCTAGCATCTGCCAAGTGACCCCAGTAATTCTGTCCTCTCCTTCTAACATTGAGTGGACAGTGGCTTCCTGAGGTTGCTAATCTCTGCACTGCCTTACTGTCCCCTGCTTAGCTTCTCTATTTTTCTTTCTCCTGTGTAACCAATTTCCTGCATTAAATTCCTTCTGTTGTAAATATTTAAGGTAGTTTCTTTATTGAAATAGTAAAAGAAAATGGTGATTCACTTAAGTCTTTTCTCCTTCTGATTTCTTGAGTGAGACTTGCTATATCCACTCTTTTTATTTTCATATGAAAATTTAACCTATTCACCTTTACAGCAAATACTGTGGGTTGACTTACTTAACACCCATTCTAAACCCCCTTTCCTTGCCAGCTGCTAGTATAAAGGCTGCAAAGCCAAAAAACTAAACTCTCTTGCAGCAAGCAAGGTCATGTAGTACAATGAGATGTAAATAGAAGTCTCCTGAGGATTTCTGAAAAAATTTTGCTTTCCAAATATAAAAGTCCTTCTCCAGCCCTTCTTTCTTCTTGTCTGGACCCTGGGTTTAATAGCTAGAGCTCCAGCAGCCACTATGGGCTATGAGGAAAAGACAAATAGAAACACAGTGAACTGAGCCCTAATGCCCTTGAGCCACAGAACCTATAACAGTAACCTCCAGGTTTCCTGTTACATAAGGAAATGAAAACTATTTTGCTTTTAAACTATTAGTAGTAGGATTTTCTGTTACCCTTGGCAGAATATAATTCCTAATTCAATATTTTCCAAATGGATGTAATTGGCATTCGGGGCTGGCCAATTATTTCTGTGTAGGGGTAGATGGGCTAATTGAGGAATATTTAGAGTCCCTGGCCTCAGGTGCTAAAGCCAGTAGCACCACTCAAGTATTGTGCATATCTAAATCTCCCCCAAATGCTTTTGTAAAGGATAGAGTTATACCTTCTTCTAAAATAATAATGCACATGCACAGCACAGACATGAAGTTTTGTATTTTAAATATAATTTCAGAAGTTACATGAATCCGTCTCTTCCCCCTAGAAACTCACCAATCTTCTAATGGAATCATTGTTGTAAGGACATAGGTTAGATATTTATAACACTTTCGGAGGAGTGTGAAAGGTTTTAAAAATAAGAAAAGCACAAGAATAATATAACAAACACCCATGTATCCACAATTTAGAATTAACAAATGTTAACATTCTGTCACTTTGCTTCAAAATTTTTTTGATCTAAAGGAGTGAAACATTATAAAGTTGAAGTTCTTTATTTCAATTCACAATCTCAAAACCCCTCTTCCCTCCTCCCAAGAGGTGATCACTATCATGAATTTGGCATGTTTCCATTTAGTTCTGTTATTTGCTGTCTATGTGGACAGACACAATTTGTAGTAACTTGGGTGTGGCTCTGAGTGCTTGTTAAATGTACATGAAGGTTAGTGTGCTATATATACTATTCTGGGATTTGTTCTTCTATGTTTTTTATATTTACTTAAAACGCAAATGTAGTTCATTAACTAATGTATATTATTCAGTTATATGAATTTGAATTAATCACAGTTCATTAATCCCCCTTTTGATGGACAGTTGGGTTGTCTGCAATTTTTCACTATTCAAAAAACCTAATGACCATCCTTGGAAGAGATCATAGGGGGCACATTTGCAAACATTTCTTTAGGGCATGCATCTAGAAATAGAATTGCTGACTCATAGGGTATGCACATCTTCAACTTTGCTTTATATTTTCAAATTCTCCAAAGTATTAGTACTAATTTAAAGTCCCACCAACAAATTAAGAGTGTTTGTTTCCCCGAATAGTCACCAATACTTCATATTGTCAGACACACTAATCTTCGGCAATCAGAAATTTTTATTTGTCTGATTACTAATTAGATTAAGCATCTTTTCTTTCCTTTTTTGCCAATTGGCTTTTATTTTCTTTAAATTGCCTAAAAATTGTTTTTGTTACATCTTTTTATCAGGTAGTCTTCTTATTATTGATTCATGGGAGTTTTAAATTCTAATTGATTGTAGAGATTTAGCAGATTTTTTCAATCATTCATTAAGCACTTACTTTGTGCCAGGCACTATTCTAAGCCTGGGGATAAAGTAGTAAACAAATCAGACAAAATTCATATCCTTACAGAGCCCCTATTTATTTTCTTCCGCATCCTCCATACTCACAAGTTTAGATCTGAATAAGCTATTATTTTTACCATTTCTGCTAAATTTGATACTGATAAAATTCATAACAGCAATTATTTACACAGATACTAAATTTTACTGGTTTCACTTCATGCGAAAAGTTCTGTGATGTTCTGACTTCCTCCAATTTGAATTATTTACTTTGACTTTTTTCTTGAATTGCTATAGGACTTCTTTAAGAAGTTTTTCTCAGAAAGAGGAACACTTTATGTGTTTTTGACCATCTGAGAAGAGATTTTTCTATTGCCCTCACACAGCCTATCTAATAAAGAGGGAATATGCAAATTGACTATCACACCATAACAAGATGGCTGCGCTCACAGAGGAGGCAGGGATTCCGTAACACAACATGGCTGCACCCACAGCAGAGGCAGGGATCCCATAACACAAGATGGCTGCGTCCACAGCGGAGGCCAAGTTCCTGTAACGAGCCTTAAGGAGCAATCAGCAGGGACCTGAGGTTGCGCCCCCTGCCCAGTAAGGCTTGACAGGGGACCTCAGGTTGCCTCCCCCCCACTCGGGGCTTGACAGGGAACCTCAGGCCACGCTCCACGCCCAGCAGGGCTTGACAGGGGACCTCAAGGTGCGCCCCCTACCCCAGTGCTGGGCCAGGAGAACTCAGGCTGCTCCCCATGCCCCGGGCCGGGGGACCTCAGGCCGCACCCCCACTCCAGTGCCGGGGGACCTGAGGCTGTGCCCCCCTCCTGGCACCAGGCAGGGGACCTGAGGCTGCACTCCCCACCTGGCAGGGCTTGACAGAGTATCTCAGACCGTGCCCCCTGCCCGGTGGGGCTTGATGGGGGAGCTTAGGCCATGCACCCAGCCCGGCGGGGCTTGATGGGGGATCTCAGGCCATGTCCCCCACCTGGCAGGGCTTGACAAGGGACCTCAAGGTGTACCCCCCACCCTGGCCCGGGCTGGGGAACCTCAGGCTGCGCCCCCAACCCTGGCACCGGGCCAGGGGACCTCAGGCCATGCTGCCCACCCTGGTGCCAGGCTAAGGGACCTCAGGTTGCACCCCCGCCCCGGCACCGGGCCGGGGGTCCTAAGGGTGCATAGGGGACCTGAGGCTCTGCCCCCCCCAACCCAGCGTGCACTGGGGGACCTGAGGCTGCACCCCCTGCCCGGCAGGGCTTGACGGGGGACCTGAGGCTGCACCCCCCCACCTGGTGCTAGGCCAGGGGACCTGAGGCTGCATCCCCTGCCCAGCGGGGCTTGAAAAGGGTGGGGCCGGCTGGATCTGGATCTTACCCAATGGGGGTGGGGCCGGCTGGGTCTGGGTCTCACATGATTTTGAGGTACTGCAGGTGGGCAGGGACTTGACTCTGGGTGCCACAGCGTGCCCCAGACTATGACAGGAGGAAGATTTTCATATACATTTTACTAATTTTCTTTCATCTCTGACCCTTCTATTATAGAGAAAGGGCAAATAGCAATATTAAAATATTTCTTCTAATTAATCCCCTTTTAATGTGCATGAATTTCATGCACCAGGCCACTAGTAAATTGAATAAGAAATTATTGGGTAACAATCTTTTCCCTCAAAATTATCTTATTCCTGTCTTCCAGCAATTAGTGTGGTATAATAGTAGGATGCTGATGCCCTTATTTTTCCTCTTTCCTAATAATCTGTTTTGCTGTGTTTGTTGTTTTTTGCCTGAGTGCAGGAAGGAACCTGCATTAGGTTCTATCTCAGTGCATGAGTCTGTACACGAATTTTACCTGATTGCTAGTAGATCCTTTCAATCTGAAGACTCAGATGTTTAAATTTAGGATATTTTTTCTATTATTCCCTTATTGTTACTATTTCTTTAGCTGCGGTGTCCTTTTGATATTTTTATTACTCCTATATTGGATCTGTTGGATTTTTTTGCCCCATACATCTTTCCTTTTCATGAATTATGGTTAAGCTTGTGTACTTTCCTCTGCATTCTACTCCTAGAATTTCTCAACCTCATTCATCTAATTCACCAATTCAATTTACTTCAGGATACAATTTTCTCTATCCTGCCTAAATTTTAATTTCAGGATAATATTTCTGATATTATGGCAATATTTTCTAGTCTCAGAGTGTTTTGTTTTCATAAATACAGTGTCTTCTCTAATCTTTTATTGAAATAGTAAAAGGAAATGGTGATTCACCTAAATCTTTTCTTCTTCTGATTTCTTGGAATATATGCATTTCAGAGGGGTCATTTCCTTTGATTGCTCTGATTTGCCTCCTTTGTTTGAATAATTATTGAATAATTTATCAGGCCTAGTTATGTTTCCCTACTTACCCATCCTTATAGCTCCTTGATTGTCCTATGTCCTCTTTTGTCTTGCCTTCAGGTCTTTGCTTATGATGGATGTAAAACTCCAAATGAAACTGTCATCCTAACATAATGGGTGTCACATAGTAAGTGCTCAACAAAAATTTGAATTAAATGAATGAATGTCTACATTTTTTTTCTATTTGAAGATTTGAAAGATGGCTTATCAGAAACTATGGATATCCTACCAGAAACTAAACTATTTAGTTTCAGACAAAGAAAAAAGGGAGAATTGTATATGTTTGTAGCTTTACTTTTACAAAATTGATAGTTTAGTTTATACACAGAAGTTAGGAAAAAGCATATATATATATAAGAAAAGTTATTTGCTTAGCCTACTGTGCTTAGTGGATGCTTTTCTGTATTTATTGCCATTCCCCAAGCCAGCCTCTCTCTCTCTAAAACAGTACAAAGCTGCTGCAATGATGTCTCCATTTTACTTGGCATGGCAGTCATGTCAATGGTGGGGTCAAGAGCCAACTTCCCAAGGTCATTGGTAGGGTTTAGGTATGTCCCACATTTACTAAGTCCCTGTTGGACTGGCTTGGAGATTATCTGGGAGTCTGTTGAGGCAATCCACCCACTTATTTTCCAGGTGAGTCTTTTCTTCACATTTGTTGGATTGCATCTGGGTCAGCACTTCCTTAAATCCACTTTTTAAGGCTTTCATTCATGCTTGTATTAGTTTCCTAGGGCTGTCATAACAAATTGCCACAAACAGGGTGACTTAAAACAATATAAACTTATTTTTTCACAGTTCTAAATGCTGAAAGTCCAAAATTAAGGCCACGCTGCCTCTGCAGGCTTTAGGAAAGAATCCTTCCTGGCCTCTCTAACTTCTGGTGGTGACTGGCAATCCTTGCTGTCCCTTGGCTTTCAGCTACAGCACTCCAATCTCTGCCTCTATTGTTACATGGCCTTCTGTGGTGTACATGTGTCCAAAAAGCCCTCTCTTATAAGGGCACCAAGCACTGGATTAGGGTCCCCTAATCGGTGCTGGCGGTTGGGACTTGAACTTACCATTTTGTGGGCTACAACTCAAACCATAACAAAGACTTTTAATAAAAAATTCATAAAATAAGATTGTCTCATGACTATATAGTTAAGACCCTAAATCTAGTTTTATATATACCATATCTTATAGAAATGTCTTAAAGTTTCTGGCCTGATGGTGGCATCGTTTTCTGTTTTCTAGCTCTGCTATAGATGTTATCCAATCTTTCTTTGGCTGCTCCAAATGGAATTTGGGTGGAAAGAAGGAGAGTAAGAAGGTGTGTGGATACAAATTACCATCTTAAAGTGAAATAATGTTATTCACAGATTTTACCAACATTCACTTATTGATAAATATTAAATGGGATTAATCAGGAGCACTAGGAGAGAATATCAATTATATTTAGAAAATATAGAATGACCATTGATCTCTGCCCTGAGATTTCACTGAGCCAAAGCTCCAGGCACACTCCTTCCCTCAACTGCACAGTAGTTGTCCCCCAGAGAACTTGTGTAGGTGCCTAGCTTAGAAAATATCTAAGAGTGTTTTTCAAAATCTTTCTAATGTCGGTAAAAATATAAAACTAATGTGCAGTGACATTTTCTCATTCTTCTAGCTGAAGAGAGATGGGAAGCCTGAGGCACATGCCGGCCTCAGGAGCACGGTAGCGTGGACCGCGTGCGTGAGACTGATGACCAGAGGTGGGAGAGACGAGGCACCTTCTCTGTACCCACACCTGAGCAGGCACTCTTCGCAGATTAACTCATTTAACCCTCACACAAGCCTACAAAGTGAGTGGTAGTAATCCTGCTTTTGCAGATGAGCAACCAGACTCAAAGGGATTAATTTGCCTGCAGTCATATAACAGTTAAGAACAGCAGCAAGGGAGCAAGGGTGGGCTGGTAATGTAGAGGGACGTGCTGGGCTGAGCAATGAGCTAGGGGTGCCATACCTTAGATAGCTTTGAAATCACACTTATTCCAGTCTTGCCTCTGTCGAGTACCAACCAACTGAGCAACTTTGAGCAGGTTACTTATCTTCTCCGAGCCTCAGTCAATTCATCTAAAAAATGGTGTTCAATGTGACAAAATATGTGATACTTGTTTCAGAGGAATATCAGTTCCCAACCTAGAAGGAGAACTGCCCCCAAGAGAATTCTGACCTCCCTAACTTTGCTGTATTAATCCTTTTTCTTTTCATTCTCTAAGTTTGTCACATGCTTTATCCTAGTCAAAACTGGTTAGGAAAGCCTAACACCCACCCCACTGCTCTGGCAGATGAAGAAACGGCCTGAGAAGCACTGAGCAATCTTCCCAAGGTCACAGAGCTCCAGCTGGAACTGGGCTCCCGATCACCTGATTTCTGGTTACAGCTACACCTAATGGAGCAGTCCTGCAGCACCGCATTTGCTGAATTACTAAGCACTGTAGCTGTACATCAAAGCCAAAAGCTAGAACAAGCTGCTGTGACAGCAATTTCTGGTTGAGTCTATTGACCTGTTAGCTGTCCGCCCTGACTGAGGCATCAACTACCTCACCCATTCCGTGTACAACGTGGAGCTTCAATAAAGGGCCAGGTGGGGACCATCCATCAGTGTCACCACTGTGTCTAGAAGCCCTCGTGGAGACAGGAGTCGGGGAGAATCAACACTGCCCACAATGCGTGAGCTGGGAAACAGGTTCACATAACATTTGATTTGCTACTCTACCTCTCAGATAGAGCCTTATCTGGGAAACAGAAATGAAGAACCCTGCCTGTCCCCTTGACCCCACAAATAAAGAAAAGAAAAATTGTAAATGTGGAGAGTCGGTGAAAATTATCTATAAGGCTTTCAATCATTATTTGCCTTCCACCTTCAGATTTCTACATCTACTAATTAATAACTGTCTCTTTATGCCACACACACACACACACACACACAATCAAATTCATGTTCAGGTTGCTGGTGTACATTTATCTTGACCTTCACAGCAAACAAGGCAAATGTTAAATCCTTCTCCCCATTTGGATCCAAATCAATAATTTTTTAGTCTGAATGGTAGGAGACAAGCTCCAGAGTAATGCTCAGTTAAAATGCTGCACAGCCAGCCTCATTTCCATCGCAATATCTTAATCTCCTGATTGTTAAACCTTCTGTGGTGGGAATCCCTCACTTACTATTCCCCTCATGTGCAGTCTGCACGATTAGCAGCTCAAAAGCAAGCCATGCTTTATGCCAAGGTGATCTCAGACTTTGCATACAGGGGGGAATAAATCTCAGTGACCCTAAAGTCTTTCTCTCATAATCAGTTTTCCTTTCCATAACTGCATCTCTCTGAGGACTGTCTAGGGCTTTACTGCAACAAATAAGTTAATGTAGAAAAGAAAACAGATGGGCTTGACTGCATTCTGGGATTTTATAAAGCAACTTATTTTGGAAACTGTAAGTGAGGTTTTGTCTACAAATGTCCTAAAGGCATGAATAAAGAATGGGAATTTGGTTCCCAAAATGACAAGGAAGGGCAGTAATTACAGTTCTAACCCACAAGTGGCCTGAGAATTCAATCAGTAGCATTGAGGTTCCAAATGCTAATTCGAGGATGGTCACTTTATGATTTGCACATGGCATTTAACAGCTCCACATTAGGCTGGAGTTTTCATTTGCCTCACAGGTTTGATATTAGAAATATCTATTCAAAGTGAACATATTACTTTTTACTAGCTACTAGAGAGTTTTGTGCCTCATCTTAAAAAAGAAAGTTCAGATCTCAGAAGGTGGCGGCATAGGTAAATGCCTGTACTCGCCGCCTCCCACAACCACATCAAAATTTCAACTAAAATACAGAACAAACATTATCCAGAACCGCCAGAAAGCTGGCTGAATGGAAATCCTACAACTAGAGAAGTAAAGAAGAAAGCACACTGAGACTGGTAGGAGGTGAAGAGGCGCGGAACAGGCTTGGAATGGCACCCACATGGGCCACTTTTTTAATTGGGAGGGAGATCATCTCTGCCAAGGCCACCCAGAGGAGCAAGGAGTCCAAGCCCCACACCAGACCCCCCAGCCCAGGGTTCCAGGGTTGGGAAAAGAAGTTCCTACGAGCAGTAAGAACTACGGCTGTAAAAACCAGTGCAGATTGGGGCTCTGTGACACAGAGACTGCTGGAGACCTAGCTCTTCCTCTTACAAGGCAGCACACAAACTGAACTTACAAGATCCTGCTTGCTCTGAGCTCCAGTGCCAGAGCAAGGTTGTGGGGAACACAGATACATACCAGGAGGAACTGGATTGTCTGGCATCGAGGCAGGAACTCGGGGGCAGCTTTCTCCCAAAAGGAGGTGCTTGGAGGTGCTCACAGGGCTTATTGTTCCTATCCTGGGACCTCCCTGATCTCAGAGCTCACTGAAAGCTTTCTGTTTGCTCTGCACTGGTGATCTCCTAAGACCCTCCCTCATCCAATTTACAACCCCAACCAAGCTGTGTGCAGCAGCTTTTTCAAATGAATGGCCTGTGCTTGTTCAGGGTAAAACCTCTCAAACAAGCTGCAGCTGGGTCAGGAAGTCCCAAACCTATCAACAAAAGGCCCACGACCTGGCACCAGCACCAGCCTGCCTTGCTTCATAGCTGGCCTCTTCTAGGCACTTCCAAAACCAATACAAAGAGAAAGAATCTGCAGATCTCTCTGTAGCTCCTGCTGGGTGGCCTCAGGCAGTGGCTGACTTTGCACCTCCCTGGAGACCCAAGTGCCAGTGTACCCAGTGGTCAGTGTCAAATCATACCAGATTACAACTCTACACATCCATAAGCAACACACTCAAGGGGCAGACTCAGTGAGCACCAAAGCCCCACTGAAGCAAGCCCTGCTCCATAGGGGTATCTCCTGCATAACAGCTTTCCCACTGTAGTCTCAGCTGGTCCTCACAGACAATTGGCCTGGAAGTCAATTTCTCCCAGTGAAACCAATAGCAATCATGTCTCAACTACAATAAGACTGTGATCACAGCCCACAAAGGGGTGCACCTAGAGCTCCCAGCTCAGGTGACTTGGGAGGCTAAGCCACTGGGCCCTATAGAACACCTACTACACAAGGCCACTCTACCAACTCAAAGAGACATAGCAGCTCTACCCAATACATAGAAACAAACACAGGGAATCAGCCAAAATGCGGAGACAGGGAGGTATGTCACAAATGAAAGAAATGGAAGAGAGCACACTACTTCATATAGAGTTCAAAACCAAGGTTATAAGGTTTCTCAATCTTCTAGAAACTCCAAAAAAATGGAAAAGGACCAGTCAGAAATTAAGCATACACTGACTTCAAATATGAGAGAGCAAAAAACGCTCAACCAGAAACGCAAAAAGAAAAAAAAAAAATCTAAAAATGTGAGGAAATAAGGAGCCTCTGGGACAACTTCAAGCATACCAACATTCACATTGTGGGGGTGCCAAGGGGGAGACAGAGCAAGATATTGAGGACCTATTTGAAGAAATAATGACAGAAAACTTCCCCTACCTGGTGAAAGAAATAGACTTACAAGTCCAGGAAGCACAGACAAACAAGAGGAACCCAAAGAGGACCACACCAAGATACATCATAATTAAAAAGCCAAGGGCTAAAGACAAAGAGAGAATGTTAAAAGCAGCAAGAGAAAAGCAGTTAGTTAAAGCAGTTAGTTACCTACAAGGGACTGCCCATAGAACTGTCAGCTGATTTCTCAACAGAAACTATGCAGGCCAGAAGGTAGTGGCAAGAAATATTCAAAGTAATAAATAGCAAGAATCGACAACCAAGATTACTCTACCCAGCAAAACTATCATTTAAAATTGAAGGTCAGATAAAGAGCTTTACAGACAAATAAAAGCTGAAGGAGTTCATCACCACCAAAACAATAGTGTATGAAATGTTGAAGGGTATTCTTTAAGAAGAGGAAGAAGAAGAAAAGAAAAAGATCAAAAATATGAACAACAAAATGGCAACAAATACATACCTATCAACAATTGAATCTAAAAATCAAAATAAATAAGAAATCTAATGAACAGAATAAACTGGTGAATGAAATAGAATCAGAGGCATGAAAATGGAACAGACTAGTGATTCTCAGAGGGATGGTGGTGGGGGGCGGGAAGAGATTAAACAAAGATCTTCTATGCATATAGGCATTACCTCTGGACACAGACAATAGGGTGGCTAAGGCCTGGGATGCGGCAGGAACTGGGTAGAAAGGGGCAATGATGGGGAAAAAAAGAGGGGCTTCTTTAATAATCTCAACAATAAAGATTTTTTTTAAAAAGGCTCAGTTCAACTTAAAAATAACAAATTGTCAACTGATTACTTCCAATACTTAGGTCTATTCTAAAGTTAGTATGCTGGGGGTGAGATTTGGGTGAGACCTCCTTTCTTTTCTGAAAACTGTTCCACAGTGGGCCTCTGCACGAGTATACCATGTCACTGTTCTACTCCCACACCCCACTGCCTGCTCCCATCCTGAGCCATAGTGAGCAGAGTAAATATCTGGGCCAAAGGAAACCCATCCTGAGGTTGAACCAGGGGAACCAGACACTGTTCTCCTGGTAATTTAGAATTAAAAGGTAGTAGACATCATCATACATTGCTGGTGTGAATCTATATATATAAAAGGCTAATATGCTAAGTGTCCATCCGACCAGTAGCTATTATGGGCACTGACCACCAGGGGGCAGACGCTCAACACAGGAGTGACTTGGCAGCGGCAGCTCTTGAGTGATGCACCCTGAAACCAGAGAGGAGGGAGCCCAATTCCTCGTGGGGCCTTGTGATTCCACCTTTGGCCGTGGGTTATGTGGTTGCTGGGGCACTATCGGCCCTGAATCTGGTTTATTGCACACTTGCGGTTGCATTCCATACCCTATGACAGCGACTTTGCAGAGTGCCCTCTCGCACTCAGGGACCCCTCAGGGGATGTTGGAGAGCCAGTTTCAACCTGATCCCCACAGGCCAGGCCGAGGGACCCCACCTGCTGGAGGGACCCTGCTCACTCTGCAGATGCCCTTCAAGCCACGGCGCCACCCCAGGTGAGGACAGCTGGGTTGGGACCACGGGAGGTTGGGTCCAGGCAAGTCCAGCCCATCTCGCCCAGTCCCATCCCACCAGCCAACCTTCTAATTAATTTCCTTTCAATGTGCACAAATCCATGCACTGGGTCACTAGTGTAAAATGATGCACACACTATGGAAAACAGTATGGCATTTTTTCAAAAAGTTAAACATAAAATTACTGTATTACTCAACAATTCTACCCCTAGATATATAGCCCAGAGAATTGATAACACATGTCCACACAAAACTTGTACCCAAATGTTCATAGCAGCAGTATTAATAATACCCAAAAAGGAGAAACAACACAAATGTCCACCAGTTGATGGATGTGCAAACACAATGTGGTATATCCATAAACTAGAATATAATTTAGCCATAAAAAGGAATGAAGTGCTGTTACATGCTGCAACATGAATGAACCCTGAAAGCATTCTGCAAAGTGAAAAAAAAAAAAGCCAGACACAAAAAAAAACATGATTGCATTTATATGAAATGTCCATAATAGGCAAATCTAGAGAGACAGAAAGTAGATTTGTGGTTGCCAGGGAATTTTGGGAAAGGGATAATTGGGGCTAGTTTCTAATAGGTACAGGGTTTCTTTTGAGGTGATAGAAGTGTTTTGCAATTACATAGTGGTGGTGGTTGGACATGATGAATATATTAAAAACCACTAAAGTGTACACCATAAAATGGTCTCTCTTACACTATGTGAAATATATCTCAATTTAAAAAATACTACAGGATGGGGCAAAAGTAAGTTTATAGTTGTTCATATGGAAAATAATACAATAATTAATAACTAATAATACAAAAATAAACTGTGTTTCATGTACTCATGACTGTAAACCTACAGTCTATTAAACAAAAGAAAAAAAGTGGGATTAAGTATGGGCTCTGGACTGGGAACATCCTATAACTCAGAGACTGAGGATACCTGTAATGAGCCAAAGTGTGCCAGAGAAACAGAAGCAGCAGACACTCCTGGACAACAGAGACAAGGTGACTGGCAGCCCCAGGAATGAGAAGCTCTCCAAGTCCTAGTGTGGATCCTGTGAGACCCAGCCAACTACCCTGCCTTGGTAGATATTGCTGTTCCTACTTTAATAGATCCCCACTTTTGCTCAAGCCTGTTTGAGAGGATTTCTGGAACCAGACAACCCCTGTCTAAGACCAACACCAAGGCAATGGCGATACAGTTAAAGCACCTGTTCCCCTCTTTGCCCCACCAAATTAAAAGCCTTTTCCAGGTCTCTCAGGACATGCATATGAAAATGGAAATATCCTCAAGTACCAAATGCCTGGTTCTACTGAAGAGAAGTGTGGGAAGAGCTCAGGAGATCTATCTCAGTGCTGCGGCCGAAGCAACGCTGTGAGTACACTCCAGCGAACAGACTTCCTTGGCACACCAGGAAGTGGCAACGCCCGCCTGACAAATCTCCAGGAGCCACCTACTCTTAGCCCTGACTCTCACGCCCATTGGATAACATAGCAAGCGTGTCCCTATTGCATTGGCTGCTTACCCCTTTATATACGGCTGTACTTCCTCAATAAAGTTGGATCTGTGTCTCTGAACCTGGTCCCCGGAGTCGTGCATGCAGACGCCCCAGCGCGTTGGGCTCCATCGTCCTCACCCCTGGGGGACCCCCTGTTCCAGAAAAGGAAAGCTCACTTTCACTTGGTCAGCACACTTTCACTTGAAAAGCCGTGAGGCCTGAGCACAGCAGGAGCTTAGAGTAGCATATGTCTAACCTGAGGGACAGGGGACATGGAGGGCACAGCAAAGGCTGGTCTCACCTGGCTCTCAATCAGTGCTGAAAGGAAGCCCCTCCTTTCGGAGCAGCTGCAAACTGCCCAAATAGCTCCTCTCAAGTTTCCTTCCTCTACCCTGCCTACCCTGAGGTGCCCTTATTTCCCACTTAAGGCTAAAAGGTAAATGTTGGGGAGGACACTCGATCAAATAGCGTCTAGAGAGGGTTGGAACATTCCAAAGTCTGTCTTTTTTTTTTTAATCATCTTCATAAGATCTAAGTTTTTCTCCCAAAGTAGAAAGCAATATGATATATGGTAGGGGAAAAGCTTAGTGAACACCCTTCCTAATAGCTTCCATGAAAATTAACTTTCATTGATTTGCTATTAAAATTCTACATCCATAACTACTTTGTATAATGATTTACTGGGTAAGGCTGATTTGAGTCATGAGCTGGCAGGTGCATAGGTACATTTATAGCAGAGAAGGAATCCTTTTAAGGATGCTAGGAGATGCCTAAACTCGGCATCACTATTCTCTCCAAGGCTCCCAAAGATTGGAATATCTACATCTTCCAAAGACTCAGTTTACAGAAACTAGTGCTTGCAAAATCAGAACATTGCCTGTGAGGTCATTGGACCTTGGTCTAACTCTAATTTGAATAATTACATTTCATTCCACCCTGAGTCAGTAGAGGCCCCTGATTAATAATCAGCATTTGCTACATGCCAGTGAAGTGTTTGCTGCTATAAATAGACAGAGTTAACAATCTAATTAACTATAGGAACTGGCAAGATGAACACTCCATTCGGGGAAAAAGATAGATGGCAATATTTTTAAGGTTTGTGGGCACTGAGCTGTCCCTGACCCTAATCCATTAGCAGTTATTGTCAAAGGTCACTCTGTTAACCCTCATTTTTAAACACCCCTTCCAAAAGATGTCACCTTTTCTTCCTGGGGGCAGACATTCCAGCAATAAATATTCTATAATGATATGATAGAACCTTGAGGTACCTACATACTAGTATATGCATGAATGGAGAAGCATATATCACTGTCATTATAACACTTCTACCCACTCATTGTTCACAGCCCTCAGACCTGCTGTCCTCAGTGACCAAGTCCTTACCTCTGGTGGCCAGGCTGGTACAATTCTGCTATTGCCTTTTTCACATCAGAGCTTGCCTCTCATGGAATTTTGCTGACACTTTCTTTTATTCAATTACAATGAAATGAAATCCAGCACAGGACAAGCCTCCTGGGAAAAGAGTATGTTCTATTAAGTGATTTATAATCTGAAGTTCACATTCTTAGTTTCATCTGGGAGTATCTGAATGTAGCCCATTAAACTAAAATAAACTTTTTGCAAGTAGTAGGATTTCTCTTTTCTCTCATATTTGACTTCTGATAATATGTCTCCTTCCCTTGTCTTGATTCCCAACAGAGGATGCTTGAGCCCTAGAGTACCAGCCCAGCCAAGCTGTGACCTTACCAGTGAGCTAATCTCTGGCATCTACAGAGGGCCTTAAAGACGGGATCTTTGTTGTTCACACATTATCTAAAATACCTATAGTATCTTGTGGCTGTGAGTCCAGGACCTAGAGTGCATGAGTGGTACAGATCTCTTGCGTTAGGCCTCTGCCTTAACTGCTATGTCAGATGCCACCAATGGTGACCTAATGACAAAATGTCATTCCTATGGATTTATTGAAACATCTGCCACCACTCAGCACCTTTCAGATTCCATCTTTACATTCTATCTCATTCTTTCTTCCCTTGGTTCAACTAACATTCTTTTGGTTTCCTTTAACCTTGCTGATAAGGTTGCCAGATTTATCAAATAACACTATGGGATACACAGTTAATTTTTATTCTGGATAAATATGCATTGGACATATTTATACTAAAATGTTATTTGTTGTTTATCTGAAATTCAAATTTAACTGGGCTTCCTATATTTTATCTGGCATCTCGACTTGGTGATGATTTTCTTCAGCCACTTTCCATCCAGGCTCTAGTCTTTGTTCCCATTATTTCCTTTATCTTCACTTGCCCCTCTCTGAATTAACCTCTTCCACTAGGCTCAACCATCATATCCCTTCTAAATCACCTTTCCCCTTCTCTGAACTCCTTAAACCTATTCAGCAATTTAATATGCCTCCTTGTCACATAAGTCTCTTCTATTGTCTTAAATTATTATTTGAATCATTCATGTGTTTATTATTTATCTCTTACGCTTGATTTTAAATTCCTGGAGGTAAGAATTCTTCTTTGTATCCCTTGGCCTGGTTGGGCTGTCCTAGCCTTTGCTTTCTACTCATCAAATCCCTTATAGAGCTGCCTGGAAATCCTACCACTCCATGTCCTTAGTACATTCACTCTCCAATTCTCCTGGATATTACACCTCGTCCACCCCTTCCTCCTACCCTCCTCACTCTTAGCTGATGGCCTCACTTCCTACACCGCTGAAAAAAGAGAAGCATGCAGAGAAAACTGCCACACACTCTCACTTGTGTAAATAACAACCTACTGGTGTCTGTACCATCCTTTCCACCTTCCCCCCATGACAATGAACCCACACTGGGCTCCTTTCCTAAGGTAACCTCTCCCTTGCTCAGCGAACCTCATCTTCCCCACTGATTCAGGCCATCACGTCAGCAATTCTCCTTTCTCTCCCCTACATAATGTTCTCCCTTTTCTGGGAACATTACCATTAACATGTGCTAATATTTTCCTTTTTAATAAGTAAACAAACAAACCTCCCTCTTCCTTGACATCAAATTACTCTCCAGCTACCACACTATTTTTGGCCCTCTTTACAGCAAAAGCCTTCCAAGGGCTCTTGTATTTTCTGTCTCCACTTCCTTTCCTACCATTTCCTCCTGAATTCACTGACATCAGGATTTGGTCCCAACTATACCTTAGTTGTTTTCTGTCAAAGTTTCCTGTTCATTATTTCCAAATTGTCATATTAAATGGAGACAATTTGGACTCATTTAACTCAACCAGTCAGCAGTGTGTGAGCTGAGTTTATTGCTTTAACAATTGTCCTTCTCTCTCCTGTGTAATAAGTTTTGGAACATTCTTGGAACCGCATCTTCCCTCAGCTTCAATATCACCACTCCCTTTTGGTTTATTCCTCCTCCCTCACTGACTGTTCCTTCTTAATCTATTACTTCTCATGTTCTTGATCCCTAAAAGAAAGAATAACCCAGGGCTCAAACTCTGTACCTATTCTTTATCTATACTCACTCCCAAGGTGATCTTATCCAGTCTCATAGATTTAAATACTTTCTATATGCTAATAATTTCCAAGACTTTTGTCTCAGGAACTTTTCCCTGAACTCCAGACTTGTATGTCCATTTGTGTATACAACATCTCTACTTGGGAGTCTACAATGAATCTTATATTAAAATGTCTAAAACTAAACTGGCTTCCTCAAACCTGCTTCTACCACAGAATTCACCATATTAATAACTCTAACATCAGTTCTTTCAGTTGCTCATATTAGAAACCTTGAAGTCACCCTTGACACATCATTTTCCCCCACACTGCACATGCAATTAATCATAAAATCCTTTTATTTCTACCCACAAAATGTATTCAGCTTCTGACTTTTCTCACAAGCTTCACCTCTTCCCTGCATTATTAAAACAACCTTGGTTACCTACTTCCAGTCTTGCTCTCCAACCACCTCATCTCCATGCAGCAACCATAATGATCCTTTTAAAAAATTCTTTTTAAACTTAGCTACATCAGGCATTGTGCGAAAGGATAATTACATCCCCTTGTAACACCCTTCTATGACTGCCTATCTCAGAGTAAAAGCCAAAAACGCACATCATTGGTCTACAAGGCCACATGATGAGGCTTCCCATAACTTTCTATCTCCAAACCACTCCCTCCCACACACTGGCTTCCTTGCTGTTTTTTGGAGATCCCAAGCAAACTACTTGGAATTGCTTTTTATTTGTTATTTCCTTGTCCTCAAATAATCATTCCCTGGATACCCATTACTTCCTTCACAGCTCAGCTCAAAGGTCATCTTATCAGACGGGCCTTTCATGATGACTTTATATAAAATAACAACCTTCCTCCCCTCTCTCCCACCCCATAATCCCTATTCCCACCATCCTGCTTAATTTTCTCCATAGCAATTTCATGTCAAGATAGAAGTTTGTTTCTTTACTATTTCCCCCACTAGAATGTAAGCTTTACCTGAACAAGAACTTGGTCTGTTTTGTCACTGCTGTATGTCTAGATCTAGACCCATGCCTAAAACATGGCAAACATCCAACAAAAGTTTACTCATTCCTTTATTCACTCAACAAATGCATATTGACCATTTACTATGAACCAAGTGTTTTCCTAAGCACTATAAAGTAGAACATATAGCCTGGAGAACAAAAAGTCCTGTCACCAGTATTTATCACCTATGTTGCCTTTGACAAGAAAACAGCTTCCCTAAATTCTGCATTGATCAGCACATTAGTTCAAGAGAACAATCCACCTTGTAGTGTGATTGGAAAGAACAAATAAGACAATGTTTTTACCTGGATGTGCTCTGTAAACATTCTAGTGCTATGTAAATAGAAATCCTTATTGATACAATAGTCCCATTTTTTTAATTAAAATAATAATAATAATAATAAAGGTTAAGTGGTTTGCCCCCTAATCAGAGATAGTAGCAGAGCTAGAGATGTATCTCAGGTCCTTACGCCTGTGTTCTAGTTCTATTTTCATGGTACTCTTTATTCCAGATAGTTCAATACATGTTGTATGTGTTAATGTAATTATGTTTATCAAGGCTTTCAAATGTCTTTGACAAAAGATCTAGAGAAGGGGCTATATTAGTTTCCTAGGGCTGCCATAACTATTACTAACTCAGTGGCTTAACACAACAGAAATGTATTCTCTCACAGCTTGGGAGGCTATAAATCAAGGTGTCAGCAGGGCCATGCTCCCTGTGAAGGCTCTAGGGAAGAATCCTTCCTTGCCTCTTGCTGGGTTCTGCATCTTGCTTTCCTTGGATTGTAGATGCCTCGCTCCAATCTCTTCCTTCATTGTCACATGGCTTTCTCCCTATGTGTACGTGTGTTTGTGTCCAAATTCCCTCTTCCTATAAGGATACCAGTCACTGGATTAGGGCCCATTTGAATCCAGTATGACCTCATCATAACTTGATTACATCTGAAAAGGCCCTTTTTTTAAAATAAGTCTACTGACACAGGTATTAGGAGGAAAAGGTTTGAACATCTCTTTTAGGGGGAGAGAGGAGGGCACAGTTCAACCCACAACAGTATTTAAAAGAGCTTAGAAACATTTTTCAAAGAGCATGCCAGGGAAGAAGTTTAACATTGTGGGAAGGCATGCATACCCAACGACAGTCCAGCTGTGCATGAATTGGACACAGACCAGAGTTTCCCTTGCAACTGACAAGCAAAAGCAAGGAGAATCAACCTAAAGGCATGAAATTGTCATCCTGGTGGAAAAGGGTTTGGCAAAGTACCCCAGTTTCTCTGAGAGGCAGGTTGATTCATAAAGTAATCTACCTTAATCAGCATTATATAATCCCGCAGAAGCACGTGAAATGGAAGCAATGATGCAAGCAGGGCAGAGCTCAGGGAGAAATCTTGCCCTACATTGTTACGCAGTACTATTGCGCAGCTGGCACACCTTTCAGCTTGCTCTGCCTCTAGCACCTCTCCCAGCAACTAACCCAATTTAGTCAGACCTTCCAAAGTGAAGGGAGGTTCTATATTTAGACACTATTTTCTGCCTGAGGATGACCTTTCCTGGCTGCAGTGTCACACCTGAACACGGCTCTGCGCCTGCCCTTTGTTTTTGTTGAGGGAACCAGCAGCTTTCTCTGACATATGAACTTAAGGTATTTTTAGAGATAGAGAGACCCCAGCTCATCTAATTCAACTCTTTCTTTTCACAGCATTCAAGTGGAGACTTTGGAGCCACTACCTGGGTTTGTGTGGGAGTCCCAACAATTCCTAGCAGTGCACCTTTGGACCAGCTCCTCTCTGTGCCCATTTTTCTGATCTGTGAAATACAGACAATACATAGTAGTATTTGTCTAAAGGGGTTATTGGAAGAAATAGATCCATGTAATTACTTAAAGCAGTGCCTTGCACATAGTAGATACAAAAGAAAACTTAATCATTACAATTTTCATTGTTTCAGATGCGCACACTAAGGCTCAGAGAGACACGAGGTGAGCCGCCCAGGTTAACCAGCAATCTAGTACAATCAGACCTGGAATGGGTCTATTGGGGGAATACCTCTTATTTGGTCCACAGTTAGCAAACTTAAAGTAGCTCCTCTGAGATCAATAAAAAAGGTAAGAGCCACACCTCACCAGCTCTAGCTTTCATTTGTTTCCCAGATCACCTGATTGTCACTGGGAAAGTCAGACCTGAGGGGATGAGACAATACCAGTAACAGCAAGTTAGATCGAAGGGGCGTGAGGTTAAAGACAAGAAAATCACTTACTGGCAATTACAGTAGTCTAGGTAGTAGATAATTAGATGAGAAGGGAATTTTAAAAACTTGGGAAATTATGTTTATTCTTAAAAAGAACATAATAGGGGGCTAAAGATGGCAGCATAGGTAAATGCCTGTACTCACTGCCTCCCACAACCACATCAAAATTTCAACTAAAATACACTGGAAAGCTGGCTGAATGGAAGTCCTACTAGATAAGTAAAGAAGAAAACACACTGAGACTGGTAGGAGGAGCGGAGGTGCTGAACGGGCTGCTCCGGCACCCACATGGGCTGCTTTTTCAAGTGGGAGGGAGATCGCCTCTGTGGAGGCCTCCCAGAGGAGCAGGAGTCCCAGCCCCACACCAGACCCCCAGCCCAGGGTCCCAGAGCTGGGAAAAGAAATCCCTACAGGCAGTCAGAACTACGGGCTACAAAAACCAGTGCGGACAGGGGCACAGTGACACAGAGGCTGCTGGAGACGCAGGTGTTCATCTTAAAAGGCTGGAACCATGAACTGAACTTACAAGGTCTTGCTTCCTCTGAGCTCCAGCACCAGGGTGAGGCTTTGGGAGACATAGACACATATGAGGAGGAACTGGATTGTCTGGCATCAGGGCAGGAACTTGGGGGCAGCTGTCTCCCAGACCTAGGTGCTCACAGGGATCATATGCTGGAACCTCCCTGGTTTCAGGGCTGACTGGCAGCATTTCTGTTTGCTCCACCCTGGTGAATCCCTAAGACCCCGCCTCCTCCAATATACAACCCCACCCAAGCTGTGTGCAGCAGCTTTTTCAAATGAATGGTCTGTGCTTGCTCAGGGTAAAACCTCTCAAATAAGCTACAGCTGGGTCAGGGAGTCCCAAACCTATCAATAAAAGGCCAAAGACCTGGCACCAGCACCAGCCTGCCTTGCTGCATAGCGGGGCTTCTTCTGGGCACTTCCAAACCCAATACAAAGAGGAGGAATCTGCAGATTTCTCTGTAGCTCCTGCTGGGTGGCCTCAGGCAGTGGCTGACTTTGCACCTCCCTGGAGACCCAAGTGCCAGTGTACCCAGTGGTCAGTGTCAGATCATACCAGATTACAACTCTACACATCCATAAGCGACACACTCAAGGGGCAGACTCAGTGAGCACCAAAGTCCCACTGGAGCAAGTCCTGCTCCATAGGGATATCTCCTGCATAACAGCTCTCCCACTGTAGTGACAGTTGGTCCTCACAGCCAATTGGCCTGGAGGTCAATTCCTCCCAGTGAAACTAACAGCAATTATGTCTCAACTACAACAAGACTGTGATCATAGCCCACAAAGGGGTGCACCTAGAGCTCCCAGCTCAGATGACTGGGGAGCCTGAGCCATTGAGCCCCATAGAACACCTATTACACAAGGCCACTCTACCAACTCAAAGAGACATAGCAGCTCTACCCAATACATAGAAACAAACACAGGGAATCAGCCAAAATGCAGAGACAGGGATGCATGTCACAAATAAAAGAAATGGAAGAGAGCAGACTATTGGATAGAGATAAAAACCACAGTTATAAGGTTACTCAAGATTCTTCTAGAAACGCCCCCCCCCCAACAAAAAAATGGAAAAGGACCAGTCAGAAATTAATCATACACTGACTGAAATAAAGAATGATATACAGGGATTTAATAGTAGAATAGAGGATTCTGAGAATCAAATCAACAATTTGAAATATGAGAAAGCACAAAACACCCAACCAGAAATGCAAAAAGAAAAAAGAATCCAAAAATATGAAGATAGTGTAACAACTTCAAGCATTTCAATATTTGCATTATGGGGTGCCAGAGGAATAGAGAGAGCAAGATATTGAAAACCTATTTGAAGAAATAATGACAGAAAACTTCCCTACCTGGTGAAAGAAATAGACTTACAAGTCCAGGAAGCACAGACAGTCCCAAACAAAAGGAATCCGAAGAGGACCACACCAAGACACATCATAATTAAAATGCCAAGGGCAAAAGACAAAGAGAGAATCTTAAAAGCAGCAAGAGAAAAGCAGTTAGTTACCTACAAGGGAATGTCCATATGACTCAACAGAAACTATGCAGGCCAAAGGGAGTGGCAAGAAATATTCAAAGTGAAAAATAGCAAGGATCTACAACCAAGATTACTCTACTCAGCAAAGCTATCATTTAAATTGAAAGTCAGAAAAATAAATAAATAAATTGAAGGTCAGATAAAGAGCTTCACAGACAAGAAAAACTAAAGTTCATCACCACCAACCCAATAGTATATGAAATGTTGAAGGGTATTTAGGAAGAGGAAGAAGAAGAAAAAGAAAAAGATAAAAAATATGAACAACAAAATGGCAACTAATACATATCTATCAATAATTGAATCAAAAAATCAAAATAAATGAATAAGAAATCTACTGAACAGAATAAACTGGTAAATAAAATAGAATCAGAGGCATGGAACTAGAACAGATTGACAATTATCAGAGGGAAGGGGGTGGGGGAGGCAGGAAGAGATTAAACAAAGATCTTATATGCATATATGCATTACCTATGGACACAGACAATAGGGTGGCAAAGACCTTGGGCGGGGCAGGAAGCAGGTGGAGGG
>NW_005369967.1:869525-875488 GCF_000412655.1 Myotis brandtii
CTCAAAAATAAAGATTTTTTAAAATAAAATAAAGTAAAAAATATATAAAAATAAAACCATAATAAACTAAGGAGCCTTGTTACCAGCAAAAGTACAAGACAAGCAAGTGAAAATATAAGTGTCGTCCTGGATAAGACCAAGACAGAGGACTTGGTGTTTAAGGCTTGTTTGGTGAAAGCATGTGGTCACTTCGGCCAGTTAGAAGTTAGGAATAAAGTAGAACTTCTAAGGTACCCAGGTGGAATGGTATCAGGTGTCAGCAACTATTTAAATCATAGAGGGGCATGGGAGGAAAATTGTAAGAGGATTTACTCCTTCACTCTATCTACATAATTGAGGGCACCCAGATCTTCACAGCATAGGACAGCCTGGCGTGGCCCTCAAAAGCAGGGTGTCTTGGGGAAAGTTGCTAATGAGTTTTCCTCACGAAAAGAAAGGACACTAGTATTTTTAAAAAAATCTCTGAAGTCTAGGCATGTTAATTCATCTCATGAAATTCTTGGGCCCCTCACCAGACTTCAAATGATAAAGGGGTCAAGTGAAGGTGTCCCTATTTTATAGAGATGAGGAAGTATTGATAGGTCCCTGGTAAATGATTGGATGTGGGGATAAAGGGAGATGAGGCCTTAAGGATGACACCCAAAGAGAGGGTGCTTTTCTGAGTTTGGAATTAACAAAGCACGTCCACATCCACTTCTCATTTCTCCAAAGTACCTTAAAAGACTAGTTAACATGAGAGAAAATATTGGTTTTTCATACCTGTTCTCTTAAACATCCCAAGTAGGTAGATTTGTTCTTATCTTTATTTTACAGATAAAGGAATCAAGATTCAAAGAGGTCACAGAACTCTGATGTTCTGATATCACATTAGGAGACTTCCAAGTCTGTCAGGGTTCTGTGGGGTAGGGGAATTGAAGAAGCTACAAAATGCCACATTCAATTAGCAAAAGCAGGAGAACATTCTAGCTCCACTTGATTTGTAATTTGTTTAGGTTTGGTGCTCTTGGAATGTGGGCCTTTTGGAAATCCTACAACAAATTCACTCATTCATTCATTCATTCATTCACTCAGAGATATTGTTGAATGTCTGCTTATTGCAGACTTGTCCTGTTCTAAATGCTAGAGAAAGAGTTTCAGGACAACACAAAGTTTCAGGGCTTTGGCACCTAGGCTGTGAGGTAATAAGTAAACAAAATATCTACAAAGTGTTACAAAGAAAGTAAATGTGAGGCAACTGGTACAGGGGATCTGAGAGGGTATTCATGAGGTGGGTGGGTCAGAGAACGCACCCTCATCTACATGGACAGTCTTGTGCAGGAACAGTCAGCCTTGCTGAGATCTGGGCAAAGCACTTTCCAGGCAAAGAGAAGAGAAGATACAAGGCCCAAGGCTGAGTCAAGTCTGAGCTAAAGGAGGACAGTAGGCGATGAGCCTGGAGAGATAGGCATGGGCCAATCTATGTAGGTCCTGGCATTCTCAGAAGTTTAGATTTTATTCCAAGTTTGAAAGAAAACAAGTAGAGGGTTTCAGGCAAAAGAGTGACATTATTTGATTTATGTTTTTAAAAGATTCCTCCAGCTGCCATGTGGAGAATGGACTGTAGAACAGCATGAATGACAGATGGAAGACTGGTTAGGGGAGTACTCTATAGTCTAACAAGAGGTTATGTGGTTTGGATTAGGGAGAAGCAGTGGAAATGGAGATAAGTGGATGGGTATTACACATCCCATATTTTGAGGAAAATTAATGAGCTAGATGAGGAGAATAGCCAAAAAGAAAAGAACTCAAGCAAGAATAATTTACTATTTTTGTTATCTATTTTGGTGAAAGACAGCAAGCACTTCTAAATCTAGGCAATGGATATAGTAAGTCGAGGCAAACAAGGCAGCCAACAGAATTAGGAAAGACTCAAGCTTTGGTCACTAAATTAAATTCAAGTTCTGGTTCCACCACTAATAACTGTGCATTTCCCTGTCTGTAGAACGGCAATAGTGCCCGTCTCTTAGAATTTTTACTAGATAATTCATGGAAAATACTTAACACAGTAGTGGCATATAGTAAGTGCTCAATAAATTTCAGATTACCATTATTATTCTTTTTCACTAAGAATTATTTACAGGGAAACAGCTGTCACTTTTTTGTTCTCCTCCGTGCTTAGCTCTGGGTCTTATTTCTTATCACACATCTAATCACACCATCCTCACTGATCTGAACATAGCATCTCTTTGAGTTGGGTTCACAAAAGAAAAGCAATTGATCAACCACTCTCTGGTGTTCACCTCATGCCAATAGGCACGTGGCTTCTGAGTCTGCCCCAGGCATCCTTTCCAGGATGTCTGCAGGTAGGACATTTTTATAGGGCAGCCTGACCAACTATACTCAAGCCAACTAGGATTTCCTTGACTGTGCTTGCCATATTCAGATGCACAACTCAAGTGTTAACACTACATAGTATGTAATAAAGCTTAGTCATTCGTGAATGGAGTTATTTTGTGATAGAATTGTATTAGTTATCTGCTAGACCAGCATCTTTAAAAAAAAAATTATTACAGAGAGGAAGAGAGAAATAGAAACATCAACGATAAGAGAGAATCATCGATTGGCTGCCTCCTGCATGGCCCCCATTGGGGTCAAGCCAGCAACCCAGGCATGTGCTCTGACAGGGAATCAAACCCTGACAGCATGGTTAGGCGTCGACCTGGTTCATAGGTCAACGCTCAACCACAGAGCCATGCTGGCCAGGCTAGACCAGCATCTTTAAAGAAATTGTTTTAACTATGACCTATACTATATGTCCTATAGTAAAAAAAATACATCATGACCCAGTAAACAGTGTGTAATGGAAGCAAACCATGGCAAAAGAGCATTTATTGTTATTAAGCATAGTACACTCTGAATATTTCCTGTCCTGTTTCTACCACCACCTTTTGTTTCAAATTCTGGTCACAACCCACTAAATTGATTTCACGACCTCTCAGTGGGTCCTGACTCACAGTTTGAAAAGCTATGTTGGAGGGCCACAACAAATTGTTTTATACCAAGTTTCCTTACTCTAGTCTCACCCTGTGTGGTTTATTATGATTTGCATGCCTTTGAACTCTACATCTGTAAAAGGCAGTCATTGCTTGTTATTTTTCAAAGGACGTTTCTAACTCAAGTGTTAGCCCATCTGTTAAGACCTACTTATTGCTTTTTAAAAGAAAAATAATTAAAAGCAAATTAGGAATTCCAGGTTTACACTAACCAGGGTTTCCCCCCCTCTTTTGTAAAAGCCTTCCATCTGTCTGCCCTCTTTTGGACAAAACTCAAATAGGAGCACGCATCTCATCAAATCAAATGTGGGAAGTGTCAAAAAGCTGCCAAAACATCATGCCAGTTGCTTTATCTTTTAAGGAGTTTTAAAATTAGATTTAACAGAATGAGTTGTTTGTTTTGTTGCTTTTCCTTCCATTACAGAAACATGGCCCTTAATTTATGGCCTATAAGTTTATGCAGTAGCCTTCCAGGGACAGTCCTAAGGTACACTACAATAAATCTGGATGACACACTTCTTCTAGGGCAGAGATTAGTTAGTGATGGAAAAACAAACCACTGGGGGAGTTGCAGTAGACCAAGAGCTCTAGCTCTGAGCCCCATTAGATCAGAAGCCCAGGGTGAGGGCAATTATCCCACCAGACTTAGTTTTCTCTCCCCCACAGAGCCTGGCAGAGAAGAGCTCAATACCCTTCAATTCCAGTCCCCAGACAAGTTAATCTTTGACAAATTTTCTCTCTTGACCTACCTTTCAGATTTAAAATAATGGCTGTCTAGCTACTTCTCCAAAAACATGCTAAGAATAATCAGGAAGTAAAGAGCCATATGTAAGTAGATAGAGGGACTGACTAGTTATTGCCCAGTTATCAGATGGCAGAGCCCCAGAGTCTCTTGAAGAGCCCTCCCTTTCTCCACAGGGTGGGTGGTCTCAGGACTGTAGCCTCAGGACTACAACCCCACCATCACCAAGGAAGCCACATGCAGAGGGGAGGTGGTGCTATGCAATGTTAAGAGCAAAGACTCTGAAGTCAAGCAGACCCTTATGTTCAAATTCTGGCTCTAAATCACATAATGTCTCTAAACCTCAGTTTTCTCCTTGTTGGGAGACTAAAGGGAAATAAATTATATAGAGCACATGACATGCAATAGCAAAAAAAGAAGCCCACAAATGACAGGTGCTACTTTTATTGTCTTTGTTATTTTTATGAAATGAAGAAACTTTACTCAAGTATCTTGTAGGTATAGATAGAGCAGTCAAAATGTAGAGAAATCTGTAAAAAAAGAAAGAAGGGGACACGTGTAAGATTAATATGGTGATAAAAACAAATGCTTAGATTTGAAAACCAAAGACACAAAACAAATAAGAGATGGATGAAGGTGAAGAATTAGAGCTGGAAAATTATTTTGAGTGGAGTATTTAGGAAGAATTGCTTTCCTGATGTCTCAGTGGTGGGTCCTTACTTAATCATGCACATATCCTTATTTAATCTTACCTAATCATAGAAGCAGAAACTTATTTTTCAATTTCCCTTCGCATCATTTTCATCTCTTTTTGTCACTTCCTCATTCTAAAGACTCTTCATCCACAAGAAAACTAATTTTTGTGTACTCAAAATACACTTGTTATGGACTCTATCATATCTTCTCCACTAATACTTTATTATTGTTTTGTGATGTTAAGTCACCCTTTGTTTCTTTGATCAATCTATCTCTTAAGTAGTACTTGGGTATTCCATGATGAAATAAAAGTAATTTAAAAGGGGAAGGGAACCTTCAAGTTTGAAAACCCTAATAGAGCAAAAATTACTACGACAATATTTTTGGGTGGGTTTTTAGCATAAATTCATAAATAAGAATCTTGTCTCCAGTTTTTAGTTCCATTTAGTGACTCTTGAAATTATCTTTCGGGGGTCTTTTAAATGCAAGATTTCTAAAATATGTTTCCTATCTACATTTCCAATCCAAGTCAGTGCAGTTCTAGGATACAAGTATTTATGAAAAATAAAATATATTTAGTTTTATTTTCCCATGGTTTATTTTATTCTCCATCCTCATTTCTGGTTGATCAGCATTTGACAGTGGTTCCCCCAGACTCTCTACCAAGTAAATAATGGCCAATAAATAATATGTGCCAAGGAAAGTGTAACTTAAAAAAATGCTGCTATTTAAGAAAATTTATTTGTAAAGTATTACTCATAACATAAATAAGTTTCTAACTTATTTAGGTTTATATTTAGATTTTTGTAGAACATTTTTCTTAAAGTGAAACCTCAAGCTGTACCATAAAGGACAAATAAGCCCATATTAAATTCTTAGTGATATCTCTTCTATGCAGTCTGGGCAGGATATTTAGCTTATCAGAACCTCAGTTTCCTCATGTGTTAATGGAAGGGATAATATCCACCTTGGTTGTTGTGAGGATCAAAAGTGATAATGTTCCTGGCACATAGCAGGCACTTAATAAAAGCTAGCTATTTTTACAGAATTGCTAATCTATCCTATCTAATAATAGACAAACATGGTAATTAACCGTAACTTTGCTACCCTTCCCATTGGCTAATCAGTGAGATATGCAAATTAACTGCCAACCAAGATGGCAGCCGGCAGCCAGGCAGCTGAAGTGAACAGGAGGCTTGCTTGCTCCAGTGACGGAGGAAGTCAAGGTTCCTCACCTGCCGCCGCCCAGCTCTGAGCTGCACTCTAAACAACTATGTTGCAATTATAGAAACTAAAAAAACCCAGAAACCTGCTTTCAGCCAGCCGGGCCTCAGAACTGGAGCTGTAACAGTGTTTCAATTATAGAAGCCAAACAAAACCCAGATATCTGCTTTCAGCAGCCGAGGTCTCAGAGCTGGAGCCGAGCCTCAGAGCTAAAGCCGGCTCTCAGTTCCAGTGACAGCCATAGAAGGTAAATAAATCCCAGAATAAAA
>NW_005369967.1:877672-893936 GCF_000412655.1 Myotis brandtii
GTGACAGGGGGCAGCACCCCAACCCCCTGATCGGTCCTGCTCTGTGAGTGACAGGGGGTGGCGCTGCAACCTCCCCATCGACCCTGCCTTGAGTGTGACAGGGGGCGGTGGCCCAACCCCCCAATCGGCCCTACCCTGAGCGTGACTGAGGGTGGCATTGCAACCTCCCGATCCGCCCTGCTCTGTGCATGACGGGGCGGCGCCCCAACTCCCCAATCGGCCCTGCTCTGAGCCTGACCAGGGGCTGCACTTAGGGATTGGGCCTGCCCTCTGCCATCCGGGAGCAGGCCTAAGCCAGCAGGTCGTTATCTCCCAAGGGGTCCCAGACTGCGAGAAGGCACAGGCCGGACTGGGGGACCCCCCCCCTCCCCCACCCCCCCAAGTGCACAAATTTTTGTGCACCGGGCCTCTAGAATATATATAAAAGCCTAAGTGATTGTTAGGACCGGATGACTGGCTGGTAGCTATGATGTGCACTGACCACCAGGGGGCAGACGCTCAACTCAGGAGCTGCCCCCTGGTGGTCAGTGTGCTCCCAGAGCCAACCTCCCACCATCCTTCCCCCTGGCAGGCTGGCCCTGATTGGCCCTGATAGCAGGTCAAGCTGAGGGACCCCACCCATGCATGAATTTGTGCACCGGGCCTCTAGCCTATATAATAAAAGCCTAATCAATTGTTACAGTGGAATGCCCAGAACCACCAGTCACTATAATGTGCACTGACCACCAAGGGGCAAACACTCAATGCAGGAGCTGCCCCCCGGTGGTCAGTGCACCCCCAAAGCGGGAGCACCACTCAGCTGACAGATGGGTGCCAGACACTGGGCTGACAGATGGCAAGCGAAGCTGCAGCAGCAGGAGCCTCTCCCGCAGACACTCCCCCTGAGTGCCCAAGGAGCAGCGGCAAGCATAGCGGGGCCAGGATGAGTGGGAGTGACAGCAGCGTGGAGGTCCACTGATCCCGCAGACCAGGCCAAGGGATCCCATCAGTGCACAAATCCCTACACCAGGCCTCTAGTAGAAAATAAGAAACTGATGAAGCTAAAGAATAAGTCCAACTGGAAAATATTTTTAAACGGAGTACTCAGGAAGAACTGCTTTTGTGAATCGATCAGATCTCTGTGTTGTTAAATCAGTCAGACTAAACAGCCACCCATTGTCTATCCACTGGTGTGGCTCTTTGGGGAAACCCTGGAAGTTTAGACTCTATCTCATTGGAGAACTTGCCACCAAGCTGATTTCCTGCTGCCATTTACTAACCAACTTTGTTTGATTTATCCAAGTATTATCTGGACATGGTCCTCTCTTGGAGATTAGTACTGATGTTTGTTAATGCAATGGTCAAGCAGGGTTAAATCAGATAGTGCAGGGCTATCATCATAAATGCCCATTTAATATTGTTATTTCCTAGCTGATTAAAATGATTAGACAAGATGACCTCTGAATTCTCTTCTATTTTTGAATATTTCATGATTTAAACCCAAAAATTACTAACTAGCATGATTTATTGAAAACTATGCAGTCTTTAATTTACAATTACAAAACATGAAGTGCTCCTAAAACTGAATGTTGTGGGTTTTTGGGGGTTTTTTTGTTTTTTGTAACTCATTTGTCCAAAAACCTGACCTGAATGGCTGAGAACCTATTTATAGTCCTTACATACTTCACTGCAGAAATATTTATGCATATGATTACAAGGTACTTGCTACAGACCCTGCTGGCTGTTATATAATATACACGTATTGTGTAATTCCCTTACAGTGGCCTGTAGATACTATAACCCAGAGTCATTTCCGGAAATCCTGAGAGTCACTGTCACCAGCTCTTTTCCTACAGAAAGCTTGGCACTCTACCTTGCCTTAGGCAACCTTCCCCATTGAACTGATTAGATTCTGGGAAGTATGTTCTTGTCCTGTAATTCTTCCTGCAACCCAGGCTTTAGCCATTTGACTTGACAAAGGCAAAGAAAAGAAACAAAATTATATCAGTAAATTTGCCTTAATTATCAGCTGCTTGGGAAAAAAATTGAACAAAAACTATTGCTATTATCGGTTTAATATATATATCCCTGCAAGATTTGGGCATTATGTGGAGATTTCACACACACTCTCTTGTAAAGAACTTCCACATATTACTGTCCCCAAAGAATCTATGTAGTACTTGTAGAAAATATATCAATTTTTACAAATGAGAAAACTAAGACCCAGCACAGTTGTCTAATTACCATGGGCAACATCAATAACAACAAAATTGTCTTTGTTTAAAAGAGTACAGTAGTCCCCCCTTATCCACGAGGATACATTCCAAGACCCCCTGGGGATGCCTGAAACTGCAGATCCTACCAAACCCTATATATGCTGTTTTCCTTATACATACTGGTACATACCAATATAAACCATGATAAAGTTAAATTTGTAAATTAGGCACAATAAAAGATTAACAACAATAACTAATAATGAACAATTATAATCTACACTAATAAAAGAGAAACATGCAAAATAACCATCACTCCGCCACTCCGCTACACCCACCAGCCAATCAGAGTGACTACGCAAATTAACCCAACAAAGATGGCGGTTAATTTGCATATGCAGGCACAGAGCAAATACTGAAGATGACAGTGGCCACGGAGCTGGAGCGAGCAGGAGGCTTGGGTTGCTCCTGGCGACAGAGGAAGCCAAGCTTCCCAACGGTCCTGGAATCAGCTCAAGGAGTGGCTGGGGGCCTGGGTCGCTGAGGATGATCCAGGCTTCCAGCCCACCCTGGGCTCCTCTCAAGGAGGGGCTAGGGCAGCCGTGGGCAAACTACGGCCCGCGGGCCGGATCCGGCTCGTTTGAAATGAATAAAACTAAAAAAAAAAAAAAGACCGTACCCTTTTATGTAATGATGTTTACTTTGAATTTATATTAGTTCACACAAACACTCCTTCCATGCTTTTGTTCCGGCCCTCCGGTCCAGTTTAAGAACCCATTGTGGCCCTCGAGTCAAAAAGTTTGCCCACCCCTGGGCTAGGGGCTGGGGGCCTGGGTCACCAGGGGCGACCCAGGCTTTCAGCCAGCCCTGGCCTCCGCCCAAGGAGCTAGGGGGAAAAAAAAGGAGGGGCTGGGACCAGCCGGAGTGGAGAAGCCAAGCCTCGCTTCTGCAGCAGGACCAAAGGCCTGGGTCACGGGTGCCGGAGGAAAACCGGTGCCAGCAGCCAGGGGAAGGAAGGCCTATTGCTCAAATCTTCGTGCAATGGGCCACTAGTAACATATAATAAAAGTTATGTGAATGTGGTCTCTCTCTCAAAATATCTTAATGTATTGTACTCACATTTTCACTTAAAGGAAACATCTTATGGCTTCTCTTGGGCATGTCTGAATTGTCAGCATCACTATTCTTGCACTTTTCAGCTATTATTAAACACAAGCACCGGGAAACCTCAACAGTTGATCTATTAACTCAGGAGGCTACTAAAATAATGGGCAGAGAGTGTATAGAGCTGGAGCATCAAAGATTAAACATTTTTAAAATATAATAAGAGCGCTTTCCTATAATCTCTATTAAAAATAACTTCCTCACACATGTGTGGGTGAGATTGTTTAAATACCAGAGAAGAGGGAGCTTTTCAACTCAAACTAATAAGTAACATACTATGTACTTAAGAACACCAATTTTTAGAAATGTAAGTCATTCCCAGAACTTGAGGTAACAAAAACACATCTCAGAGGGGAAATGTACCAGGAATAGACCTCTTCCAGGCATTAGCCAGTAAAGCTCCGAAAACTCACTGATTCTTGTTTCCAATCACCCATTCATACAGTGGCTCTCTTCTAAATCACATCTGAAGGATTCTTTTTGCATATAGATATCCAATGGTCCCAGAAAATTTGTTGTAAAGATTATATTTTCTAGAGCTGGGTGAAAAAGGTGAAGGGATTAAGAAGTACAAATTGGAAGTCACAAAATAGTCACAGGGATGTGAAGTACAGCATAGGGAATATAGTCAATAATATTGAAATAACTATGGATAGTGGGTACTAGACTTATCAGGGGATCACTTTGTAAGTTATATAATGTATAACTACTATACTATATATCTGAAACTAATATAATATTGAATGGCAACTGTAATTTTAAAAAAAGTTGAATGGAGATATAATACTAGGGAAAAACAACAAAATAAAATTAATTAACATTTTAAAAAATATTACATTTCCTAATTGTTGTCTTGGCACTATTGTCAAGAGTCAATTGACCATATATATTAGGATATATTTTTAGACCTTCTGTTCTGTTGATCAATTTTTTTATCTTCATGCCAAAATCACATTATCTTGATCATTTTAGCTTTATAGTAGGTCTTGAAATCAGATATTGTAAGCCCTCTAACTTTGTTCTATATTTCCAAAGTTGACTTGTCTATTCTAGGTCTTTTGTGTTTCTATATAAATTTTAGGATCAGCTGGCCAATTTCTACCCAAAAAAGCTGATGAGGATTTTGACATCTTAACAATATTGAATCATTCAATTCATGAACATGGTATAGCTTTCCATGTATTTAGCTCTTTAATTTCTCATAATTAAATAACATGTAAGTTTTCAGTGTAAAGGCCTCAAATTTAAAATATAAATCTTATCACAGTCTACTTTCAAATAATATTATACTACATAATGTATATTATAAAACTCTTACCACAATATATTTCCATTTATCCCCTTTCATCCATTGTTCAATTGTGGTTCTATATTTTATTTCTGCATATATTATTTAATTTTGTTTATGTAGTAGACTTTGTTTGAAGAGAACTTTTAGGTTCACAAAAATATTGAATGAAAAGTGCAGAGTTCCCATATAACACCTGTCCCCACACATGCACAACATCTCTGACTATCAACATTCCCCATCAAAGTGGTACATTTTTTGTAACAGCTAAACCTACATTCACACATCACTATCACAGAAAATCCACAGTTTACATTAGGGTTCACTCTTTGTTGTTGTTGTTATTGTTATTGTTATTGTTATTGTTATTGTTATTGTTAATCCTTACCCAGGGATATTTTTCCCATTGATTTTTGGAGAGAATGGAAGGAAGGGGAGAAAGAGAGAGAGAGAGAGAGATTAAGAGAGAGAGAGAGAGAGATTAAGAGAGAGAATAAGAGAAAGAGAGAGAGAGAGAGACATTGATTGCTTGCCTCCTGCACACACCTAACCAGGACCAGGGATCAAGCCTGCACCCCTTCATTCTGAAGGCCGCTGCTCTAACTACTGAGAAAAACCGGCTAGGGCTAGGGTTCGCTCTTGATGTTGTACATTCTATGGATACTGACCAATATATGCACATCATAGTTTCATACAGAATAGTTTCATTGCCCTGCCAACCATGGATTTTTCACTGTCTTCAGACTTTTTGCCTTTTTCAGGATGTTATAAAGTTGGAATGATACAGTATAGGTCTTTTCAGGTTGGCATCTTTCAGTTAATATTACTCATTTATGTAAGGATCCTCCATGTATTTTCATAGCTCAATAGCTGATTTCTTTTCAGCCCTCAATAATATTTCTTTGTCCGAATGTACCACAGTTTACTTATCCAACCACCTACTGAAGGTCAGTTTGATTGCTTCCAAGTTTTGACAGGTATAAATAAAGCTTCTATAAATATGCATGTGCAATTATTTTTTCTGTGAAAGCATAAGTTTTCAAGTTCTTTGAGTTAATACCTTGGTACACAATTACTGGATTATATGGTAAGAGTATGTTTAGTTTTATAAGAAACTTCCCAAGTGTCTTCCAAAGTGGCTCTTCCATTTCGCATTCTCATCAATAATAAATGAGAGTTTCTGTTGCTCCACATTCTTGCCAGCTATTGGAGTTCTCAGTGTTTTGAATTTTGACCATCCTAATAGGTGTGTAGTGGTATCTTATTTTGATTTGTAATTCTCTAATGACTAATGATATGTGACCTTTAAATATGTATCTTTATATCTTCTTTGGCAAGGTGTCTATCTGTTCAGATCTTATGCCCATTTTTAATTCTTGTCTTGTTTATTTTATCCAGGTTTCATATACTTACTCTTGAGTTTTAAGAGGACTTTTTATAGCTTTGAATAACAATTCTTTATCAGATATGTCTTTTTTTTCTTTTTTAAATAAAATTTATTGGGGTAACATTGATCAATAAAATTATTTAGGTTTCAGGTGTACAATTCTATAATTCATCACCTGTTTATTATATTGTGTGTTCACCATCCCAAGTCAAATCTCCTTCCATCACCATTTATTCCCCCCTTTCCCTCTGGTAATCACCATACTGTTGTCTATGTCTATAAATTTTTATTTGTTTGTTTGTTTGTTTAATCCCTTCACCTTTTTCACCCAGCCACTCAACCCCTCTCCCTTCTGATGGCTGTCAGTCTGTTCTCTGTACTTATGAATCTGTTTTTTCTACTTCTTTAGATGTTTAGTAATTTTTGTTGAATTTAGGTTCTTTGTATTAAGAAGTCTTACCACTCTGGCTAGTGAGAACACCAACTATTTCCAGCCCCATGAAATCTACCTACTCCTTTCCATGATTCTTTCCATGACTTTAAATAACTTTCTCACACACATGAGCAGATAATTACTCAGCCAAAACTAAAAAAAAAAAAAAAAAAAAAAATTCCTTCTACAGATATACAAAGATCTCTTTTAGTGAAGTTCTCACCTTCCCATATTTTTCCCTAAAAATTCTAACCACTTGGTCTGCCTAAACTTAGCAGTATTGCTAGTCTCTGTTTGGGTTCCCCTTCTCTCTGCTGCAGTCTCGAAATTCTCTCCAGGTAAATAAGCTGTTATAATTGTAGGACTCACCTCATTTGTTTACCTGGTCTCAGGGATCACTGTCCTGTGCTGCCTGTTGTCCAATGTCTGAAACCCACTGATTCATCTATTTTGTCCAGTTTTATAGTTGTTTAGAGAAGGTAGGTAAATATAGTCCTTATTACTCCATCATGGCCAGAAGTTCCCTGATGGGTTCTTTTTAATGCGAGACATTTTAGAGATAAATGGAAGGAATTAATTAAAAATAATTGGGCTGCTTTTTAACACAAGTGTTTTGTTTTCTTGGTTAATAAACAATTAGGTAAGACATAAGTTAATGTTTGATCATGCATAGCAGTTCAGTGCATAGACTTTAGAATCAGGTTACCTCAATCTGGGTGCTGCCATTTATGGGATCGATTCATGGTCTCATTTCCTCTTTGCCTTTGCTTCCCCATCTGTACAATGGAAGTGATAAAACTAACTATTTTATGGGGTTGTTATAAAGACTGAGTGAGCCATACGTGTGCAAGATACTATATACATTATCTATTGCTGCATTACAAGCTTGAATAACAAAATACTCTGAAACTTTGTTGCTTAAAACAAGAACCATATATTTCGCTCAGTTTGGTAGGTCACAATTTTGACTGGGCTTCTCTGGGCAGTTCTGTTGGTCTCCGTGTAATTTACTCACGCATCTTCAGTCAGTTGCCAATCAGTTAGTTGACCCTACTTCTGGGGTTCAGTTCATTGCTGGCTCTGATGATGGGGGTCAATGAATCACATGTCCTTCATCCTCCCACATGGTAGCCTGGGCTTGTTCACATCACTGTTCAGGGTTCTAAGGGCAGCAACAGTGCAAGCTCCATGGTTCAAGCGCTTCTCAAGTCTCTGTCTCAATCACATTTTCTATCTTCCCATTTACCAATACAAGCCATATGGCATAGCCCAGTCAATTAAGGAAGGCACCATCAGAGATATGAATATAGAGAAGGGGCAAATTTGTGATAGATTGACATTTCTGCAGTCTAACATAGATACTTAGCAAAGTTATAACTTTATTATGTTAGTAATTTTCTCTTTATTTTATTATAATACATTGTAATAAATACAACAAGCATGTTGTAGTTACTATTTAAAAGTAATAGACAGTAATAAGAACCAGATAGCTAAGGTGTTAACTGTTAACTCTATCGCATTAGTATACTGGTATTGTTATAGCTAAAGTAAATGTGTTTGTCTTGGCTCACCTAATCTTTTCACTCTGCTTCTGTGCAATCATTACAACTTCAGGGGACATCGCTTGCCTCCAGTTCTGTAGTCACGTTCTGCTGCAAATTTCCTCTCTCTGCACTCCTCAGTGGGAACAGTTGTATAAATCACCCAGAATGTTGGCAAGAGCAACTTCTGGGCTGAGTGCTTTCTGAAAGGAAAAAAAAAAATCTTCCTTGCTACCCAGAAGTCATTTACATAGGCTAATTCCTGTGGGTTAAAATTTACAGCACCCCTTTTGCTGTAGCAACTGTGGGGGAAACTCTTTTTGCAGCATCACAGAGGAATTATGGTTTAAGCATTTTATGCACACATATGTGGGCACCCCCACAACAAAATACTATTTATTGTTCCTGTACATTTAGGTCTGAATAGCTCTCCCTTTCTGGATATGTTACTCTCCTGACACCAAATGCTATAATTATTTTCCTGGTGAAGTATTGCCTGAATCTTCCTGGGGTAAGCACTTAACTGCAAATCATTGCTCAATCATTCTCTGGTCCTACCTTCCTGAAATTGATTCAATCATAGATAGTGTGTGCATATCCCACAAGTCTTCACTGAACCTCAGTAACCTACAAGTCACCTACTTCTCTCTGGCGGGATGATTCATTGAGATATTAATTTTACCTTGTTCTTGCTGCAGTAGGAGAATACAAAGAATGAAAGGAAAATTTTTCTCATTTACCTCCCTTCCAAGAATAATTATGCCACTGTGATCAGCCTCCTTTGCTTTGTAGGAATTATTTTAGTAGCTTCTTTGTGTTTCAGAAGAGACCCTAAAAGCAACATCTCTCCCACCCCACTCCAAGCTCACACCCAGCTCTTTGTTTGGGAAGAAGCCAGTGCTTGGAAAACAGGGATTATGGTCTGAACTCTGAAGAAAGGGAAGGATTCCTGTAGAGTGGGAGGGTTTGGATGGGGAGAAAGGTATTGTGTGTTTCGAGAATACATAGATTTGGACTTCACTCTCTTGCTGTGGCCCAGGAGTGGTCAGACCTCTGATGTGGCAACAGGTACCATAACCTCTGGAAGCATAACCAAGCTTGGTGTAAGGGAGGGTTCATATTCAATTGGACCAGATGGGCTTGGGCTATGAATGTCTTAGCAGCGACTATGATAGAATAAAGACAGAGGCCCTTTCTCCAACTTTCCTACGTTGTGTACATCCCAGTTAGGGGAGCAGCACTGCCCCCCTCCCTCCCTACCCCAGGTGCCTATAATTAGATTTCCTGCTAGCCCTGGCCAGGAAGAAAAGCTTGTATTACCTTTCTCATATCCTAGTCAGAGTGCAAAATTATACTGATGTACTCGTAAAAATAAACTCTTCATCAACAAGTTCCTGGGAGCTGGCCTTCTAAACCATTTTCTATCCTTGTATTTTTTTTTTGTTTCAAGCTAGTCACCAGAAATCCCAGGGATAACATCATTCAGGAGTTAGGGGGAGTCTAATATGTCAGTGCTAAAATGTCCTCTGGATCTGGTATGCAACATCTAGCTGACTGGGACCAGTAGGCCTGTTAGCAGGTGTGAGGTAAAGAGGATTCAATTCCTACCATGGCTCAAAAAGCAATTACACAGAAGTGTTGCTGCAGGACTTAACATTTAAAGCTCTCCATCAGTTCTAGTTGGCTCTATCCACTGGTCCACAGGCAATTTCCTCCCAAACTTTTAGGATTATAGATTCCCTCTTTCCCCTTGAACCTGAAAATCCAGCTGTGTTCCCTCGCCTCTGACACCAGCATCACTGGCTTGGATACAGCCAACCATCTGGCCGATGAGGCATGAGACAGAATGGAATCCAGCTCACTGGTCCCTGCTGTTTGCACATGAAACTACAACACTCTGGCGTCACCATGGATGGCGAGCTGTGACTCAGACTCACAAGGAATTAACATATTAAATGACCCTGGACCATAAATTCTGATGACCATCACTGACATTTTCAGGCTGAGAATGAGGTGGCTCTTCTTGTGATATCATGGAACTTTAGGGGGACACTTTTAGTCAGGTAGTCTCCCCAACTTCACCAGATAATGTGAATTCCTCAGTACATGTGATAGCATAGAGATCTAGAATATTGAGAAAAGGAGTTAACATTTTTAGCTATTTCATTTTTCAAGTATGACATGTTTTTGCTCATCTACTGTTTGCGTTCAGACTCTTCTAAAGCTGCTCTTTATGTTTCCTACTCCTTTTCAACACCTTGTCTGTAGTAGAAAACTTTTACCCATCAGCATTAACCATTTTCTTCACCTCCCACCGGCAATACCTCACTCCTCCAGCTTTCCTGTCATTTCTAACTTGGGGAAATTATAAAGGGGAAAGAGAGAAAACAACAACCGCAAAAAAGAAGGAATGCGAGTAAGAAGCGGCAGCATGATGGTGGAGACAGGTTTTATAATCAGGGGACATGGATTTAGTCTTCACTCTGCTACTTACTAAATGATGGATTTATGTGTGTAACATCATTTCAACTCTGCACCTCAGATTCCTAATCTGTAAATGTGGGGGAAAATAGTAAATGAGGTAAGATGTGATCTGTGTAAACTAGGGAGTCCTTATCAATATTATTTATTAAAAGAAAATTGAGAAAAGAATTTTGAACTTCATATTAGATCCAAAGTAGAGGCAATAAAATGAAAGTTGCTAAAGAACCCTAGTTTCTCCTTCTCATTTCCCCCAGGAGCACTGAAGTAGGGACTATACTTGTTTGGTTTAGTGCTTTCATTATGGAGATGAATTCTCTGAATAGATTTTCCCTGGCAGGATGAGAATTTCTCTCTCTTTCTTTCTCTGCAGGGAATAGAAATTCAGGGTGTAGGAAGCAACACCAGGCCCTCTGCCCATTTATCTGCCTGTGTCCATAGACTGTCCAGTCACCCTTTTCCAGCTCTCCTTTGAAACTAAGATATACAAAGAAAAGGGCCATCCACAGCCTTGCTCAATGTGACTGTGCAAACCTGTTTTATTCTTACTTTGTATTCAAGACACATGCGCTCCTCCTCCTGTAGTATTTGCTGATATACTTTGCACTCCAGCTGCTGCAATATTTAAATCAGTGATTCAGTACACAAACCGCACGATGTGCCACTACACTCCAACAAGCAAGGTCTGTTTCTCCGTGGGGACAGAGGATCTAAGCATCTGTCATTCTCCTCCCTTCACTTATAATTAACCACACACCCCTTTACACACATAAATATTTATATGCAAAAATAAAACTCCCTGGTGCTTTAAGCCAATCTCTCTTCTCGGTGAGCTTTGAAAGTTGCCAAAATAAATGTTTTACTTAATTCAAGACTCTATAAGAAACTCTTTGGTGTGAAGAACTTATATGATTATATTCCCAGAAAATAATTATAAAACCTCAGAGTTAGAAGTAGGATACATGCAAACTTCTAGAATGTAAGCTTCGGAAGGGAGAAATCTTTGTCTAATTCATTGATATCCCAAGTGTTTAGAACAGTCCCTGATATACAGTGTGAAATCAATGAATATTTTTGAATGTTAAATGAATAAATGCGCAGGAATCCCAACAAGGAGACATGATTTTGCTGTTTAGGATGAAGAATTTAAGACTAGGACTTCTAGGCAAACACTGTGGAATCTGAAAATACTTTGATGTTATGTGAGAATAAGCCAGAGTGAGAAATAATCACCCACTTATTCATTTATTCACTCAACAAATCATTATAAACTATTGTCAACCATCATCACATTCGGTCCTGATGAATTTACAAAAAAATGTTTTTTACCCTCAAGGGACTCCTAGCTTTGTGTTGATTCTCAAAGGATGATCTATGGCTCTTCCATCAGTATTTGTTAAAAGTGCAGATTCCCAGGTCCCACCCCAAACTTACTGAATCAGAATCTCCGAGGATGGTCTGGGGAATCCGTATTTTTAACTTGCTAGGCACGATCACTGTTTGAGAAGCTGGTCTAGTGAAACTCATGTTATTTGTTTCTCAGCAACCATGTGTTCCCTGCTACCATTCAGGTAAAATTTACATTGTCACAGACAAACATCCCTTAGTGAACTGATAGAATGTAATAATATTAAGATAACATGACAATTTCAGATTAGTTATATGGTATCCTAATGTTAACTAATTCTTACTAGGACTGGTGATTTGAGATTAACTAAAAAGATAAACATTTAAGATAAACAATCCAATCAAAAAATGGGCAAAGGACCTAAATAGACACCTTTCAAAAGAGGACATTCAGAAAGCCAAGAGACATATGAAAACATGCTCAAAGTCACTAATCATCTGAGAGATGCAAATCAAAACAACAATGAGGTACCATCTCACACCTGTCAGAATGGCTATCATCAACAAATCAACAAACGACAAGTGCTGGAGAGGATGTGGAGAAAAAGGAACACTCGTGCACTGCTGGTGGGAATGCAGACTGGTGCAGCCACTATGGAAGACAGTATGGAGTTTCCTCAAAAAACAAAACATGGAACTCCCATTTGACCCTGTGATCCCACTTCTAGGAATATATCCCAAGAAACCAAAAACACCAATCAGAAAGGATATATGCACCCATATGTTCATAGCAGCACAATTCACCATAGCTAAGATCTGGAAACAGCCTAAGTGCCCATCAGTAGATGAATGGATTAGAAAACTGTGGTACATCTACACGATGGAATACTATGCTGCTGTAAAAAAGAAGGAACTCTTACCATTTGCAACAGCATGGATGGAACTGGAGAGCATTATGCTAAGTGAAATAAGCCAGTCAATGAAGGAAAAATACCACATGATCTCACTCATTCATGGATAATAAAGACCATTACAAACTTTTGAACAATAATAGATACAGAGGCAGAGCTGCCTCAAACTGATTGTCAAACTGCAGTGGGAAGGCCAGAGAGGGTTGGGGGGCAGAAGGGAGGGGAGTAAGAGATCAACCGAAGGACTTGTATGCATGCATATAAGCAAAACCAATGGACATAAGACACTGGGGGGTAGGGGAGGAAAAAAAAGAAACATTTAGCAGATGCAGACTTTCAGAAACAGATCTAAATTGAATTTCTTGCATGTTTACTAAGTTCCTAAACTTCTGCTAATAGTGTGTGAAATTTGCCTCAGGCCTCATCAATTTCAAATATTCCAGTGTCTCCATTCCAGTGTCCTGCCCAGCACTAACTCCAGAATTGACTGACACCTGCACAACTTCTTGAGAAGACTAATTAGGTGCTCAGTGCCCAAGGTGTAGTCAGAATCAACCACCATCTGGCTCAGAATGGTGGAGCCTTAACATTCTGAATGTTTAGCTTTAATTATGTGTTTCTGTAATTTAATGCAACTTTCTATAGACTAACAAATCGCATCTTTAAACAACGTTGCTAATCCTCTGTGCATTGTAAGATCCATTTCCCAGTTGTTCTTCTCATTTAAATAGCTCCGTAAACCTAGCTTCAGCAGGAAGAGCCTTTCACACATATAATTTTTAACGTCTTATTCTCTTCTACTCTTTCATATCTCCACATTGTTCAACACTGCAATTTCTACTGGCTCATGAATCATGTCCTGTATGGATCCTGACACCTTTAATAACCAATCTCTTTATTTTAGCATTCTTGCCAATCCTTCTCCATTCTGCACCAATTCTTTTTGAAATGATTTGTAAATGTTTAATATTTCATTATTTTCTTTCTTCTATGCCTTGGAGCTGTGTTGTTTGCCATTTCACTAAAGATAGAGTTAGTACAAATTGAAAGTTTGATCACATACAAGTGTGGTTATTATTTGTACATAATATTATACTCTTATTCTCTGTGGAAAAGATATATTCAATTCAATGCCAGCTGGAAAAAATGAAAATGATTTGGGAATTGCAAACATTGGTCACTGAACTAGCTATAAACACCTCCTTTATATTTTGAGGAAAAAAATACAGATTACTAATGATTAGAGATAACACTCTTTAATGTCTTAATGTTAAACTGTGCATATTTGCTATTAATTAAAACAATTTTTTTCAACTCAAAGTGATGGTACTTAATGTTCTGTTAATTATGCAAGGAGTTAGTCAAGTTTTCCCTTAAATGAATGCTCAGCTGATTAAGAGAAGTTAATCATCAGTTATGAAATCTATATGCTCAAATGAGTCAGGGTTCAAATGCTTTTTGCTTACTTGGGGCCAATAATTCTGTCTCCTTAAATTATCTATTTCAGTTGTAAGAAGTTATTTTGTTTCTCCTTAAGTATGTAGGTATTACACCTTACTTATGGATTGGAAATTAAAACCTAGGTTTCAAATCAAATCAATAACAATGGTATGATAGACTCAACTTATTATGCGATCCCTAAGGGGCAATAATTAGGCAAAGGAATCATATTTTGACATTAAGGATACATTGTAATGAATGAAATAAGACTATTTACAAGTTTAACTCCCCTCAATGCTGTAAAGAGAATTTAGGCATGTTAATTGTTCAATACTCTAAAAAGATCATTTTTAAATAATAATCATCCATTCAACAAATATTTATTAAGCACCTATTAGGTGACACCAAAAATATAAGTAAGGGTATATATTACAGTTCCTGACCTTAAAAGGCCAACCAAGAAACACAAAGTAACCACAATGGTTGAACTTGAAAGTTCTCATTACAAGAAAAAAAAATTTTTTTGTAACTCTGTGAAGTGATGAATGTTAACTAGACTTATTGTGGTGATCATTTGGCATTATATACAAACTGGTGACCTGGTGCACAGATTCGTGCACATTGAAAGGAAATTAATTTAGAAGGTGGCTGGCAGGGCGGGACTGGGCAAGATGGGCCAGACACGCCCTGGAGCCAACCTCCCTCAGCCCCTCCCCGGCCGACCGCACCTGGGGTGGTGCTGTGGCTCAAAGGGGGTCTGCAGATTGAGCAGGGTCCCTTAGGCAGGTGTGGTCCCTTGGCCTGGCCTGCGGGGATGGGGCCAAAACAGGCTCTCTGACATCCCCTGAGGGGTCCTGGAGTGAGAGAGGGCACTCTGCAAAGTTGCTGTCATACAGGGTGTGGAATGCAAACGCAAGTGTGCAGTAAACCAGATTCGGGGCCAACAGTGCCCTAGCAACAATATAATCCATGGCTGAAGGTGGAATCACATGGCCCTGCAAGGAATTGGGCTCCCTCCTCTCTGGTTTCAGGGTGGGTCACCCAAGAACCGCCGCTGCCAAGTCACTGCAGCTCGGCAGTTCCTGTGTTGAGCATCTGCCCCCTGATGGTCAGTGCGTGCCATAGCTACAGGGTAGATGGACATTAGCATATTAGCTTTTGATAGATAGATAGATATTGAGTCATTATGTTGTACACCTGAAACTAATATAATGTTGTTACATGTCAATTATACCTCAATTAAAAATTTTAAAGCACCCAACATGATAAATAGACACATTTTTACTCATGAGTCATTTAAAAAAACAACAAAGCAAAACAAAAAAGAAAAATAAGCAGATTTATACAGCAACATGGTATAGCTTATACATCAGAAATTCAGAAATTAACAGGTGGACAAAAGCTACCCATGTCAGGAAAAAAAGGACAATTCAATGACTCCTAATTTAATGAACTGGCAGTCAGGATGGGTGGCCTCTACTTCTAGCTGGTAGCTATTCTTAATGTCCTTGGGGAGTATTTAAATTCTCTCTGCATTTCACTTTCTCATCTGCAAAAGAGCAATGAATTTTCACCACGTGGTAGGGGTCAATTTCAGATCATTTGGAGGAAAACCAGAACATCCTCAAGGGCTTCTGTATTTGGAATCCAAATACAAAGTGCATTAGCCAATCAATCATTCAGTCAGTAAGTATCTATTGATTATCTACAGAGTGCTCTCCATGGTGCCAGGCCCTGTGAGGAACACATAGAAGAAGAAATAAAATGACCACTTTCATTAGCTGCCCATCCTGTTGGAGAGAAGACAATTAATATGCAGCAATAACAAAGAAGAAAATTAATAAGTGGTATGCCAAGTACTGTTATGCTTTTTAGACTGTAAGGCTCTTTCACATGTTATGTTATTTAAGAGTAAGCAAATGTAGACATTGGGAAAGCAGCAGCACCAGATCCAAGATGGCGGCCAGCAGGAGGCTGATGAAGGAGCTTGAAGAAATCCGCAAATGTGGAATGAAAAACTTCCGTAACAACAAGGTTGATGAAGCTAATTTATTGACTTGGCAAGGGCTTATTGTTCCTG
>NW_005369967.1:894120-903979 GCF_000412655.1 Myotis brandtii
AGTAATCCAGTCTCTCATAGCACTGGTGAATGACCCCCAGCCTGAGCACCCCCTTCGGGCTGACCTAGCTGAAGAATACTCTAAGGACCGTAAAAAATTCTGTAAGAATGCTGAAGAGTTTACAAAGAAATATGGGGAAAAGCGACCTGTGGACTAAAATCTGCCACGATTGATTCCAGCAAGTGTGAGCAGAGACCCCGAGCAGTGCATTCAGACACCCCGCAAAGCAGGACTCTGTGGAAAATTGACACAGGCCACCACCTGGCGTTTGCTTGTGGCAGTTACTAACTTTCTACAGTTTTCTTAATCAAAAGTGGTCTTAGGTAACCTGTAAAGAAAGGATTAAAAATTTAAGATGTTCTAAAAAAAAAAAAAAAGAGTAAGCAAATGTAGCCCAGCCAGTGTGGCTCAGTGGTTGAGCATTGACCTGTGAACCAGGAAGTCACGGTTCAAGATTCCCGGTCAGGGCACATGCTTGGGTTGCAGGCTCGATCCCCAGTAAAGAGGGAGCTGATCAATGATTCTCTCTCATCATTAATGTTTCTATCTTTCCCTTTCCCTTCCTCTCTGAAATCAATAAAAATATATTTTAAAAGAATTTTTTAAGAAGAGTAAACAAGGGTATATAATAAGAAGGTAGACTGTGTAGTCTGTTGAGACCTATAGAAGGTTGTAGGAGAGAGCTATCAGTTAGGCTGCTTTGAAATTAGAGGATTTGAACTGAGCCAAGATGTTGAACTGTTCAGCAGCAGGTGAAGTTGAATAGACAGCATCACATTCCAGAGTAAAGGGACCAAACCCAAAAGAGGAGGGAACTGACATGCTAATCATGGTGTGTTTCACGGACATGTGCTTCCACTGAAACAGAGGTCTCACAGACCGGTGATGGTGGACTTGAAAAGCCTAATTTAAAATTTGCAGGAATGTCAATTTGGAAGAAAGAAAATACCTGGAGTAGAAAGCAGATAAAATTTCTAGATTAGGGAACACATGTGATAAAAGAGATTTAAGGGACATTGATCTGGTAGTGGCATGTTGACTAGATTTTACAATGCAGCAACTAGACCATCAGAAGATTGTCTCCTTCTGAATCCAAATTTCTAATTTCTGCAACACTTAAATCACAGAATTTGCTCTGATCATTTGCAGGATAATGTATCACTTAGAGATTTTAGATCTGTTATTTGGTTTACTGAACCTGCAGTGACAGATGGCTTATGCAATATAAAGCACTAATCCTACTTGGTCCAATTTAAAATATGTCATGTAAAGATTTCCTCAAAAAGAGAACAGTTGTTTATTTGCCCAACTTTTATTTCTTCACTGTCTTCCTATCTACCTTTTGGTTCAGTGTTGATTAAAAACAAGATCAACCCTAGCCTGGTGTTTTGGTTGGTTGGGGCATTGTCCTGTCACCGAAAGGTTTCGAGTTCTATCTCCAGTCAGGGTTCATACCTAGGTTGTGGTTCAATTCCCAGTCAGGGCACATATGGAAGGCAACCAATCGCTGTTCCTCTCTCATGTCAAGGTTTCTCTCTCTCTCTCTCTCTCTCTCTCTCTCTCTCTCTCTCTCTCCCCTTTCCCCATTGTCTATGAAAAGAGCTCAGAAAGAAGAAGAATAGAGGAACAGGCCCTGACCGGTTTGGCTCAGTGGATAGAGTGTCAGCCTGTGGACCGAAGGGTCCCAAGTTCGATTCCAGTCAAGGGCATGTACCTTGGTTTCGGGCACATCCTCAGTGGGAGATGTGCAGGAGGCAGCTGATGGATGTTTCTCTCTCATCAATGTTTCTAACTCTCTATCCCTCTCCCTTCCTCTCTGTAAAAAAACAATAAAACATATTTTTAAAAAAAAGAATAGAGGGACAGTTAATAGGAAGAACCAAGTGAGATAAAGTGGGCACAATGAGGCTGTGGTCTCTCTCAGAGCTCAACCTATTTTCAAGTCTAGGAGGGGAGCCAGCGGGCCAGTTCAAGACACAAGCTCAGTTCTGCAATTGCCTGGAGCCTCTAGGGAAACTCCTGGGCAGCAACCCTCACAGAAACATTCGCCTCTGCCCCTCCTCTGGTTCCCCCCCCCTCTCTATCTCCATCCTACAACCTTCTTCCTCTGCCAGAAACCAGGCTTTTTTCTTTTTCTTTCTTTTTTTCGTTTTTTAATGCAGATCCACTTCAACTGTTCAAAGAAGAAAGGAGAGGAATTCTTTTGGTTGCACACAAGTTGGGGTGACATTTGATTTTTATAGTGAGTACATTTTTCTTGTAGGTTTTTTTATTTATTTTTATTTTTGTATTGATTTCAGGGAGGAAAGGAGAGGGAAAGATAGATAGAAATATCAGGACCCTTCAGCCTGCAGGCTGATGCTCTATTTACTCAGCCAAACCGCTAGGGCTTAGTGAGTACATTTTTATAAGTTATACTTCGTGCCTGTGTATCTAACTCATCTATCTAAATATATGTTACCCAGTTACCCTTGTATAAGCAGAGCCTTGAGGGATCTTGATTTCAAGGCGTATCTGGAATCCTCACAAAAGTTCCTTACTATCATATTTTGTCCCTTCCTTCTTTTTCCCTTCCCTTCTCCCCCGGCTCTGCTCTCCTCACTGACTTTTTCTCTTCTCCCATTCATGGCAGAAAAACATGAAAAGTAAGACAAAATATGGAGACTTTCTGAAGAAAGACTGATTCTGACAGAGGAGACTCACTTTCTGAGAAAGGTGGACTGTGTGGGGGAACCTCCACACAGTCCACTCTTATTTCTTTGATTTTTTTTTTGTTTTGTTTTTGGCCCATGACCAAAGGATTTCCCTCTTCCCTACATTGGTGGTTCTGAAATTGTTTCACTTTAACCAAGGCTCTACTCACCAAGGTTCCAAGAATCGTGCTCCCTTCTTGCCTTTCACCAGAACCCCAGCTGGGAGGAGCTAACCTCCTCACCAGAACCTTTACCACTCAGGCACGGGCTTCTGGCCACTGAACACAACATAGAAACGCTGAGATGACCCTCCGTGTTGGAGAGCTAGAGAAGAGTTTGGATGGAACTTTGTGAACCCTTTCAAGATTCTGTTTTCTTTATTTCTAAAATCAGACATACTCCCATCATTTCTAACTTTTTGTTCTCCTCCCTCCCTCTCCCTACCCTCTCTCTTACACACACACACACACACACACACACCCTGATTTATTCTTTTTTTACAACAAAGAAGTTCTATCTAGTTCCCTGTGTTTTCCTCCATTTCAATTGCATGTAAAAGCCATAAACTTCAAGGTTTGGAAACACTATAATCTAATTATGTGATGGTACGTGGAGCATCTCTACACTGTTTAGACCGAGTTATGATTATTGCATTTTCACAACGCCCTAACCCCACTCTGCGGTCAATTTTGTAATAGGAAATGGGTAAGTTTTAATAAATATTACTCAAGTTCACCCATTCTGAACTAGTCATTAGTTTACTTGTGAGTCCTCAGCTTTTCAATCACAGGTACTCCTAAAGCAATAATTCTTCATTGCTAATCAATGAGCTTCCTTATAAGAACTTTGACATACACCTGAGTATTAAAATAGAGGAATGGGAGACAGTATAGAAACCATCATTTATTTTTTATATGCTAGATATAGTATCAGACACTCACAAGTTTTATTCTTAATCTTATTGTGATGATTTGGAAACAGAATAGGAGACTGATAGCCAAAGTTTTTATGTTTTAAAACATACTGGCTCTATCTGTCCTATAAGCCTGACAAAGATTTATTTCCATGATTTTTCTTCTAATGCAGTAACATAGTATCTACCTGCTATATAAAATAATCTCATTCCATTTTAGCCTATTTAGAATTAATTTTTTAAATTAAAGTACTTTTTGACTCTTCTTGTCTCAGAATGTTTCAGACACATGCCACTACATCAGACACATTTGGCACCCACATTAATCAAAGCACAGAGAAATCATTACTCAAGATGTGAGATTGATAGCACTGTCTTTTTAGACATCTAAAGCAAATACTATACTGCACAGAAGATAATATTCCACCCACACTCCCATCTGCCCTCCTACTTCTCAACGATCCTTACTGAAATTTTGTATTGATAAGCAAAGAAACCACCACTCAAGATGAGAGAAATTGTTGAAATGTTCTTTACAACCAGATCTATTTTTGAGTCTTTATTGAGGAAACAAACAAACAAAAAGAATAATCAATGGCAGCTGTGGTTACAGAAACTCTGCCCAGGTAAAAAGGCAAGGAGAGCAGAAGTCATCTTTCCCTGAAAGCCATATCGCTTTCCATTAGCAGTAATGTTGCCATTTATTTTTACAAAGCTCATTCACATCAAGGCTCAGCAATGTTTTTCCTGAAAGTGCATTCATTCTTCATTCAAAAAATACGTCTTTGGCATCTATGATGGGCCACACAAATTCAAAGCACTGGGAATACAAGATTCCTCTTTTCCTGGAATAGCTTTGTATAATAGAACTTTCTGTAATGATGGAAATGTTCCACAGCTATGCTGTCCAATATGGTAGCCACTAGCGATGTGTGGCTATTGAGACTGGAAATGTGGTTAACACTATTTTGAAACTATTTTTATAATCTTAACTTTAATTCACTTACGTTTATATTTAAATAGAGTCATCTGGCTATTAAATTGGACAGTAGTGCACTTTATAGTGAATGTATGAGTGTGGTGTGTGTGTATTGAGGGGAGTAGTGACAGATTTAACAATACATAAATGAATAAGAAATGTCAAACTGTATTAAATGCAAAGCAGACAATTAAAACTGGGTAATGTGATAAAGCATGTTGGGGAGGCTGCATTAGAATGAGAGGTTGTGGAAGGAATCTGACAGAGTAATATTTAAGCTGAGATTGAAATAATAAGAAGGATCCATGCAAAGATCAGGAGATGAACATCCAAAGTAGAGGGGACAGCTAGTGAAAAGCCCTGGGGTGGGAACCAGCAAGGTATTCTAACACCAAGGGCAGAGGGAGAGCAGTGCGGATGGAGGGTAGAGAGCAAGGGAAGGGCAACAGAATTGAAGCTGGAAAGTTTAAGTGCACCTGTATTAGTTTACTGGGGTTGTCATAGCAAAATACCACAAACTTGATGGCTTGAAATAACATAAATCATATTTTCTCACAGTTCTGGAGGCTAGAAGTCTGAAACCAGGTGTCATCAGATCCTACTTCCTTCAAAGGTTTTAATCTCTAGGAGAGAGATTTTTCCTTGCCTCTTCCCAGCTTCTGTTTTTCTCAGCTATGACTGGCATTCCTTGCTTTGTAGCCCTATCACTCCATTTTCTGCCTTTGTCTTCACACGGCCTTCTTCTTTGTTTAGTAGGATCTCATTTTAATTATATCTGCAAAACCCTATTTCCAAATAAGGTCTCTAAATTGGGAGGGAGGCGCTATTTATGACCCACTACAGCACTGATTTTGAAAGACTTTGAAAGCCAGATTAAGGAATTTGGCTTTTACTGTAAATGTGATGAGAAGCCATTGGGGAATTTGGAGACAGGGAGTGACTAATATGATTTATGCTTCTAAAAATTCGTTCTGGCTATAGGGAGATTGGATTTTAGAGAGGAGCAGACGAATGGAGACCAGTACAGAAACCACTGTGAGATCCCAAACATGAGATGACAGGGGCTTGGATGACAGTGCTGGTGGAAATGGAGGCAGTGAACAGATTTGAGATATGTTTTGGTGGTATGGGAATGAGGGTAAAAGAAGAATCAAGGAAAATTCCTAGATTTGGGTGTGACTAAAGAGTGGGTTACCATTTATATGCCAGGGCAGAATGAGAAGGAGGCAGATTCTGTTTGGTTATGTTAAGATTGAGATGCTTTAAGGCAGTCAAGTTGAGATACTGGCTAGGCAACCGCACATACAAATCTACAGTTCTGAGGAGTAGTCAATGGAGGTTTGGATATTCAAATGAAGAAACTAAGGCACAGAGAAGCAAAGGAACTTTCCTCAGGTCACACAGCTAGTAAGTGCAGAGTTGGGATTGAATTTGAGTAGTCTGGCTTCAGAATCCATGCATTTACTCACTTTGCTATACTACTCATTAGCACTTGAAAGGAACTCAGGATTTTGAAACATAGAGGAAGCAGCAATGGGGGCAAGGAAAACATCTGTAGCAGTTGATCATTGTACCTGAATATAAACATAATCCTCACTTATTTACTTAAGTGTGCTTTAAGCTACACTTCAACATCCATGTGTCCATATCTTCAGCCATGTTAAAGGAGGAGACAACATTATGGGATTCCATATTTTATGCAAAACATGTTGACTTGTACACTGTCAGGTATTTCTTTAGAATAAAAATTTGTATGTACTTTGTGAGAATCAAAACCTGTGCAGCTTTATTTCCTGGTAAGGGGAGTTACTACAATCTGTCCTATTGTGTCTGTGTATCCCTGATTGACTTTCCAGCTAATTGGAACATAAAGAATATACCCAATGAGAATGCATCAACATCCTGAACCAGTACAATCATACAAAAATAATTACTTATTTACATCAACTATCGGAATTTAGTAATTAAACTGTAGCAACAATTGATGCAGTGCCTTATTATTAACATAGATCAATTTTTAAAATATTTTTATTGATTTCAGAGAGGGAGAGAGAGGAAGAAACATCAGTGATGAGAGAGAATCATTGATCAGCTGCCTCCTGCACACCCCCTCACTGGGAATCGAGCCCGCAACTCAGGCATGTGCCCTGGTTCATAGGTCGATGCTCAACCACTGATCCACACTGGCTGGGTAATATAGATCAAAATTTTTAAATGACATCCACAATTAGTGACAAATAGTAAAATACTTAAGGTTACTATTGTTGTATTTACTAGTACTACCAAGAGAGAATGTTGCATTGGAAGAAAAACTCAAACTTTTGAGAAGAGAGAAGTAGGAGATTTTTAAAAGATATAGTAAGCACTGTAGACTCTTATTTGGGGGCTTTCCTAGCTTGTCAGTTTAAGTAGCCTGGTATGTTGGACAGAAAGCAACAATGCACAGTTGCTAAAAGCACAGATGACTCTGTGCTCTGCCATGTACTAGATGTAGGACCCTAAGAAAGTTATTTAACTTCTCTTGCCTCCATTCCTTATCTACCTCTCAGAGTTATGGTAGGAATAAAGTGAGATAGTACACAGAAAATGCTTAGAGTACTGCCTGGCACACAATAAACACTCAAAACATGTTAACCATTTTCAGATGTCCTCAACCTGCCTGTGTTTCTGGCCTTAGTCTGAAATAATTGTCTAAGTATGAGGTGGCAAATATACATTCCATATTTCTAAATTGGCTAGACTAGATTCTCTTTAGAAGCTCCCCAATATAAAAGGGTCCACCCTACCGCTTCTTTCCCCTCCTTATCTCTGCTCTTGGGAGTTAAATGTTTTCTCCAGGAAATCATTCAAAATCCCCATTGTCAAACAGAAAATTCCACTTCTAAAATTTACTAAATTTATTCTAAAAAAGAATTAAGAATCTATGATCAGCCCTGGCCGGGAGGCTGAGTTGGTTGGAAGTGTCATGCTGTACACCAAAGGGTGGCAGGTTCCATTCCGGGTCAGGGCACATACCTGGGTTGTAGGTTTGATCCCTCGTCGAGGTACATACAGGAGGCAACGTATCAATGTTTCTCTCTCACCTCTCTCTCTCTCCCTTCTTCTTCTTCTCTCTCTCTCTCTCTCCCTTCTTCTCTCTCTAAAAATCAATAAAAAACATATCTTCGGGTGAGGATTAAAAAAAAGAATTTATGCTCATATTTAGCTGTGATCTTGTTAATAACAGTGAAGAAATAAATTCAGAAAAACTTAGTGAACAACAATAGAGGATTGGTTGGATAAATTGTGGAGTACCACACACACAATAGAATTTTAAAGCAACTCTAATAAGAATGTTATATAAAAATAATGAACGACAGAAAACAAAAGTTCAAAATATATATTTTTTCAGTTTTTAAAAAACAAACTACAATGTAGCATGTGTTATATGTTTCTATTTTTTCAAATGTAAATATAAGCATAGAAACCATCTGGAGGATTTTAATCACCAAATTAGTGCATTACTCACTTACTCCCCCCATTAACATTGGAACGGTACTGGTCTACTAGCAAGTCCAGATAACTGGCCATTCCAGTATAATCTCAGCCTAACCTTTCTCTTGCTAAGCAAAGACTGGGAAGAGAAAGGGGACACACTTGTTACAACTAGCAGGAAGGGTAACAGTTGGCACCTTTTTAATTGTTCCCCCTATACCTTTCAGTTTTGACGGTTTTTTTCCCTCTCCTGGGGTCTCTCTTGTGACAGTGTTGACATGTAGCTAAAGGACTCATGGGTGTCACAGGAGCAAAGTGTTGATTTTCCTGTGTCGGACTTTGCCCATGGTCACTGTCATGGCTCCAGGACCATTGTCCTAGCACTGACCTAGACTGTTTGAATGACTATGATCATTTAGGGATTTAAATTGTTCAAATAGTGAATGATCAAACTTATATTTCCTTTTTTTAAATCATTATTGGGAGTATTTTTAAAAAACAAATTATAGACCCACTTTATTATTATATTCTTAATTATACAATACATATCTTTTCCATCCTTATTAACTATAATAGTCCAGATGGCTTGTTTTAACTTCAGAAAAGGAAAAGACTACTATGTGCTAAGGTAATCAATATGTAAGATCACTAAATCTTTTTATAATACATTCAGATGGTCATGCCACAGTTTCAAGTAGGAGATTTGTGATTAACCATAAAAGTTAGTAGTAAAAGTGTCAGCTTCACATATTTTAATGAAGGTGCTAGGATATTGTTCTGATTTTTTAGGTCACTTTTCAGTCCCTGGCATTTGGAAGAAAAAAAGAGCCCTTTTAATGAACATATATTTTTTCCAAGCTTCAATTTTTCCATCACTTGAAATGTACGCATAAACCAACTAGTAATGGATCAACTATGATCAAACCACATCAACTTGTCAATATTTAACCAACAAAAAAATGGTAATTTCTTATGATATATCCTAATCCTATATAATAAAAGGCTAATATACAAATAGACTGAACAGTGGAATAACCGAACAATTGGTTGCTATGATGTGCGCTGACCACCAGGGGGTGTGTGCAGAACATGGCAGGCATTGGCCCCGGCAGGATAGTGGAGCAGGTGAGTGGGGGTGTCAGACCAAGGCGGGGCACTGGTCGCTGTCATCGTGGTTACTGAAAATTCTTTGCTCCTGCTTGCCGCAGTCCTGCCCAGTGCTCACAGCTAGAGCTGCCACTCGCACCTGCTGCTGGTGCCTGGTGCTGGTCCCAATCACTCAGTGCCATCAGTGGGTGCGAGCAGCAGCTGCTGGTCCTGATCGCACCAGAGGTCTTCTCTACCTCCCCCTGCTTTTGAGGGGCGGTCAGGGGCAGCAGCCACCGCTCACACCCACTGCTGGTGCCGGTCCCAATTGCTCTGCGCCGTCAGCGGGTGCAAGTGGGGCTGGCACCATCAGCGCATGGGAGCAGTGGCAGTGGGAGAAGGGCTGCCAGCAGTCAGGGGACTGGGGGCCATGGCAGGAGGGGCTGGGTGGGGGCATGGAGGATGGGCCAAGACCCGCCCCTGTGCCTACAGCAGGCTTGCGGCCCACAGTTCCTTTCAAGGTGCATGAATTCATGCACTGGGCCCCTAGTATTTTATATTATCACTAGAGGCCCGGTGCATGACATTTGTGCACTGGGCGGGGGGGTCCCTCAGCCCAGCCTGTGTCCCCTCGTGGGGAGCAGGCCTCAGCTGACAGGTGGACATCCCCCAAGGGGCCCTTAGCACTGCTGCAGAGGCGGGGGAGGCTCTGCC
>NW_005369967.1:904122-932483 GCF_000412655.1 Myotis brandtii
CCGGCAAGTCAGGCGGGGAACGTTGGAGTCTGCAGTCACTGGAGCAAGCAAGCCTCATGTTCGCTTCCAGCTGCCTGGCTGCCGGCCGCCATCTTGGCTGACAGTTAATTTGCATAAGGATATGCTGATTAGCCAATGGGAAGGGTAGCGGTCGTACGCCAATTACCATGTTTCTCTTTTATTAGTGTAGATTATAACACAAAAAAAATATTATTTTTTTCAATGGGTAAGTTTATATTCTTAGTTATTAACTATTGCACTCCTGTTACATCTTTTACAATTGTGGTAAAATGCATATAACATAAAATTTACTGTTTTAACCATTCTGGTTATATGTTTTTATCACTAAGTGTGTAAGGAAAGTGTTAAGTCTATGTGCATTTAATGCTGTAGATATAGGTGAGTTAGACATGTATAACTGTCTAATGAAGTAACCAAATGTGGAAAAAAGTAGGAAACCAAATCAAGTCCAGTCTACCCTTTGGGAAACTGGCAATCAGAGCATGGTACCAATTTGGCAACAAGTTCTAGCTAGATCAGTATTTCCCAAACATGTTTGATCTCATTATAATGTGGTGATGAAAAGTCAACTGAGCTCATAAAATATAGGCATCTGGTTTCAAAGAATATGCAAATGCTGTTAAATGTAATAAAAATTTTATCTATATCTCAAATATGCATAATATAGACTGAAGATCATGGAATAGTTTATATACATTAGTGTTTAGATTATGTTGGCAAGGTGGTCAGATCTGACTCTGCATTTACTAACCAACTGAGCACTAGTCAATTATCCTTCAGGTGACATATGCAAATTCCTTTTCTCTAAGAATTGCCGACTATTTCTTTCTTTTTTTTTTTTTTGCTCACTATTTCTTAAAGACAGACTTTTGCATAATAAGAGCAGCAGAAATGTGCTTATATTTTTCTTACATATAGTTTTGAAATATACTTTTGAAGAAAATACTGCAAACACCAAGTTTTGGGATTTTTTGTGTGTTTGTTTTGTTTTGTTTTTGCTGAACCTATTATGTTAAGGCAGTTTGGGAGCACTGTTCTATAAGCCATGCAAAGCTATAAGGGATTAATAAAAACTATTTGGGCCATATGTGACACCTCACCTAATTTTTTAAAGGTTTTATGAACATTGAGAATATCTTCCAATTTACGTGCTATACATGATCTCCACTTTTAAAAAATCAGATTGGGATATTAAATAGAAAGCTAAGATACCAATTTATTAATTAAGGGGTTCCTTCTTTAGACTATAAACTCTAAGAATAAAGAGAAAATTGGTTCCTTGTTTATATTCCTAAAGCGCCTAGCATAGGACTTTGCACCTAGCAGACATTTAGTAACTATTTGTGGAAAAGGGATAGTGTGGCCTAGTCGGACACCCCTGCATTCAAATCTAACTCTACATCTTACAGCTGAGAAGGCATGGGCAAATTCGTTAATGTTGGCCTTTGTTAATTCTGTATTATATGATAGTGATAATGTGTTTCACAACTGCTATGAAAATTAAGTGAGATAATAAATATAATGTGTCCAGTACAAAGTATAGGCACATAACAGAGATCCAATGACTGTTAGGTGTCTTCCCTTATCTATATATATAAAAGCCTAAGTAACCATCGCAACCTAACGGATGACCGAACAGGCTACATGGGGTGACTGGGCCAGCAGGGGGGTTAGTGAGGGGTGACCAAATGACTGAGCAGCAGGCTGCGTGGGGCGACCAGGCCGGCAGGGGGGTCAGTGAAGGGCGACCAAACGACCGAGCAGCAGGCTACGTGGGGCAACCAGGCTGGCAGGGGGGGCAGTAAGGGGAAACCAGGCCAGTGGGGGGGAGGGTAGTTAGGGGTGACCTGGCTGGCAGGGGGACAGTTAGGGGCGATCAGGCAGGAAGGCAGATGAGCAATTAGGAGCCAGTGGTCCCAGATTGTGAGAGGGATGTCCTGGATTGAAGAGGGTGCAGGCTGGGCTGAGGGGACCCCCCCGCCACCCCGCACGAATTTTGTGCACCGGGCCTCTAGTTTTATATATTCCTCATATCAGAGTTAATTCTAGGGAAAAATTACAAAGTAGGCCCCATTCCACTTTCCATAGTACCCAAAGACATTTCCACTCAAGGTGGGTTTCTTTAGGCTAAGGTACAATTCCCTCAGGTTTGAGTTCCCTCTTTTGTCATTAAAAATACTTGCTGAAAAAGTTGGTGACCTTTGAAGGTTTCTTCATCTCAGGAATTCTTTTAGCTCATCATTCCCCTCCTCTCCTCCCTACCAAATTTCAACTTAACCTGATAAACTAGGCTTTAGGGAAAACCTACTGCATATTGCCCAAGGCTTCCAAAGGCAATTTTCTGGGCACTGCAATTAGCTGCCCTAGGCAAAATTGCACAGTAGGCAAAGCTTTCCTCCTCCCTCTCCTGCAGTACCCACCCCCATGCCCGCAGGGTTCCTCAACTGTCTTCAGCCTGCCAGAGCTCTCACACCCACCTATGATTTTATCTTCTACCCAAGCCACAAATTCTAAACTTTCCCTTTGTTTCCCCCTATATAATTTGTTATTCTCTCTTTGAGGTTAATCTTGGTTAGGTTACATAAGGTAATCTGATTTAAAATTTTCTGACTGACACCTACATTTAAAAAACAGTGTGTAAACATAAATAGTATAATATTTATGGGACATACTTCCGAACCTTTTAAGATGAACCCATTAAGATTCCCTTTGCTCACTCTGGGCTACCAGATCATGTGATATGTTTTATTTCTTCAAAAGAATAGAGATCAAAAGAAGGAACTTTTACTATTCTCAACAGCATGGATGAACCTGGAGAGTATTATGCTAAGCGAAATAAGCCAGTAAGAGAAAGACAAGTATCACATGATCTCACTCATACGTGGAATCTAATGAACAAAATAAACTGAGGAACAAAATAGATCCAGAGACATAGAAGCATGAAATAGACTGACGAATTTCAGAGGGAAGGCAGGGGTAGGGAGTGGTGGGGAGAGATTAACCAATTAAATTATATATGCATATAACATATGTATATATGCATAGCCCGTGGACATAAACAATAGTGTGGTAAAGGCCTGGAAGGAGAGGAGGGGGGGATGGAGGGGGTCAATGCTAAAACAAACAAACAAAACAAAGGGGACATCTGTAATACTTTCAACAATAAAGATAATTTTTTAAAAAAGAAGAGAGATAATTTCTTATGCCATTGCTTCTAAAATATTGCCAGCCCCTGTGATAAATGAATCAATGCCAGTAGAGTTCTCAGATAACATGCAAGTTTTGGTGATATTTTTTTTTTTCATATTACTCCTTTAATCTGCCTCACTGTCCTTCATATATACAAAACTGGTGGCCTAGAATATCTATGGGGCCCTGGATATGTTTTGTTTTCCCATTTCACTGGATCTGTAATAGGTAATGAAGCACATATTATTCTTACCCAGCAACACAAGCAGCGTAGTATCCACTGTTATATTGGTTTCTTCACATATTTAAGTTAATTGTACAAGATACAAGAGTTTGTAAAACACTATTCATCCTTCAAGAGCCTCCCCTCATCCAAAAGTCTTCTTTTTTTATGAAGATTTGAATACCCAATCCTTTGCAGACTTACAGCAATTTAGCTGCTAGATGCGTTAAACATAAGCATCTAGTCCTTACATAGGGGTTCCAAATAGAATAGTTCACTGCAAATGCAACCCAATAGACAAGGTCCTATGGTGATTTCAGACTGAGGCATCCAGGAAGTAGGCATTTTGAGGCTGACTGGGCTTTTCTGTGCTCTTAAATGGTCCAATATAGAATGCTAACTCCTTTACGTCTACAAATGTCTAGCACAACCTAGTACCTTATAGTGGCTCTGGAGGTAGTACATACCCTTATATCCTATATACACAGTGTCAGTATATGGTAGGCATTTAGACAGACATGAGCAGAGCAAGGACAATGTGCCAGGTACAAGTCACCAGGGTGGAAAGCCTCACATGCCTAACAATGAACAATTGTAGGGTGGGACTTTATTCCCAGGGTGGCCTTTCCTCCCCTAGCATATACTAGGGTCACGTTTTGCTGGAGACTAAAGAACAGTAGTTAGCATAATAAATGCGAGAAGTTCTCAGAAGGCTGATGGACATCTTCAGCAGGGCGGAAGATCTGCATATTATTACCTGCTGCCAAACAGCTGAAGGCAATTCCCCTAACCTGATAATCCTTTATTGTTTACCAAACCTTACCTTTGATATGTATATCTGCTTTGCTAAAGGGCAAAATGTGTTAATAAAAACCTGTGGGTCCAGAGATTCGAGGAGCTTAGTCACTAGAGCTAAGTTTTTGTCTGGCTTTCCCCCATGCCTTCCAAATTTATATTTCTTGTCTAGTCTCTATTCATTTATGTCACAGCCCCTTCTCCAGATTCCTGAACTCTTGCTGTGAAAAGACTGTGGCAATGTTTGGACTGCCTGACCTTTTCTTCCTAAAGATAACATCTGGGCTTCAGTTGTATTTCAGGCCCAGGCCCAGAAAAGCAGCAAAACCAGACAGGCAATGCCATGGCTGACCTCACAACCACTGCATTGGATAATGATCCCCTGCCCTGGAACCCACCAATCAATCAGTGGAGACCTAGACCCTGAAAGGACACATCTGGAAAGCTGAATATTTTATTGAGATCTTCCCCTGGGACCTCTCCTAAGATTTCCACCCTAAAAACCCTAAGGAGGAGGGCCCAGTGCATCTCACTTCCCTAAATACCAAAGTCTTACCCCTCCTCCTCTCCCTCCCCCAGACTCTTCTCCTTGACCTTCCTCACTTCTAAGCTCCAAGGGCCCTTCCTTTGACTCTATAACTTGTTTCCTAAGCCCATTTCTTCTATGAAATACTTCTGTGATTTTCTAAATAAATGTTCTCTTATAGTTTGAGTCTTGGCTCTGAATTCTTTCCTAGCCAGAACTCAAGTACCAAGGTTGGTGAACCCAGGTCAGGTCTGACCCCACCCGTCTAACACCTGGTGCCATTCCTATCCCTGCCAACAGATATTTAACAAAATTTCATTTGCCATTAGGCAACATCATCCCCCACACCCCCCTCACGTGTAAACTGAGCTATTTTGACCATTTGGACTACAGCCAGGACCCACTCCTTTGTTGCCTTTTCTCTCATCTGAGCAAAATAAACAAAAGCACATCCTGCCCTCAATTCCCTCCATTGCTATGACTCTCCCAAGAGGGTGAACATAATAATGACAGTAATCACTGTTTTTAAAAAGACAGCATAAATTCATAAATCTAGTGTCCAGAAGCTTTGCTATGGGCCTACCGTATAAGAACCATCCTCCTGGAATTTTGGTAACTGAACCTCCTTGGACTGTAGGTCAAAAGGAGATAATATTATTCTAAATCTTATTCCTTTGCAAACAGAAAAATGGCAAAATTCCAGCATAATAATACTGACATTTACATAATGCTCTTTTTCACCGGCATTCATAGTGCTTTGCAAAATTTCTTATGCATTTTCTCAATATTAGATAAAGAAGAGAGGGGAGGTGATTGATTCTAGATGGCAAAAGAGGGATAGGCAAAGTTTGAATCAAAAAGAAAAAAGGAAAGAAAGAAAAATAAGTGAAGTGTGAAACAGAAAGCTTGACAGTGAATTCCTAATTCTGAACCTACTGTTTTCTACATGATCCTTCTGATAGCAAAGGGTTTTTTCTTCTCTTGAGTCTGCTATTCAATAACACCAAGTGAACACTGGAATAAAAAAGAACATTAAAGTGGCCCTTAGAATTGGACACAGATGAGAGAAAGGTTTAGAAGGCAGAGTTTATTAAAAAAAAAAGGGTTCCAAATAAACCTGTTTTTAAAATTAAGAACCAATAGAAAGTCAAAATTAGGGGAAATATTAAATATCCACAAAATGAGCTGCATCTTTGTGTTCCCTAATGATAGAAGATACAGGCAATTGTTAGCTAGAAAAGAGCAGACTATCCTTAAATAACCTGGAGGTAAGCAGAATAAATTATAATTCATCTGATAAATTTCTCAAAAAAAAATATATCCAGCTTGAGCTCACTAGGGATTTTTCAGAGTACTAGATTTAGAAGAGGAAAAAAAAGGTTCTTGAAATAGAAAAGGAGGTGGGGGAGTAATATATATAGAGAGAGTGATTTTAAAATCTGAGTCTGATTTTTTTTTTAAGCTGTAAAAAAACTAGTGATGTAATAATAACCCCAGGGATTTAAAAAGAGTTTCCTCAAATATATCCGGGGGATAAAAAACACTGGAAAGAAAATAGGTCCATTAATAAATGATGAATGAGATGAAATGAGATTTTGAAATAGTTGGGCCACTGAACTGCTTTTTTTGGTTCAAATAGATATTTTAACAAGAAAAACAAAAAAGGGGCTAAGAATAGAGAAGAAAAAAGACTGGTCAGCAGAATGCTGATAAATAGCAAGGAAGGGAATTCAGTTCCTGCAAAAAAAAAAAAAAAAAAAAAAAAAAAAGGATTTTCCAAATCAGCAAACTTGGTTGATATGCCTTCTACTGGGGATAAGAAGGAACCGAGTAATTTATATTCTGAACCACATTTTCTCTTATACCTTCATCCAGCCAGAATGATCAAACCATATTATGAACTCTAGGAGCTACTTTGACTTCATGCAAATCACTTGCATTGCATTCTCGCTCTTAAAATCCTCAGATAATCTCACATGCTTTTTAAAAATATATTTTTATTGATTTCAAAGAGGAAGGGAGAGGGAGAGAGAGGTAGAAACATCAATTATGAGAGCAAATCATTAACTGGCTGCCTTCTGCATGCCCCACACTGGGGACCAAGCTCACAATCTGGGAATGTGCCCTGACCAGGAATCAAACCATGACCTCCTGGATCATAGGTCGATGCTCAACCACTAAGCCACGCCGGCTGGGCTCACATGCTTTTAACAAACATTAATTACCCACTATACTAGGTACTGTGAATACAAAGACTGAATTATTAACTGCTTTCCAGAGTCATACAGGTTACCTTAGGCCCCTCAGTTTTGGTTCAGAACCCCACCTGCCTTTCAACATGTACATATAGGTACACAGGCACACATATGTATACAGGCACACACACACAAACACACACACACACACACACACAGAGCATTTACCTACAAGTATACAAGTCATTACATTTTTCTCCTTTATATGACATTTACCTATACATAATTATTCCTAAATTGAGGACCTAGAAACTAAATTCCTATGACATTGAACAAGCCAATCATATCCCTGCAGTTCCCAGGAAAGTCAATCAACATTCTCCTTAAAAAATTAAGTTTTAACTGAAAAAGTAATTGATGTGTATGGTTAACATTTCTGATTTTCAGAAGAATGGATACACCATTAAAAGTAAGCATTCCTCTATCCTAAATCATCAGTCCCCTTCCCCAGAAGTGATCATTATTGATTTACATAATCTTTCATATACTTTTCCTATACAAACATAGGTGCATGAGTATCTTTTGTTAAAAAATCAACAAGAGCTGATTTTAAAACCTGTTCTGCATTTTGCCTTTTTTTTTTTAAGTTAATGCTATTATCTTGGGCAGCTTTCCATATCAGCGCATAGAGATCTTTATAATAGCTGCATAAAAATAGCTACATAATGTAGTATTTTATTGAACAAATTACTATAATTTACTTAGCAAATCTCCTATATTGCACAAATGTATTGCTTCCTCCCTTACATTATTACAACACACTATGTCATTTATGCATCTATAAAAAGGAAGTAATAATATATTACTTTTACACAGAGTTAATGCAAAAATTAAGTGAGACAATCTACGTGGCAATATTTAAAATGCCTAGCACATGTTAGGTATTTTTAGTAGGTATTAACTAAGTGAATGAATTGAATGAGTGAGCAAATGGACCAACAACCGTTCTGATTTTGTTTCCTGTTCGATGTCAGTCTCCACCCAATAGCATAAAAGCCTTATGAAAGTAGGGATCAATCTTATCTATCTTCTTTCACAGCTGATTCCCTAGAGCCTAGAACAAATAATACCTGCTTATCATAAATGTTTAAATAAATAATCTATACTAATAATAGAGGAATATGTAAATTGTCCGGGACACCATCACGTAACAACCGTCCAGCAGGCTGTGCTCGCAGCAGGCGTGGGTGGGCAGGAACTTGTAGCAGAGGGGATGGGGGCAGGGGAGGCGGGCCTGGCAGAGGGCAGCCTGTACTCCCCACATGGCGGCAGCACCAAGTGGACCCTGCAGGCTGAGCTGAAGCAGCGCCTGCAGGCCATCAGTGCCGAGGAGCAGCTGCACTAGTCCCGCCTCCTGGTCCAGAAGGTGTGCGATCTCAGGGACAGCCACCATGGTGGGCCAGATTGATGTCCTCCTGGCCGCCATGCAGGTTTGCGATCTGCACAGGCGCAGGCCTCTGGTGTGCACATCCTCTCCCCCCGCCTCGCGTGGGAACGTCCCCTAGCATGCTGTCACTCACACACACCTGCAACAGTCTTGGACCACAGTGTGCACACATTCCCTCCACCCCTCCGCTGCACTTCCATCAACCCCGGGGTGCCTACGTCCCCCACACAACGTGTGCATGTCCCCTCCGGCATTCTCACATCCTTTGGAGAGTGTCTGGATGTTCGGGATGGGCACCTGTGAGATGACAGTGAGAGGGCAGAGTGGTGACGCACTGTTCCTCCCTGTTCAGTGCGACAACGAGATTGCCCCTGTGGGGCTAATGCAGGTGCTGAGGCAGGAGCAGGTGCAGACAGACACACCTGGTGGGTGCGGGGCAGTCCTCGCTGAGGTGCCTTTGGTCAGCATTCGAGATCGAGAACCCAGAGGAGGTTAGGAGGTCCATCCTCTCAGTAAAACAGCGGGAGAGTTGGGGCAACTGCAGAGGAGGAATGTGCACTCGGGGTGCCGGCGCCCATGAACGAAGGCCGTCCTGACTGAGCCTCGCTTGCTCGGGACCTAGCATGCTCCTGCCAGGCAGCGGGTGACAGGACGTGCTTTTCCGAGTTAATGAGAGAAAACATTGATTCTCCCTGCCCACGAAGGTGGAAATCGGAGTGGGGAGACATATGGGGAGTGAGCGAGATTCCCTGTCTGGGGGTTCCAAACCCACCGTTGGTTCCTTTCACCGCTGACTAGAGATATACAGGGTGTCCCTCCAAAATGTATACACACTTTGAATACCTACTAATTCCAATGGGTTTAAGTATGAAAAGAAAAAAACAGCAATGAAGCTGTCATCTGTTAAAAGTGTGGGCATAAACCGGCAGTCAGACATCCCCCAAGGGGTCCCGGATTGGAGAGGGTGCAGGCCAGGCTGAGGGACCCCCGCCCCCACCCCATGCAAAATTTTGTGCACCAGGCCTCTAGTTGGTTAATAAATGAATAAATATCATCAGTCATCAGTCTTACTTTTCTCTGACCAACAGTTTTAATTTCAAGGTAAAAGGGCCTGTTTAAGATGAAAGACCACACAACCTTCTTTCAAGTGAGATTATTTGATTCTGAGAAAAGTTAAAAAGCAAGGCCACTAACAGATGGATGTTGGACCCTGGCAACTCAACCTGTCCTGCCTGCCCCAAATAATCTCACTTGAAAGGAGGCTGCACCGTCAGCAACTTTCATAAGCCCCTTGGGATCACATTATAGGCAGGATTTTTTAAAGTGATCTTAATTACATTCAGAAAAGAAGAATAAGGTGCAATGCCTATATGACCCTGCCTCTAAGAACGAGGCCCTGGGTGGCTACCCTAGTTGCCTACCTAAGGGATGAGCCTGTTAAAAACAGCCAAAGTTTATGAATTAATCACTATTTTCAAATATAGATCAAAGTCTTATAGACACCTCTCACCGACACCAGAGAGGTGTTACCAGGCAGGACAGTCCAGAGTCAGTGGGAGAAGGCTGTCCCCAACCTCGATCCTTGTCTTCTCATATAAATGAATTTATACGAGAGAACTTGACTGTGTTGTGAAAAGCCAATTTATTAAAGCAATTAAAGCATGCACCTTTATTGAAAAAGCAAAGCAAGCAAACCTATACATCTGGCTTATGAAGAGCAGACAGGCTCTTAGCTAATTGGAAGAGCAATGTGGGTGGGGGTCTGAGGCGTTATATACCCTCCTGTCTGTCTATAGGCTTCAAAATCCCTCTGCTGACTATTTTGGTACAGATTAATTCTCAAGGTTCCTTTTTTACTTTATTGTGGCTTTTCCAGAATTCATGAAAAGCACCTGGCAACTTTATCTTGCCAAACCTTGAGACTGCTGGATTCTCTGTTTAGGGAGTAAAACGACCCTTTTTTCCCTTTCCCTTTCCAGCTCCCTTTCTGTATTCTCTCCTTAGGGAGGTGTTTTGTTTTTTTTAACCATTTGCTTTGTTTCCTTAGCTGGGGAAGATAATGGGTTATTAGTTACAAGCTGGCTGCAGATTGCCCCCACTATTTGGCTTTGTTTTAACTTTCCTGTCTCAATTTCCATATTCCTCCTTCCCTGGAATCCTATAATATTCTGCACCTGCAAGATAAACATCATTGTGTCTGGAGCTCTGCCCTGCTCAGCCCTGCAGTTATGTCTGTACTTTCTTCTTCTCCCAACTCTTACCCTGTCTGCCTAACCCTGTTTCTAACTTCTCTCAAAAGTGCAGTTAAGGATTTCTTTACAATTACATTACTCTCGATAGCATTACTGTTTTTTAATTTGGAGAGAAAGAATTGGAATTAGAGAAATGTTTCTTAACCTTGGGTACACATGGGAATATATTCCATATGGGAATGTCACCTATCCTGTGTGTAACCAAAGAAAATAATTGACAACCACTGAGCCACATTAGGGTTTTTCAGGTTACACGAGAAAGTTGGTCAGATTTCTAGAGCATGTAACTGCATGTCTGTGACAACCAAGTTTGGGGATGATGGTATCACTTAAATAGATTGTGTTGGGTGGGTATCTCTTGCCTTACTCTCAACTTGTTCTCATATTCAAAGACGCACAGTTGGAAAGTCACATACTAATAATTAGTACAATACTCTCCTCACTCTTTATTCTTGAGTGGAGAAATATGTACCTCAAAGTGGAGAGTGCATTCTGAATGCAGAGCAAGAATCTTTTAAGTCCCCTTCTGATTGTTGTACCTCTCAATAGCCTCACACAGCTGGCAGCTGTTCCCCAAAACATTCGCTCTCAACTTCCAACTTCTCCCAAACTCTACCCAACACCCAGTCAATGGGTCTATCTCTCTCCTTCCCCTGAAGGCATTATCACTCATCTGCTTTGTCCCTTTTTCAGTAGGTGAATGCTTTGGGGGCATTGTTTTCCTGTCTAGACTTCACTGCTGATTGAGACAGGTAACCTTTACAGTCAGAACTATCCCCAAGTAACTTGAAGGATTTTTATTTGTTCTGTTTTTAATTTTATATTATTTTTTCTAAATCTAGATGTTTTAATATTTTCTTTCTTTTCCTCTATACTGTCTAGTTTTTAAATAAGCATTTGTTGATTTTATAAGAAAAAAGTTTTGAATTTTTTCTATATGCTCATTAGAGAAATTTTGAAGAGAGGAAAAATGTAATTACTAAGAATACCTTAATTTTAGTTCATTTTCTTCCCCTTTTCTAAGTACACACACACACACACACACACACACACACACACACACATTATACTGTTCTGTATTCTTTTTTTATCTGATACTAGAGGCATGGTGTACAAAATTCGTGTATGGGTAGGGTCCCTAGGCCTGGCCAGTGATCAGGGCTGATCGGGGCCTTCTGGCTGCCAGCCGAGGCCTTCCTTCATTCTGGGCCACCCCTCGGTGGTCAGCACACGTCATAGCAAGTGATCAAATTCCCAGTCTCCTGGTCAAACTCCCGAGGGGACACTTTATATATTAGCCAGATAGATAGATAGATAGATAGATAGATAGATAGATAGATAGATAGGGATATAGATTGTATTTTGAGAATTTTCTCTTTGTGTTAAATAACTTTTAAAATATTATTTTAATGGCTCTATTACATTCCATTGGATGGATATATCATAATTTATTTATACATCCCCCAGTTGTTAGAAATTTAGATTGTCTCCATAATGAATGTTCATTAGTCTTAGCATTCATATTTCCTTAGAAAATGGACCATTAAAAATAGAATTCCTGAGCCAAATACTATAAACATTTCTTGAAATTTCATGAAAATTTTCAATTGTACCCAAATAAGAGAGAGCAGAATAATGAACTCCCCCATGAATATCACCTATAGTCAACATTTATCAAAAATTTTCAACATCTTTATTTTTAAAGTCATTGATTGATACAGAATATATAGTCTAATTGGTTCCCAGAAATGTACAATTTTCACTTTCACCAGCACTTTGAAGCTGTTTCAAACCTATTGCATTGTCCCATGAAGCCAGTCCAGATCCTTTGAGAATTTATTTTCATCCTACAATGCAGTGTCTACTTTCCAAGATTGTCTACCTATCTTTAATTAAGCAGAGATCAGACTTTAAGTGACAGTCCTCAGCCTCGGGAGGATGACGTGGGCAGCAGCTCCCTCTCTGTGAGAGTGTCCTTGATGTACTCAGGGGGCCCAAGCACAACTGATCATCCCATTACTCATCTCAACTTACTGTGAGTAATGATGACTGAAGGTTGTTGGCAGCTTTTAATCTCATGCTAAGAGTTTCCATATGTCATTCTTCTTCAAGTTCTACATCAAGTTTTGCTGAATAGACTGAAATTTAGAATATGTAATTAAATATGGCTTATTATATGCATGATTAAAAACTAGGTCGGTCTTTTTATAGAGAAATTGACTATCCCACTGGCTTAATATTTTTTTTCAGGCTAGATGTTCACAAGCAAATAATTATTATTGTTGTTGTTGTATAATACTATAATGGCTCTGTAGTGTATTGGAACTATCACTAAGATAGGAATAAAGGGTCAAAGTGTAGACTTGACTCTGCTATTAACCAGTTATGTAATGTTAGGGTAGTATTAAAATCACTAGATTTTATTTCGTTCTTATATTTACTAAAATCCCTTTAGGTGCTAAAATTCCACAACTTAAAAATGTCTGGGTATACTTTATTATCCATTTTCTATTATAAATACACTTTAAAAGATGATAGATAGCATAGTAATTGTTATTGCGGTACCTGTAGGAGTAAAGTAAGTCACGCAGTTGTGTGCTGGTGATAAATAGTTAACAACCAGCTCACTGGGGAAAGAGCCATGATATGTATCATTGCCCTAGTTCCATAGTGTAAATACACCCACCACAGGTGATTTAAAGCTACCATCTTGAATTCACTGAAAGCAGGATTGAGAAGAGAGAGGCGCAGTCCTCCCACAGGCCAGTGTGAGCTGGCTCTGGCACACCATTGGCATGGTGTTCCAGGTAGAATGTGTTAAGCTACAGGTAATAGAAAAGCCTGCTATCAGTGGCTTAAACAATAAAGGCATTTAATTTTTTCAGGTATCAGAAAGTCTGGAGGCAGGTGGTTCAAAGGTTGTTTCAGCAGTTCTACCACATTAGGGTGCTGGGTTAGTTTCTTTATCATAATCTTGACCACCCACCTCATGGTTGCAAAATAGCTACAGTAAATACCTCCAGGCTTTCTATTCTTTTAGGACAATAATCAAAGTAGAAAATAAAGGTAGAAGGTAAACAGACTTTTTCCTTGTTTTGTTTGTTTGTTTGTTTGTTTGTTTTGTTTGTTTTTCTTTCTTTCTTCTTTTGTTAGAGAGAAAAAATTTTGCCCAGAAACCCCAGCAGTCTTCCCTTTAGGTTTCAAAAGTCAGGACTGAACCACATGTCCATGCTTAGACCTATCACTAGCAAAGAGGATTTGAATTGGTTCAGACCAATTGTGATTCCAACCCTGGAACTGGACACAAGAAAGAAAGAGGAAGTAGCATTGATATAGGCATATGATGGTATCTGCTACACCAAAAAGGTTTCAAGCTGGAAAATGCTGATGCTTTCAACTATTAATTTCAGTTCAGTTTATTAATGATTGAATCTGTTCAATGGGCAAGACAAAAGAATGTATCCGTTTATCTTTCATCATGATTACACACCCAAGAGTGGCTTTATAGAGCACTTCTCCGAACAGCCATTAAAACACTTAACCTTTTAAAATTCTTTATGTTCTTGAGGAAGTACTATTTTTAAATGTCAATCCATATTATAACATAACTTCCAAAGAAATTTTACTTAATTAATGTAAATCAAGCTTCGTGACCAATTAGTCCTTAGCGAATTAAAAAAGTTAGTCACAGCCTAATTCAGGACTTTTATTGTTATGATAAGTTACTATTAATATGCTCCATTTTGTTTATTAGTACATGCTGCTTGGTTTATAGATTAGTTTATAATACATGTACCCAAGTAATAACACTTCATCTATTTAAAATGATTCTGTAGTTCAGAAATAATGTTTTACTTGATGCCTCATTTTATAACACTCAGATATGTACCACAGTGCACCCAAACCAAAATTGGAAAGGGAATCTGATTTGGTATATTAAGCAAGTCTCTGAATAAAAATTTTTTGTGTGTGGAAAAGAGCAGCTTATAAAGCCAGAAGATTCTCAACTTCATCACCCAGAACTACACAGCCTTTAAGAATACAATCCCTGCTCAGACTTTGCTCCTTTATATTTTCCTAATTATCATTTATACTCCTTTAATTATTTATTTGCAAATGCAAATGAAAAAATTGCTGCTGTGCAGAAGAAAGGCTTAGTAATATAACAAATGTCAGCTCTTATTTTTAGTATTTGATCATTGAAGCCCTCTAGGTGACAAGGGTACATAATTTGGCAATTATTTTTATTTTGGAATGCCTAAAATTATACTTGTTATTATTAAATGTAAAAAAATCACAGTAGAGGAATGTTTTAGGCTGTCTCGTTTTTTTTCAGTTGAGGTAGCATATGAGCCTATGTGAATAGCTAAACTAGAATTAGAGAATTCTCTACTCAGTTTGGACTACTGAGCCTACTTCTGATTCTGGCTATGCATTATATATCCCCTTTATAAATTTTTAGATTTTTCTATGTAATATTTTTATGTCCCAGAATGACTAACAATAGATGTCAAAAATATCTGTTGTTTTAGGATTTTGGTTTTCATTTTGTTTTGAAAAGTGTTACCCCTGTCATCAATTTTTTACCATACTGAATCTAAATCTATCAAATTAGGAAATGAGATGAAATTGACATTTTATATAATTTTAGTAAAACACTGCTTGAATTATATGGATTTAAATGCCTTCCTTAAAAATAATTATTTCAATACAAAAAAAACTTAGCACAGAAAAAAAAAAAAGGTTTAATGTATGGTTCCAAAATGTTAGTCTGCAGGCCAGATGAAGCCCACAGATATGTTGTTGGGTCCATGCAGCATTTAAAGTCAAGAGTTTGACCCTGAAGGTGTGGCTCAGGGTGGAGCATTAAACTCTGAACCAGGAGGTAATAGTTCGATTCCTGTTCAGGGCATCTGCCTCGGTTGCCGACTCGATTCCCAGTGTGGGGCATACAGGAGGCAGCCAATTAATGATTCTCTCTTATCATTGATGTTTCTATCTTTCTCTCCCTCTCCCTTCCTCTCTGAAATCAATTAAACATATATATAGTCAAGAGTTTGGCCCAGCTGGTGTTGCTCAGTGATTGACTGCCAACCCATGCACCAAGAGGCCACTGGTTTGATTTCTGTTCAGGGCATATGCCTGGGTTGCAGACTTGATACCCAGTAGGGGGCATGCAGGAGGAGCTCAATGTTTCTATATCTTTCTCCCTCTCCCTCTCTCTTCAAAAGTCAATAAAAACATATTAAAAAAGTAAAAGTCAAGCGTTTGGACAATATCGCCAATGCAGCCACTATCATGAGAAGCAGCTTCCCGGTCAGGTACTACCTCGAGAGGCAGCTGTTATCACTACGATGAGCCACCCAGCCGGGCACTATTGTGAGAGGCAGCCAATATTGAGACAGACAGACACTCTCCAGAGAGTATTATACTTCTCCAAAAAGGATCTAAGTTGATTTATTAAAATAATAATAAAGAAAAAATTATTTAAAAAACCAGGACGAAGAAAAGTATTAACTATGTTAAGAAGGTCATAAGTAGGAGTTAAAATCTAAATGTCTAAAGTCACAAAATTACCTCTCAGATTCCTAGTAAACCAGAATAAAAGAAAAACAAAACTAGTTTACTGATTTAGCCCTTTAAAAAATGCCAGTATTTCTCCAGAGAAGCAACATTTTCTTTAATACCAAATTCTAAAAGAAAAATATGATGCATGGTCACCTGTGAGCAACGGTGGCAGCCGGGGGAGCTGGTGATAGAATGATGTCTTGGATAATTTTCTTTACAAATGCAGGAAGCTTTCACAAAAATTTTCTCAGGGCATCCCAAGTGAAAGGTAAAGGTGTGACACAAAATATGACTCAGAGGAAGCAGTTCCACAGATGGCCCAGAAAAAAACCATTCAAGTAAGTAGCTTTCTGCTGATGCATTGTGATCTGAGAAGAAAACTTGAAGTGGTATTTCTCAAAGGCCAGTTCAGATCACACATCAAAATAACCAGGGAGCGCTCGTTAAAACGGCACATTCTCCAGATGTACAGAGTAGGGTTCTCTGGGGAATGAGCCTGGAAATCTGTAGCTTTTACAAGTTTCCCAAGGGGATTCTTAAATACACCAGAGTGAGAACCACTGCCCCGGAGCAATGGCCTTTAGACTTTTTCTTTTTGCTTGTATGTTTCTAAAAGAATTTTGAAAAACTAGGTATCATTTTACATGGTTTATAAGTTGACATCTAACATTTCTTATTGTAAGTTTAAGTAGTTACAAAACAAAATTTCTGGTTTATTGTAATATTTATGTTTTAAAATAAATCTTTTATATCACTTTAAAATATATACAATGAACTTAAAAAACCCATATTCAATAAATCTAACTACATAAGCAGTCAAATTTTTTACATTTTCTCCTTAAATTGGTGTTTTCATCCCACTTCCTCCACAGAACTTTATTCAAATGCAATGTATGTATGCTTGGAAGTCATTTTTTAAATCAGTTTATCAATCTTCTCTACAAAATGTGTATGAAGATTGAAACTTTTTTTTCAGTGACCTTAAGGTTCTAAGTGTTAAAATTTCTTCAGAATTGCATTCGCATTATAATTATTAGTAGTACACAAATGACAAAACACATATTTTCATAAATAATTTTTATGTATAACTAATTATTTTGGAAATGCTTCTATTAATTATATGGGTAGACTCCCCTCTCCCCCCCCCCCCCCATAATTTTTATGTATAACTAATTATTTTGGAAATACTCCTATTAATTATATGGGTAGACTCCCCTCCCCCCCCATTTAGTTTATGTACTCATACATGAATACTGAATACTACTTATCTCTAGAATAAGACAGGCTTCAGCATTTAATTTCATTCATCATTTTTGCTTTACATATAACACTCACTGAAAACTTTTGACACAAATAAGTAAATAGAAATGGAAGGTGTTTTGTTATAGTAGTGTTACTCAAATCCTTTAATTCCTTCTGAATTATAAGCCAAAACACATATAGTAAGTTATCATCAAAATTTATTTTTAATAAATTTAAGCTGACAATATGATTAGGTCATCTTTCAATTTTTTTGAAAGCAAAGAATTGGAAACTACCTAACCTGCAAAAGAATTTTTAGTCTAGTCGTTAACAATCACTCTGTTTAACACCAACACTCTGAATTGCGGTTAGTTTAACGCCCTAGTTTTGTACACACCCCCAAAGCAAATTACTGAAGTAAGATAAATAAATTACTCAAGTAGAATTTCAGATGGTTGAAAGCTATTGCATTTTAACAAGTGGGAAAAGAGTGACTAGGAAAGGGGAGTTAGGAAAAGAGGCCAAAGGGCATTTTCAGGCAGACCCATTTTAGCAAAAAATACGAAAAGTGCTTGTGGAAATTGAGGATCCAGCAAAAGATTCCCTGAAAACTACCCTTGCTTCCATATTTCTTGAAAACTCTTTGTAAAAGATCACATATCTAAGTTTGAAATCATTTTACTAAGTATTTGGATACATTAAGAGAATGCATTACTTTCAAAAAGACCTCAACAATAAGAGAGAATTAAAGAGTACCAAAATGTATCTCAGTCTTCTTAACTACCTGGATTCACTCCACATGTAGATGCACCCTGGCTTGGGACAGCTACAGCAAGGGTTAAGATGAAACAGATGACAAAATGGTCATAATAAACAGCACAGGGAAATGTGGGTGATCTTTAAGAGCCTACAAGTTTTACTATTATGAGTTTGCCAGCACATCTCACCTTATGTTAGTTAATGGAATTCTTACAATCTCCTCAAGGGTTGAACTGACTCTGGGTCAGAAAGACCAGAAGGCCCTCATTCTGTGAATTTGTTGCCACAACCAAAGCTGGGGGAGGCGAAGACAGAGAAGCCTCTCCCCACCACCTTCTCTCTTTAATATGAAAATAATTGCTTCTACTCTTGGAGACCTGGCTTAATTAGACTAATCTGATTTTCTGGTGGTAAAGCTAACATTAAAATGCTATTGCTCTGAGTGCTCTAATTATAGAGCAATCATGCTTTTTCTTAACGGATACTAAATTCAAATGCCATAATGTTGGATGAGGTCATTGTGAATAGGTCTATTTTGAGGTACCACATGAATTTCAGGGACGATTATGCAGTGACAGAAAGTTTTATTTCAGAAAAAAAAAAAGAATTGCTACTACAATTAATCTAAACACATAAGGTTCCACAAGTTATTTCCTGTTATGATCCCTGACTATAACACCTGTTCTTCCATCCCAAACTCTTCAAACTCAACCCCTTCCTGACTTCTCCTCTTAGCTACCCACTTCTTCATTTTCTTTCCTGCATAGTCTGAATGTGATGTTCAACCTTTTGATGGATACTCTGACCAACACTCTCAGCCCTCTTACTCTCTTAAACTTCTGCCTATCCATTCTGCCAAGATGCAGCTCAGAGTCAAACAACCATCTGTTCTCTCTACTACTGCTTCTAGTTTGCCAAGCACTGCTGGAGAAATTGTATAACTGCTGATTCATGCCATGACAAATCTGCAGTTCCCAAACTCACCTTGACCTTTAACACTACTTGGCAATCCTTTCACTCGTTTGATTGGCTTCCTTTGCCACCAATAGCGCAGGTGCTATTCCAAACCTCAGGTCATTACTCTTTCAAAGTTTCTTACTATGCTTCCTCAATTAATAGACGACCTACCATTTTACTTCAGGAAAAACTGGTGTTTAACTTCCCTTCTTTCTACTTGCAATGGACAACTATAGCTTCACCCTCCCTCCTTGTGTCCCAGAGTTAATGTAATGTATCAATGATCCCCTGTTAATACTTTTTAAATATCTTAAAGTCTGTATATATTATCAAAAGTCACTCTTTTTGTAAGTCATATTCTACGTTGAAGAAGTGGCCATCAGAATGTTAGGAAATAAAAGGAGCTGATTGGCTACAGCAAAGAGCACATCAGAATAGCAAGTGTTCTTCCACTTTCAATCATTCACAAGCAAGGACAGAAAGGAAGGTGAGTTGGGATGCTGCCTGCCTGTTAAATGTTTTAAAATTCTAACATATTTCTGCCAACCAAATGTCACAGCATGAAAATTAAAGAGGTCACACTTTAGTGATCAATGTCATTTTTTGTCCTCTACTGTTTGCTTCCACACCACATCTACAGTCTAAAAAGCTAATCATAATAATAATTAGACCACTTAGTTCCTTCTTTTGACCGTGTGGAGTTGGCTTACCCTGATTCGATCCAAACTTTTCATGGGAACTCCTAGGGTAACCAAGTGAATTATATTATGCTTTACCTGATATGGCTGTTCTAATTTAATGTCATATTACATTAGCTATCATACAAAACTTACAAGTGACATATATATGCTTTAGAAAAAGTATTTATAGAGATTGCCTAATGAGAAGTGTTGATGTACTAGTAAAATATACTTAGGAGAGATATATGCATCATATCTAATCAGGAGCAGATCCAGGTTTTGTGGGACCCTGAAGTGTATATAATTTGGAGAGAGCTCTCTTTCCAAAAAAGAATACAAAATTACGAATTCAAAATGAGATAAAGGGCCTTTGGTAAAGTTCTGTTAAAATGAAGGGCTCTAAAGCTTAAGCTTTGTTACTGTCATATAAATCAGCTTTTTTTTGTATTTGACACAAAAAAAACTCAAAATGCACTAAAATATAAACATCCAACATGAATCAGGAACATTACTTAATACTATATTTCATTCTCATAATAAACGTTTTTATTTACCATTCTCATTTTCATTAAAGTACTAACTGAGACTTAGAGAAGTTAGTAACTTACAGCTCAGGGCTCAGAGTGAAAGTGAGATTCAAACCAAAACCTGGCAAACTAAAACTTGTGTTATTTTAAATAAATAAATATAGATAGATATAGGTAGATATAGATGTAGATATAGATATAGAGATATAGAGATATGTTTTTATTGATTTCAGAGAGAAGAAGGGAGAGGGCACAAGGGATAGAAACATCCATGATGAGAATCATTGATCAGCTACCTCCTGCACGCCCCCTACTGGGGATAGAGCCCACAACCTGGGCTTGTGCCCTGAGCGGGAATCAAACAGTAATCTCCTGGTTCATGGGTCCAATCTTGTGTTATTTTACTGCAATACTCTGCTTTTAAGGTTTCCCGAAAGACAAAGGGTTTAAGTTAATTTGAAGACTGCCCCTAGAAAATGCTTGGAAATGTTCAGTTAATACTTGAAAATGACATAACCTAATTCACATTTGAGAACATCACTAAAATTACTGTCCTAAAACTGTGTTTAAAGGGCATGAAGAAATAAATATATAACTCTTTGGGTTATCTTCTGCTCATTAAGTGACATAAATAAAGACAGAAAATCTTAGGGTCTAGGAGAAATGTGGTTCTGATAAGGAAAGAAAAATGGAGGCAGAATCAGAATCTGGAGTTAAGTCTAGAATTACAGCCTCTCAGGAAAAAGCCTGGCTAAGGAAGGACATACTGACAGTATGGATCTTTCACAAATTATATCCTCTTGCTACATGTCCAATATTAATCCACCTTCCCATTGAGATATTTCAAGTTTTAAAAATAAGAAAATAGTTACATTTGCCAAATATATACTACTACTCAATATTACATCTGTACCTTATATTTTCCAGTTTGGCCTCTATTTTTAGAAAATGTCTCTTAGAGGCCTCTCTTCCTCCTAGGATCCCCCAGAAGGTAGATAGATGCTTTGTCTTTATCTTTTCTTCACCCTCAGTATCCAGGACTGTGCCCTACAGATAGTAGGGATTCCATGGAGGTTAACTGCCATGGAAGATGGTGTTGATGAGTTATTTTTGATAGGCTGCCATTTTCTACCACATTAGGAATTCCATAATATAGATGTTCTATGACTATATGATTTAATCAAAGACTTCCGAATAAAACTTTTTGGCATTAGCTAAAGCTAAGGCAAGAACTTACCAGATGTAGTTAATAGTATTTTTAGTCAACAAACTGTCATTGATGTTGGAGTTACTTAAAAGACCTGTTGATTCTGTGGTCTTGGGACCATTGTGACCTCAAGCTGCAGCTAAAACCAGTCCAATGCAGCAGGAGTTTCAAGAACAGCAGCACAAAAATGATGACAACTGAATGGAACAAGAAGGCACATATTTTCAAGAAAACCTCTTTATTCTTAAAGTAGAAGTTTCCCTTCAAGATGACAAGTAGTTCAGACTCTCCAGGTTCTCACTTATCCCCCAAAACAAGGTGAGTGAGTCTTTGACCAAAGATGCTAAGTGATAATTATCCAGTAGGGAAAAAGAGAGTTTCTATTAACCCAGACTAAATGCAGACACTATGGTGTCTCTTCCCACAGAAGTTCTAAAATAGATTGCAACTTCTTGAAGGAATTGAATGAGGACTTAAAACTAAGAAAACTGGAACTTCTAGAGCTGCTAACACCGCTTGAAGATAAGAACAACCCCTTATTCCAAAAGTTAATGTCTAACTTGGAGGAAAAACAAAGAAGGTAATGGCTCCCTACTCAGGATTTCCTAACGGTAGAAAGCCTGGAGAAGGTTAATCCATAAGATTAACAATTATTATTTACCTGTTTAAAAAAAGGTTTAGACATTCAGCTAAAGTAGGTAAAAAAAATTTGTAACCATAAAATCAGAATGGCAAGGAATCCTTTTTTCTCTTTTAGTAAAATTAATATGACTCAGCCCTCATCTCATGGAGTTACAGTTATTACTCTTTTCCCTGGTGTATCTACCCAAGAAAAGATAAGGGCCTTTAATATCTTCAGTTTATCATGGTCACACTAATAGCGCCTTATTCGTGTTTGTGGAATCACTTTAGGATAGATGACTCTGCTCTTCCCATGCCAAGCAGTGGAATGGCAATCTTTTTAAGCATACTAGACAGTTAGGTCTTAATGCTTCACCAAGATACTCACTGTTCTTGAGACCCACCAACTCTCTATTTCCTGTCTAGTGTTGGGCAATCTCACCTTAATGGGTTTACCTTCATTCTCTACCCTTATCATAAGCATCTCAGGGAGCTCGGAATTTTGGAGAATAAGTGCCAGGTAGAAAGTTGTGGTCAAACAAACTCAGAAACTCAGACTTCTCTTGGGGCAAGAAAAAAACAAAGTCTTGCTTCTCTGCTTATAATTAGAAAGGAAAAAGTACAAGAATATAAACATTATTATTTTTTTTATATATTTTATTGACTTTTTTTACAGAGAGAAAGGGAGAGGGATAGAGAGTTAGAAACATCGATGAGAGAGAAACATCAATCAGTTGCCTCCTGCACACCTCCTACTGAGGATGTGCCCACAACCAATGTACATGCCCTTTACCGGAATCAAACCTGGGACCTTTCAGTCTACAGGTCGACGCTCTATCCACTGAGCCAACCTGGTTAGGGCAATATAAACATTATTAATGCCATTAAAGGATACCTTCTCACACAAAGACTTGCTATTGATTCAGATTTTGTTAGAAACTTCTTCATGGCTTGATTCCCTGGGGGCTACCATAAGGATATAAGTGGTTTCCCCACTAACTCAAATTTCTTTATATGGAAAAGCAAGGTGGGGGAGATGTACAGAGACAGGGTAGGGAATAATTCTTGGATTTATCCTGAAGACAACAGGTTCTTTGACTTCCTTCAAAAGAGCAAAAGTGCCCCTTCTACCCCAAAAGTCATATATCAAACATTCTTCTGATAGAGTGGGGAAGAGCCTCACTGGCTGTTGAAGACCTACGTTTTGAGCATTATAGATCACAGAATTTATTATAGAGCACACAGCTAAGGCAAATGTCAATTAGGAATGGAGTCTTCCTACTAAGACCTGCTATATCCAGAAGGACTTTCATAACTCCCATGATTTCAGCCCCCACCTCACTCCCATGGTAGAGTACTTTCTGACTGGTTGCAAAATATTAATATTATTCTTTAGGAAGTATTATGTTTTATGATGTCTCTCTCCTCCTTCTAGTCTGCAGATTATGAGACAGATCATGGCAGGGAAGGGGAGTGAAGAATCCTCAGCCCTGGAGATCATTAAGGAAGCAGAGGACATGAAGCAGAATCTAGTAAGAGGTTGATGGGCACTCTAGGGAATGGCCTCCTGATCAGAGATTGATTCCATTGATGTGGAAGGAAAGACAGAGGGTTCATCTCTAGTACCTGATGCTCTAACATTTATATATCCTTGATCTAGAAAGTCCAGGATGATCCAAAGGAAGTCAGATAAAATGTTGGGGAAAACAAGGACTAATAGCTAGCAAATATTCTATCACTTTAACTTTGTAAAAACTTCTTATCTAGTAGTCAATAAATACAAGCATATTAACCCTTCACATTTCACAAGGGATAGAAAATTCCTACCAAAATAAAATAAAATAAAAAGTTTGTTCTGAAAGTTTTATAAGATTTTTTAAAATCAACAATGTAAAAGATCTTAAAAAATAGAAATGAGTGGTTTAAGCCCCAAAGAAATTTCCATATGATCATACACCTTAAGTATTATCAGTGTGAGGAACCCATTTCTATTAATATCATACCACAATTACCATAATGAAAGTTATTCAAAATTTTTATTATTTTTTATCATAATCATCATCAAACTCATCTCTCATGTTCCTGGATTTGGGGCTAGGCTCATTGTTGCTTTCCTCTGTGGTTGACTATGTCCCTGCACTCCTTTCCCCTTATTACTTAATAATTTCTTTGAATTTCACTTTAATGATGGGAACAGACACATGTTTCTGTTTGTTTGGTTCTCCCCCCCACCCCCCAACCCTTCCCCAAAAACAGGAAAGGAAAAACAAGATGCTACGGAAAGAAATGGAGATGCTATGGAACAAGGTGTGCCTCTACGTATCTCTTGAAAGTATTGTCTTACAGACTATAATGCAAATACACTTCCCTTCCTCTGGTCCATATCCTCATTTTCTTCATGTCCCTGCTTCCACTCATGCCTCATTCTAATTCATTCTTTGCATAGCAGCCAAAGTGATATTTTTAAAACAATCAAATCATATCACTCTTCTTATGAAAACCCTTCACAGATACCTCTTATTGTGGCATATCTGGCTCAGGTCTGCCTCTCTAGTCTCCTCTCATAGAAGTCCTTCCCTCCCTCATTGTGGTTTCTCAAACATGCTAAGACTTTTCCTATCTCAAGGCTTTTGTTCTTGCTTTAGCCCTGGCCTGTAATAGTATTTTCTTATGGTTGGATCATTCTCATCCTTCAGGTCTCTGTTTAAATGTCACCTCCTCAGGGAGGCCCTCCTTGTTTACTTTATCTAAAATATGGCAACCCCCCTACAATCTATTGTGCAACCCTGTTCATGTCTTTCATAACACTTTTTATGATATAAGCTTATCATCATTATTTTTTATTATTATTTTACTTGTTTCTTGTCTCCTTGCTCTTGGAATAAGAGCTCCTCCAGTATCTTGATTGCTTTAGTTATCTCTGAATGCCTAGCACATACCACAATGCTTGGAACAGTAGACAATCAATAAATTTAAATGGCATGAATGAATGATTGAATACCTAATTCTAATTCCCCTATAATTTTGCAGCAATTGTTGCATTGTTTAAGATAACAATAGTAGGGCCTTTTTCTGGAAAACCAGACAGGTAGAAATTCTTTTGTGGACTAAGTCCTTGGTATCTGAATGCTTTTCCACAGACTATGTGACTAGAAGAGCAGATGTGTCTTGTGATAAAAACAGGTGTGTCGTGTGATTTCTGATTGCTTTTTTTTGTTTGTTTCTTTGTTTTTTGTTAATCCTCACCCGAGGATATTTTCCCATTGATTTTTAGAGAGATTAGAAGGGAAAGAGAGAAAGAAACATTGATGTGATAGAGACACATTGATTGGTTGCCTCCCACACCCACAGGGGACCAGGGATCGAGCCTGCAACCAATGTATGTGCCCTTGACCAGAAGTGATCCGAGGACCCTTCAGTTTGGGGGCCGACACTCTGTCTACTGAGCCCAATCAACCAGGGCTCTGAGTGATTTTTTAATCTCACCTTTCCACAAATAATCAGGATACCATCAAGCCTTGCATCTTATACTGAGATCCCCTCCTTCTCAGTGGCAACTACAAATCAGTTCTATGAATTGTGAGAAGTTTTAGTTCCTGAGTTCTTGAGTTTTTGTAACAGGAAATAGCCTCTTTCAAAATCCAGCTTCTCCGGATTTCCTAAGAGACTTTTTATAAGGGATGTCCAAATGACTTCGATTGTGATTGACTTTCCTTACCCATACTTTTAGACAGTGAGAATGGAGAGAGAGGAGCAGCCTGCCTAATGGTTAAGAACCCAGGCTTCAGAATCTGATAAATCTGGTTCAGATTCCAGCTCTGTATTTTCCTAGCTGTGTGATCCCCAAAAATGACTTCACCTCTCCAAGTCTCAGTTTTTTCATCTGTAAAATGGAAATAAAAATAGTCCTATAAGGATTGAATGAGAATGTTTTTAATGTAGTAGAGTAGTGTAAGTAAATAAGTAGTTTATACTAGTGATTGGTATATAATAAAGGTTCAATTAATAGTTATTATTATTATAAGATACACTCCAGGGACCAAATGGAAGGGCTTGTTCCATTCTGAACCCCCTTTGGTAGTTCACTTTTCATGTAGGGCCCTGAGAGATTGCTGACTGGCAGGAACCAAAAGCTTTAACCCATGTTGGATTTCCACTTCCCTTACTCATTCCTGCTAATTTAAAGCTTTTCCAATATGTCTCTCTGCAGACATTCAACACAGAAGAAATCAGTGATCAACAAAAAGCACCACAGATTAAAAACAAAGCAAACTTGCAGGATGGAAAGGCAAGTAGACTTCTTGGTATTTGATACTACACAACTGGAAATAGCAGTTGACAATCAGGGCTATTTTGGATAGGCAGATAGGTAAGATCTGGGCCTTTAGGATATACTGGACTTATTGTCTGCTAAGACCTTGTACTTCTTTCCTGGGGCCTCCTATTTTTTTAGCTCTCTTCTTTCACCCCAGGCTCCTGAAACCCCCTTATCACCTAGGAAGATCAAGAGTGAATTGGAGATATCATATGCAGAGAAAGTTAAGGAGATTAGGAAGGTAGTACACATTTTCTGAATGGCACTGGCTTTTAGAGCTGACAGAGTCGATATCATTAATGCAGCAGTAATATGCCTCTACTATAATGTGCTTCTGAATTGATGCAAAAATTTATAGGAGATCTGATTCCCTTTTGACGTTATATTTGAGTCAGAGTGACACTGCAGTTCTGGGAAATCATGTTAGTGAGGGCAAAGTGGGAGAAGCTGTGCCAACAATGACAGTTTCACAATAGCTGTGTGACATCAAAACACCTGTTAATCTGTTTTTGAACATTTATTTTGGTATTATGCTTGTATCTAATCTTCTCTCAGCCAATTCATTCATAGAAAATTATCCTGTTCACTTAGATTTTAACTTTTGGAGAGTGAATTGTAGGGTGAGACCAATTAAGAGGACTGTGCAGTTGAAACCAATTTGTTAGTGAATCTATGACACCATAATTTTACTCTAAAGTCTTTGTGGCATATTGAGAAAACTGATTTCTGATCTCAATTTACTTTGTCACCCAGAGGCTCTTTCTTCCACCAGGAAAAGCAACAGAGGAAAATAGAATGGGTGAGGTACCAGGAACAAGCCAACAACCTTCAGGTATTAATGTCTTCCAAGGCTAAACTCGGGGTACAGTTTCATTCATACAATATAAAGGCTTTTAGTTTCATAATGTTAAGCCTGATCCCTTTATCTCAATTACCAATTGTCCTGCTAAAAGAAATGAATGTTTCATGGGGAGACATCTGGAGAGAACTGTCTCCAGCTTCACCTTCAGTAACTTGGGGATAAATAGCATTTTTCCCTATGGTCTTGATTTTGTTCTATTTGAAACAGAAAAAAAAAATCACAAACACTTTCTTCCCAACCTTAAAAAACTAAGCGTGATAGGATCATTTTTAAACTTCTGAGTAAAAAGGATTCAGGTAATAGTGGTTTTAGAGAAGCCAGTAGTGTACGAATAGTTTTGAAAAATGTTCTCTTTGTAGAATGACTTTAATGGAAAAGTGATTGAGCTCAGAATTGAAGCCTTGAAGAACTACCAGAAGGCCAATGGTCTGAAATTATCACTATACTTACATCAGAATTTTGAGCCAAAGCAAGCATTTTTTTAAATCTTCCTGGGCCCCAAGAAGGTAGGCAAAGTTTTATAGATACATAGTTTGAGGTTTTGTTTTGTTTTACATTAGAGATCCCATTACTTGTAGAGTGATCAACATAATGTCTGGCACATAGTAAGTTAAATGTTAGTAGTGTTATAATACATTTTTATCACTATCATCATCATTATTATTATTACTCAGAAGCTCTCATACCAAGGTAAGGATTTCTCTGGAGGAAGTGAAATTTTCTTTTGTAAGAACTAATACATTATATACTTAGCATATGTAGTTAATACATAGTTGGCATTTGATAAACTAGTTTCCTCCCCATTCCCCTCCCCTCTCCTAGAAATTAAAGTAGCTTTATCTCATGAATCTAGTTGGAATAGACTCTGCTACTTCAAAACAGAGGGCCAAAGAGATAGACATCAGACAATGGCTGTGAGTTTCACCAATTCAGATATTCCTCTGGGAGTTTCAGCATCCTCCCCATCCCGCCCCC
>NW_005369967.1:932503-947700 GCF_000412655.1 Myotis brandtii
AGAATTTATGGCATCATTAGAGCAAATCATATAGTTTACCAAAAGAAAGAAAATAAAGGAATGTTTTCGGAGGGGCAAGAGAAAAGAGTTCTTAAATTTTCAGGGATCTGTGAATCTGAACTCTGTATTTTAAAAAAGACACATAGAATGAGAAATCATAGTGAAGGGATGATAATGTTTTATCAGTATCAGTAACATGTATCTCTAATTTCTTCTCAGTTGTATTCCATAAAGGGCTTAAACAGTTTACAAAATCACACACAACACATAGGATAAAATAAATAGATAGGACAAAATAAATGGACTAGAAAATCAACACAAAGGGAAAATAATTCGAAGCCAGGTGAATACATGAAAATACATAATGGAAGTACTATATAGTTGGTAGAGGCAGGCTTCAAACATGATTCTGAATTTCCCAGAAAAAGAAACATGGACTTATGGTGTCCACAAAATAAGCAATCACCAATTGATCGAGAGAACCATAGCTTTTATTGGCACTGAAACCAGGAGAAATTTCTTTCCAAGTCCTATCATGGGGACAGGATACTATGTGTATTATAGTAGCTAGTGTCCTCAATAAATAATTACTCTACAATGAATTCACAATCTAAATTTCCTAGACTGTTTCCTATCTGTTCCTTGGCACAATCTGATAAGAAATTATTAATTTAAAGTTTTAAAAAATGATGAATCAGCTCAAGATGATTTGGTCCAGATATATAGCACTCTGTTAATCTGACTTGATCCATATGCAAATTTAGAAAATCTAGAAGACTGGATGGACTATCTATCCTTCAGCCAGTGTTCCATTCATACTTGTCTTTTAATTGTTTTTTTATATATACATATTTTATTGATTTTTTACAGAGAGGAAGAGAGAGGGATAGAGAGCTAGAAACATCAATGAGAGAGAAACATCGACCAGCTGCCTCCTGCACACCCCTACTGGGGATGTGCCCGCAACCTAGGTACATGCCCTTGACCGGAATCGAACCTGGGACCTTTCAGTCTGCAGGCCGACGCTCTATCCACTGAGCCAAACCGGTTAGGGCTCTGTATCCAATGCTTATCAGAAACAACAGTTAAGCCCTAACCAATTCGGCTTAGTGGGTAGAGCGTTGGCCTGCGGACTGAAGGGTCCCAGGTTCGATTCCAGTCAAGGCCATGTACCTTGGTTGCGGGCACATCCCCTGTAGAGGTGTGCAGGAGGCAGCTGGTCGATGTTTCTCTCTCATCGATGTTTCTAACTCTCTATCCCTCTCCTTTCCTCTCTGTAAAAAATCAATAAAATATATTTTAAAAAAAGAAAGAATTGGATACAGAAAGCTTGAGGCTTTCTTCTCCAATAAGAACCTGGAATACAACCAGAACTAGTATAAAGTCATTAAGATACTAATGAAAATGATAGAGGAAAAGAGGGTTCTGAGGAGGACAGATCCTTGTTTTACTTAATTTAAAATTATCTGAAGGTCATCTTGAGGGATCCATGGAGTAAGGGGTCAAAATTCTTTGAGTTCTAGATTCAAATCAAGCCAAAATTAGTAATAAATGAAATATTCCATTCAACTTCATCACCTCAAACTCTGAGTCTTTTAGCTGTGAACTAGGACAACCTTCAGATCAACATCCTTTTTGTCATCTCTCCTCCTATGCGTCTGGAGAATTAAGTGATAGGACACCAACCCATTTTGTTACAGCAAATGAGTGTAGCCACAGGCACGAGTGACCCATTGCTACTATGTTTTATTGAATATGCATTCATTGGGCATGGATTATAGGCCAGTTTAATTTTCTAATACACACATATGGGTCTGAAATCTAAGTCTTAGAGTTTGGTTATGTTGACCTATTTATAACCTTGTGTTTGATTTTTGAAAATTAAACAAAAGAAACATTAGTTTCCTTTTTAGAGGGATTTTTAAAGTAATTATCTTAAGATTATTGCCAACAGTGATATAATAGGAAAGTGATTTGGTGGTGCTCAGTGTTTCCCAACTTCTATGTCCCTTGGACTATTGTTTATTTAATTTTTCTCCGTAGATTGAGTTTAAATTCTTAAACACATTACTTGAAAATAAAATTTATATTATTATTTTAAATGAAAGCCAGTGCAGTCATTTATAATAGAAAGTAAATATAATAATAAGTATATGAAAAACAAAATTTTAATATTCTAACAGGATGTTGAAGGCTCAGGCATATTTTATTTTTATTAGGAAATGAAATTAGCAAGATGTAGAGAGTTTTGTTTTTTATTTTTTTAAACATATTTTTACTTATTTTAGAGAGGAAGGAAGAGGAAGAGGGAGAGAGATAGAAACATCAATGATGAGAGAGAATCATTGATCGGCTGCCTCCTGCACTCCCCTCAGTGGGGATCGAGCCCGCAACCCCAAGATGTGCCCTGACCAGGAATCAAACTGTGACCTCCGAGTTCATAGGTCGACGCTCAACCACTGAGCTACGCTGACCAAGCAAGATGTAGAGAGTTTTAAAGAAAACCCAGCAACATATTGAAACTTTCTCCTTGATGCCATCAAGGTTGAGAGAATTAAAAAGGGATAGTTTTCCCACTGTCACTTATAGTAATGTGTTTAGCATTAAATAAACCTCCCAGATTTATTTCAGTTGCCACCTAAAATCATCTCATTGTCAAATTTTAGGAAATAGTAATTTAGTGTAAAAAGCACTATGTTTAGAATCATGTATAAATTGAAGGCCTTACTCTGAGGCTAATCAGTTAAATAACTTGAGCAGGTCATTTAGTTTCAGTTTTTTCTTTATCTAAAATAACCATAAAATATTATAGAGCATGTTGAAAACATATGGTGGGCTGTGGGTTTTTTTAAATCATCTCTCAAGAATATGTTTATCGATTTTAGAGAGAGAAGGAGAAGGAGAAGGAAAGAGAGAGAGAGAGAGAGAGAGAGAGAGAGAGAGAGGAGCATCTATGTGAGAGAAACATTAATTGGTTGTCTCCCCTATGTGCCTTGACCAGGAATCAAACCTGCAACCTAGGTATGTGCCCTGATCAGGAATCAAACTCAAGTTCTTTTGGTGTATGGGACTATGCTCCAACCAACTGAGCCACCAGGGCGAAAGCATATGGTTTTGATCAACCCTCACAATGACTCTATCGGGTAGTGATTATAGAACAAGAAACTAGTTCAGAGAAGTCAGGCTTCTGACTCCATATCCAAAGTTCGTCTCCTAGAATATGCTATACAATGGCAGTATTAAAGTATGTGATTTTTATGACTCTTCCATTTCTACAGGCTATGGCTCGAATTCAAACTTATCACTAGTTTAATGTATAATCTTCCAAATGAAGAATCATACTCCCTAAGATTAATTTGTTCAGTAAAACAGGTTGACAGATTTGTAATTCTGAATTTAGCCCAGTAGGTGGCACCCATCACATCCATGCTTCTAGTCCACAGTCAAGGTAATTCAGAAAATGCTGTGGGAGCGATTGGCCTTCTATTACCCTTGGGACAATATGTCAATTGAAACACACACACACACACACACACACACACACACCCCAAAACTTATTGATGTTTACTGCCATGCTCTGTGGTACTGAGGTGTATCATTGGCAGCCTTGATTAGACTGTATTAAACTTGGAATTCTGCTTCACAATTCTTATCTATTTTTCTACTCCCTCCTTTCCAAAAAATAGTCACTGCCCACTTCCTCCACAATCCCTATCTATCACTGTTTCTTTTTACCATTGATAAATTAAGCGATCGGGGCACTGAATTAAAAATCAGTTAGGCAATTGCAACAAGGTGTGGTGGTTTCTTGAAGGTTAAGTACTTAGCAGTGTTCCTGGGTCATTTTTCTTTTCCTCTAGTTCCAAAAGAATTGAATTTCACAAATCTGTCCTAAGGAAGGGGTGGAACGTAATTTTGGACCCATCTCCCAGTAAATCAAGGTACAGGACTTATTGTTCTAGGCATTTCCAAGTAGAGAGAGCACTTCTCTCACTGCTCTTGCCAAGAATCCCTCCTCAAACATCAACTGTCCTGTGTACTGGTTGGCTGAGTCCCAGTGATATGACCTATTTGGTTGGCAAAATTTAATCCTATGTTAATATTACTGACTTGGTTACACTTCAAGCAATCACTACTTTCAAATTCCCTTGAGGCCCAGGTTGAAGTATTAACCTTGTCAGTCTTAACTGTTTAGCACACGGCATCACCTAGTCTTATAGAAGAGAAAAACATTGTATACCTAGGTAAAGTCTTTCCTTTTAGTCTTTCCAGAGATGGGGCACATTTGGAGGGATTTGCTTTCCTACCAGAGTAAAATTACAATTTGACCCAGGGTATATGGCAGCCCTTCCTTGGCTTCAGTAGAGTTGAGAGAGCAGTTCTTGGCCTTTGTCACCTATCTTAGAGAACACAGGCACCAAGCAATCTTTAAATTCAGCTGAATTTCTCATCATGCCTGCTAGTGTTTAAGGAAGAGGTTTATCTTTAGTAATAATAGAAGTGGTGATAAGACATTTGATTCTGACAGCCTTGGTTTTCTCTCCTCCTCCCTCCCCCTCCCCAAACTCTTAGCATTTTCTTGAACTCTTTTGAGAAACTGAAGGTTAGATGTGAATATTTTGCTACATTTATAAATTCAGAGGAAAGTACAGTGAGGTGGGAAATGAATACTCTTGAGACCTTATTTATTCTATAACTCCCTCTGTTCTAAAAGAAAGCAAGTCATTCTTCTCAGCTTTAACCTTTACTTCACTTTAGTATTACTCTTCCTGATGGCTGACATACACTCCAGCAGGTGCTGCTGAAAGGAAAATAAGCTAAAATGCTGAAAGGCAGGATGGAAACCCACAGCTAGCTTAAATCTGGGTCCTGGATAAATAGTATTGCTCTCAAACACAGGCCTTTTTAAGCTTTGAGGCAACTCAATGTCAGATTTATGGTATTAGTAGGTTATGAAGCTAATTTCTAAACTAGGTCATTCTTTCACTTCATAGAAAACCCCACAGAATTCCAGGAGGAGAATAAGTCTTTTTTTCCAAAATATACATTTTAAAGGTTTAAATAAAGTAAATGGCACTTTTATTAATATTGTGATTATTTCAATGAGTGACAATAGATTCCAAACTTTTTTGCACCACACTCAGGAGAGCAGCAGGATGTCTAGGATAGGGTTGTCATATTTAGCAAATAGAAAGAGGTTGCCCAGTTAAAACTGAATTACAGATAAACAATTCTTTTTTAGTATAAATGTCCCAAATATTGCAGGGATACACTTATAATAAAAATTATGTGGTGTTTATTGAAATCCATATTCAACTGGGTGTCCTATATTTTAATCTGGCAACACTAGCCTAGGACAGATTCACTACAAAGCCTATTTAGCACCCTACAATTCTCCCTCTCTCCCCTTTTTTTCTTCCCTTTTTATTGCCTCCCTTCTCCTGCTCTATCTCAGAGCCTCCTCTTTCTCCTCCCTACCCCCACCTTAATCTTTGATTTGTTCTTATTACCCACAGTTGGCCATTTTTGTGGGTTATCTGAGGGTGTGACTGGATGTATATGAATTACCATCACATTTCTTCATTTAAAAGTTGTACTAGAAATACATTTTGTAGCCTCTCGAATAAAATCACTTATTTGCATGTAATATTCAATGATTATTTTTTTTTCCTGTGGGACATGAGCTCTCAATAAAAACAAAACAAAATAAAAAAAAAGGCTTGTCACTCCAACGTTAAAAATACTGCTTAATAAAGTTGTTTCTTTTTAATTGTTTTAAATCCTCTCTATGGATATGTTTTTATTGATTTCCATAGAGAGAGGAAGGAAGAGAGGAGAGAGAAAGAGAGAGAGAGAAACATCGATGTGAGAAACATTGATCAACTGCCTCCCTTAGGCGCCCTGACACAGGAACAAACCGAAATTTAGGTATCGAATCGAACCTGAATCGAACCCGCAACCTTTTGCTGTATGGGATGATGCTTCAGTCAACTTAATCACTTGGCCAGGACAATAAAGTTGTTTTCTAAAACAGCAATTAGAAAATCCACATTAATGCTAATACCAGAGTCAATCTTATAGTCATACAATGATATAATACTGTGATGAATGTTAATAGCCTTGCAACACAAACTAAAACTATTTTTTTCCCTCAAAGAAAGCTCTCATTGTCCTAATGTTTCCCTTCAGGTACTGTGGGCACTACAACTATGGGCAGAGCAACTAAGAGCAAAAATGAATCTAATGTGGTGAGAACTACTTTCATTTTCAAAATCACTTTAAAGTCTAGAAAAGTTGTAGATTTTTGGAATACATTTGTTAATGTACATTCTAATTTAATATTTTTAGGGGATTTGCAAAGTGAGTACCAGGGTATTTGATGTTTTAGCTGTGTGTGTGTGTGTGTGTGTGTGTGTGTGTGTGTGTGTGTGTGTGTTTTCCTCCTTCCTCTTTCAGAGAGTCCTGGGATCTAAGACCTACACAGAACAAGGAATTAAAGGAAGTCAGTTTGATGATGTAGGAGGGAGGCTCTTTTTTCTGAGGTCACTGACAGATGAATCTCTGAAGATTTCGAAGGCTTCCACTCCATTTGCTTGGACAGATTTAAAGACTAAGCATAGCCATTTGTGTCCATTAAAATCTCTCAAACCTTTGCTTTAGTGCTGTTCACATCTCATTCCCCACCAAACTGGGTGGAAATGCTAGTTAGATGCTTGGCCTTAAGCATGTTAGGAATTCAGTCATTTATGGATTGTAAACAGCCTCTTTTGATAGCTTTTGATTTTGAAATGACTAGATTCAAACCACATTGGATATTGTTAAGTCCATAAAAAGCTGCTCCTCTCAACCTCTGAAATGTTTAATTATGGGCAGATCCACTGGCAAATGAATAAAAGTAGGTACAAAGTAAGGAAAATTATACTCCACAGACTCCTCTTACTCTCTCACCAACCACATCCATTTGCCCAGGTCATCGTTATCTACTAGTATTCTTTGAATACCTTCTACCTTCCTAGACTACTGTTTTAGTTCAGCCCCTCTTTCCTGCCTGGATTACCACCACCTCTTAATTTGTTTCCCTGCTTCCAGTCCCTCTAATGACTGGCACCACTGAAACTACCTTTTCTAAGAAAGAAATGAGGTCATGTCACTTCCCTATGGGTTTCCCATTGACTTTAGTGTAAAGCCCACACTCAGTCACAGACCATATAATAATGACCTGCCTCCTGCCTAGTCTCCAGGCTCATCCCCTTCCTTCATGCATCCTACACTGAGCTCTGCAGAACTATTTGCAGTTCCCCTGATGCACCCTGAGTACTATTCTCTCCATGCCTTCGAACAAAGCTGTTTCTCTGCCTGAAAAATTCTTCTTTCCTTGTCTGCTTGACCATTGCCTATTTGTCCTAAAGGCTGAGTGTAGTGCCCATCTTTTATCCCAGTAATTCTAAACCCAACTTGTGTATTAGAATTTTCTCAAGAGCTTTTAAAAAATACCAATTCATTGAGCCCCTTTCCAGATAATTTAAGACATGATCTCTGAGGGATAGGGCAAGAGCACCTGTATTTTTTTAAAAGCTCCTTGGGAAATCCTTAAGTCGCAACCTTAAGCCAGGTTTGAGAATTATTGTTCTAGGCTCTCTGACCTCTATCAGAGCACTTAATGAACTATATTGCAATTATTTGCTTACCCAGTTAACTCCCTCATCAAATGGTAAGCTCTTTGAAGCCCAGGACCATGTCTTGTTCATCTTTCATTCTGACCACCTAACACAGTGCCTGAGATTTGATAGAGGCTCAGATACTGCCGAAGGCCATAGAAAGCAAATTGCAAAGTTCTAGGTCTGTTGAATATCTGTCTTGTGCCAATATGATACTACTGGATCATATTGTAGTCCCTGATCTTCAGATCTTCCTTTATTTTGCTTAGGTGTCATTAAATTTCTATGATATTAATATGGGGGAGTTGACTTGTTATAAAACACTACATAACCTGTAATAATCCCTTTTATATTCTAGTAATGAGTAAAGTAAGCCAATCAATTAAAAATCTTCTTTGCCCCCAAATTAATTTAAATCTTTATAAAGGTGTTTGTTTGTTTTTTTAAAATGTACTTTTGAACGAAAAAAGTTTACACAAAATCACAGAATTTGGACTTTAGAAGGGACTGTAAGTAAGCATAAAGTTTCTTCACAGAAGAGGAAACTGGAGTTTAGACATGTTGAAAGGGTATCCAAAGTTCCACAGTTAATTGGGGCTGTTAACAATTAAGCTGAATACCAAAGCCTAGGTATTATTACTACCAGTTCACATTCCAATTTAACTCATATTTTGCCTTTCTTGACCACAAAAATAACAGGCTCTGCAGCCCTGAGATTATTAGTTTCATATTCTACCAACTGAGTTAGCTGATGTAATCCACATTCTGTTTTAAGAAAGTCAGCAGTCCTGTGAGATGTTCCAAGTCAATTGGATTGAACAGAGCAATGAGAACAAAAATCAGGAATATAAAATCTGACTGTATCACTAACTACCTTGAGCATATCATTTATTCTCAGGGTCTCAGATTCCCAATTTAAAAATTGGATTAAGAGAGCACCATTTGAATGTTTTAAAATCATGTATTGTTATTGTTTTACCCCTTCAATGCGTTGAGATAAGTAAGTGAGTATTTTCCTTATTTTTAACTATATTACAATTATTTGTTATTAACTATTCATTAACTAAGGCATGAAATAAGCTAGTTTGCTAGCTAATGGACTTATAACTTAGTGAAAAATGAATCATTTACCATCTCCAAAGTACTGAAACTGTATCTTCATCATCAGCCAGGCTTATCACCTTTCTTTAAGTGCTCTAAATCTTTCAAGTTCTTCAAAACACAAAACTGAAATACTGTAGCTTTTAATTCTACTTTGTTTTTAAGACTTTACTTTGGACTCTAACTTTCACCCATATGACAGTGCAAAGTGATCAGTTAGGTAGGCTGCCTATGCATGGGTGTCTGCATTTTGATAAATCCAGTATATAGATCTCACGTTTGTATGTACCAATTTGCTTGGTTTTTCTTACCCAACAAATCAGAGACTCATTCAAGCCATTGAAACTCCCAAGAGAGTCACTGACAAATCAAATATTGATTTAAATTACAGAGAGGGCTATATGATTAGAATATACATATATATGTTTAGGGCATCCCTATCTCAGAACCAAATTATTAGGGAAACTGAATTAGTGGTCCAAAAGTATTGGTGGAATTGAAACATCATTATTACAGTTTTTAGACTCATAATATTTCTTTCTAAGAATAAAACTCCTGATACCCTTGACCTTCCTTGAGGAGATACTTTTCAATTTTAAGTTCAACTGAGGAAAAACTGTGCCATCAGCAATCCATTTACAAACCACAATGTTGGGTAGTTTTATTTTTGTGGCTTATCTCATTTATTTTACCTTGACTTTCTATTTACAAAATATTTGTTTATATTTCACCACCCAAAGTTACCTTTTTGCAGTGACCTCAAAGTGGTTAGTAATGCTTGTCACACTTCTTTCCTAAATGAAATAAGGCCAACAATAGCCCGATGCTTTCATCTTTAGTCTAGAATTGCAGGCATCAAAGAGAACAAGTGACAGCATGCAATATTATGCCTTACATGTTTAGATCAACCAGAAAATCTAGCTTTAATATTGTTTGAGTGAACTATGGCAATCTTAGGCAGAGGCTTCTGCAATCTGTTACATGCTAAGGTAAATTTCTAGCAGCCCCTCGGGCACCTTGGGAGGAACCTGTACTGCTAGCAAGTCAAAGTCCCCATTGCTTCATATGTTCTGTATTTAGTCATCAAATATTAGGAAAAGGGAAGAGAACAAGGTTCTGTATTTGAAAGGGATACTTGCACTGCAACAAATCAATCCCACAGGAGATACACAGACAAATATGAAATGTAACTATTACATGATGAAATGAGATTTTTTCAGAACTGCTTCCTTCACAAATTAATTTATGCTTCCTAACATTTACAACTTTTACTAGAGGTTCATTTTCAAGGTAAAACACTGTAAAAACATTCCTATAAACTATATTTCCTCCAATTATAAATCAACTTGAAAGGAAATAAGATTATTTAGGTCAACAAAATAATTTTCTTTTTATATATATTGCTTTTATAGAGACAAAAATATCTTTTTCTAGGGTAGCTGGGCTCTAAGCTAAGTCTGATGACCTGGAAACCAATAATTAATAATAATTTAAGAAACACATACTTTTGATTTTAAAAAATTCACTTAACTTTAACTCATGTCAGTTGCTAAACTGGGGCTACCTTTTCATGACTTGTGTATACTGAACACTAGGAATAGAAGGCCTTGTAAACAGAGCCCTTTTAAGAAATCAAATAGCTTTTGGGCACTTAATGTTACCTTTCCATTGAACAAATCTCATCCTCCTTTCCCTTATCTCATAATTCTTTCCTCTCCTAGCAAATTCTGTCCTCCTTCCTTATAGTTACCCTTTCTTGAATTAAGGGAGGAGAAATACCATAGATTTTTTTTTAATAGAAATCACTTTTTTATTTTCCTGATTTTCTTCTTTTACCAGGTAAGCGTCCATATAAATAAGTAGCGACCTTGTGCATTTGTAAATTGTCAGGACACATATGAAAGAGTTTCTCCATCCTGTGAATACCAACATGAGATGATGCAGGTAGTATTAAAGGTATACATTACAGCTCTCAGAAAAGAATAATATCTTTAGTAATGGTGGAGAGAGATTAAGACTCTGTAAAAAGAGTAGGACTAATTGCTAACCTATCAAGACACTAGCTTTACCTATGGTACCCAGATCTATCTTTCCTTGATCCATTTGGTAGGGAGATAGCTGATCTCCATCCTCTGGGTGAGTACCTGATCAAGGCCAAACCAATCAGAAAATGCCACTCTGCTTGCCCTAGTAAGTGCTTTGGGGATGGACACAGGACCTTAATCTATGAGTCTCAAGATTTTGTCTCAGGACCCCTTTACACTTAAAAATTATTGAGGACTCCAAAGAGCTTTTGTTTATGTAGTTTATATCTACTGATATTATATATTAAAAAATTAAACTATAAATATACAAACACATTCCATTAAATATCCATATTACACATCACACAGCTTCTGGAAAATTGCACTGTATCTAATGAAAGTATGAGAGTGGAAAGGCAAATAATGCCTTAGTATTAGTATAAAAATAGTTTTGACCTTGCAGACCCTCTGAAAGTATCTTGAGGTCTCCAGGTGTCCCAGACAGGCTCAAAACCTACTGATCTAAATTATAGCCTACAGAAGCCAATACCATCCAAGTTTGCCACCATGTACAAAGAGCTGATGTGACAATTAAGTCAACAAAGAACAAAGCATAGCTGAAAGATGGCTTCTTGATGACATGGTTTCAGAAACTGAAGGTAGCCAACCCTGAAGTTATACACATGTCTGGACTTCCTAGCTGCCACTGAATTCCTTTTGGTTTAACCTAGGATGAGTTACTTGCAACCAAAAACATCTTTATATATCTGGGTTTCCAGATGGGGACCTCAGAGGAAGAGAGTATGGGTGAAAAAAAATACAAAGGACCAAAATAATTATTTTAAGCAGCAATCTGCACAGAACAAATAGAATATCAAAAGCACAAGGAAAAGCTCAGAATTATTTTAAACAAGGGAAGATATGGGAAAACATTGTCCTACTTGTTCCCAAATCAGTGCCATCAAACTCCACGGGCAATTGAGGTAGCTCAGCTTCACTTCACTAGAAGATAACGAAAACACAATGTCAGTTTCTTTAGAAGAATGAATAAATTTACCTCACCAGACTTTGGAAAATTCTAATTTAGAAAACTACTTCGAGGGGCAAAACATTAGGCTACTTATGTCAAATGTTAAAAATTTCTCCAGTATTCTCTAGACTATAGTGCTATATTTTTTCTAAAAGTGTATCCAATTTCTAAATCCCACCTCTTGAAGAAACCTTTGAACCTTCATTTCTGATAGTTGAATTTCTAATTTATGTTTTCATGCCTGTACACAGTAATCTATCACTGCTTATACTGGGCTGAATAGAGTCCCTCAAAATTTCATACCCAGCTCTACCATTATAATGAGATCTACTTGGAAATAGGGTCTTTACAGATATAATTAGTTAAATAAGATCATACTAGATTATAGTGGTCCCTAAATCCAATGGCTGGTATCCTTAAAGAAGGGCAAATACACACAAAGAAGGTCATGTGAATGAATATGGAAGCAAAGATTGGAGTGATGCAGCTACAAGCCAAGGAATGCTGAGGATTGCTGGAAACCACCTGAGGCTGGACAAAACAAGGAAGAATTCTTCCCTAGAGCTTTCACAGGGAGCATGGCTTTGAGATACCTTGATTTTAAGCTTCTGGCCTCCAGAAACATGAGAGAATAAATTCCTTGTTTTTATGTCACCTAGTTTGTGGTACTTAGCTTTAGCAGCCCTAGGAACTAATACACTGTCTAATTCAGCTAGTTTAAAATTCATCTTGACTATAACCAAGCTACTTTTGGGGGAAATAATGGGTTAAAATCAACCAGAGCTTCACTTGGTATTTATTGTGCTAAATACACATAACAAAATTTACCATTTAAAGATATACAATTCAGTGGCATTAAGTATTACATTCAAAATGTTGCTTGCACCCATTTTTAATCGAAGCAGTTTTAGTTGTGGCCATAAACCAAACAGGAAAGAGATAGAGTGAAATGAGCCTTAGAGAAAGAATAATCCATCACCAAATTCGTTCTTGCTCATATTTAGTGCTAATGAGGAGAGTCTGACCACAGAAAAACAAGTAAGCTTTTGCCTTATTTATATTGAAATTGTGATTAACCACAGAAAACTAAAGTACCAGAAGGCTAAGTGTAAATATACCATTAGTGGGAAAAACTCATACTTCAATAATTCATTTCTACTGATAAAGTTTCATCTTCATAATGAAATCATTATGAAAGCCAGATGTTTACCTTTTATGTTAACTCTGAGTTAATGCAAACTCCTGTAGTTTTCATTATTAAAACCTTAAGAACTGAGAGGATAAATCCCTGGGTGCTTCCAATTCTTTACATATAAACTCTGTAACTCTTTTACTGTGGTTCTCCCTTCCACCATGTCCCTGAGACGTGTCCGTATTGAGAAATGCTACTCTCTTCCTACATTCCAGAAAATTTTCCTTCTTATAAAACCTGATTCAGGATGAATTTTGAAGAAATGTCGCATTTAACAGGAGTAAAAAAGCATGTGCACACTGCCATGTTCATTCAATAACCAGCAAAGAAAAAAAAAATGTGACGGTAAGATCACTGGGTTTTTCCTGTGTAAATTTTGTAATAGCTTGCTAACCTCGGCAGAGATAAATTCATTTGAGGAAAATTGTTGGGAGACAAGCATCTATTATAATTGCCCATTTTAGTTCTAATATCACTTTTTATTTCAGCAATTTTAGTAGTTTTAGCAAACAATCCTCCATATACTTTATAAGGCTGAATTCATATTCAACCTTCCCAATTAAATGTTAATGAAGTTTGTCATTAACTACTTTTATACAGATAGCCCCTTGTTTTGTTATTTGTGAAACAAGTGTCAGTTTCTTCCATGAATAATTATAGCATTTCTAAGTTGAAAGGGTGCTTTAGTCTATCACTTTACTTAAAGGGTGCTTATTTAGTCTACCACCTTATTTAAAAGATGAAGAAAAAGGCCCAAACTTGTTTAAGATTACAGACCCTATTAGTGGTTTAGAATTTAACTAAAAATTCAAGACATTTAATCATTTCAAACTTGAGGAAACTGTAGAGAATAAAGATGGGTTAGGGAGGTAACAATGTAACCAACTATTTGGTCTTCATCTTTAGAGATAAAGAAAACTTCTCTTGGACATACTTTCCCATAAAGTTGTATATATTCCATTTGAAACTACTTAATCCGTTGGCCACCAGGCTCTACTGAGATAATTATAGGAAACTAGAGGCCCGATGCACGAAATTCATGCAAGAGTAGGTCTTCCTTCCCCTGGCTGTTGCCTCTGGCACCCGGGACCCAGGCTTCCCTCACAGACCCGGCTTTGTCCAGAAGGCCGTCAGGAAGGACATCTGGTCTAATTAGCATTTATGATTTATTATTACAGATGGGTTCACCATTCTGGCTTCGATTTTTAACCCACTGTCAAAAAATACTAGCAATACACACACTCAAAATTTTTTTTACTAGTTTATTTTATGCCACCTCAATTCCATCCATCATCTCCTTTGTACTCCATTATTTAACGTGAAATACATAACAATGTGAATCAATTAGAGGATAAGTCCATGTTCCAATTGGAACAATAAACTCATAGCCATCAAACTGACAGATTTTAATTGTGTACAAACGGTGATTATACATTTTGGACACTTTGCTTTTCATTTCTAAGCTTCTCAGGTTTTACCATGGCTGAGAACCAAAGGAAAAATATATACATATGTGTGTAAATAACTTTTAAATGCAGCCGTTGAAAGGGCTAAAAGAATAGTAAGAACTGATATGAAATAGCAGCAATTGATTAATAACACATTGTATGAAAACACACCTGGGAAAAAAGTAACAAAAGCTCTTTTCATGGTCATCTCCCACAAATACTAAAATGAAACTCAGTTGCCATGGCCTGGGTTCTATTTCCACTTTTCTGGCAGGGTTCGGGTGGGAGGAACACCTTCGCACCAAGACTGGTGCTTTTCATTTGAAAGCAGAGGCCGTGGCGAAGAAGCCACAAAACCAAGGGCTGGCAGCAGGAGGAAGAGCAGCCAGGTATCTGCACTCGCGTGGCTCCGCTGCAGATTCCTGAGTTCAGGAAGGTCGCCCCGTGGACACACTTGGACCCGGGTCCTGGAGCACCGCAGCAGGAGGAGGAAGCCAGCGGGAAGACGAGGCAGCACGGGAGACCTCCTCCTCCAAGGCCCACGGCACCTTCTCCGTCCTAGTGGCCGCCGTTCTGCCACCCACGCAGCTTCCTACGCTACCTCCAGGTCCCCTGGCGCCTTCCCGGGGTCGGCCGGCAGTTCCTGGGGGTTGCGAGGAGTGGCCCCAGGCGCTAACTCCTTCCCAAACCCGAGCAGGAGAGCGCTCCGCAGCCCAGCCAAGCCGGCCAGAGGCCCCGCCAGCG
>NW_005369967.1:948202-948570 GCF_000412655.1 Myotis brandtii
CCGAGCTCCCGCTTCTCCCGGCTCCTGTCAGTGCGGTGACTGCGCTGGGAAACATGGCGACCGAGGGGATGATCCTCACGAACCACGACCATCAAATCCGCGTCGGAGTCCTCACAGGTAACCGGGAGGAGAACGGGACCGCCGCCGCCGCCGCCCCCGACGTGCCTCGGGCTTCTTGCCGGCGGTGACCCTGCTCTGCGGCCTCGGGAGGAGGGCAGGCTGAGGAGGGGGACAGGAAAGGGGGGCGTTTTACCACCGCGGAGCTGCTGGAAGCTGGGGTGTTCCCGTGCTCCCACCCCTCCCGGGAGCAAGTGCCGGTCCCGTGGGATGTCAGGCCCCGGCACCTTCGCAGCCCAAGTCCCTGGCCC
>NW_005369967.1:948720-976688 GCF_000412655.1 Myotis brandtii
CGTGCAGTGCTCGCCGGAGGCACGGGCCGGGCACGACTTGGGTGTTCAAGAGGCGGAACTCTGCCCCTCGAGAGCCGGGCATCCCCTCCGCCACCATGGGACACCCCTAGTCTCCCCCGAGAGGTGGGGGGTCGGCTTGCACCCAGACCTCGGAAAGTGTCTGTATTCCGCCTTCCTGAGCCGAGGGCCCTCTGCCCGCCTCTTGGTTTCCTTAGAGTAAAGGTGTAGAGGGACCGGCTGAGCCTGCGGCTGGGGATCCAGCCCCCTTCACTGGAGAGAGGATTCCTCCACTTGGGCTCCTCGGTCCTCCTCCCTTCTGGGACCTCCCCCCCCACCCCCCATGGTCCCGAAGCTGGTGAGGAGCACACTTTTCCCGGGTCGCGCTTCCCTCCCTCGCAGAAACCGTGTGTGCCCTGCACGTCTGACTCCGTTGCGCTGTATTTGGGTAATCTCCCTCCGTTGCTGCAGGGCACGACTTCCGAGATGAAGAGCCAGCCAATTTGTAGGGGTTTCTGCTGTGGCTCTGTAGTTGGCCAGGCTTCTGTGTAATTGCGTGGCCAGGCGGGGGTTAAAGAACTATATTTAGAATCTGAGGGCTTAGTCGGGAGTGAAGGAAATCCAAGATTTACTGTTGTGATTTCGGAAAAAGGAGTGATGTAGACAGGAATCCTCGTGTGTGTGTGTCCCCCCCGCCCCCCGCCTCCCCGATTCTTTTTAATTTTTTTCCCTTGTCAAATATTGACAGGTTGAGACGGTGCTCGAGGAGGGACTAAATTGAATGAGACTTGCTTTTATTATTAGGTTAAAAAAAAATCTCTCTCGGTAGATACTGAGTGCAAAGCTTAATTGAACTGCTGAGTTTTATGACAAGGAGATATCCATGACACTCTTTACACTCTTTTGCGCAAATGGATTGCCTTTTCCTGGTTTTCTTTCTAGATGTTAATGGTGATTTATTGAATTTTCCTAATAGCCTCTTGGGTGGAGAAACTGGTCTAAACCTATTGCTGGGAAGGGAATCCCCCTAAATCAGAAGATGAGCTGTCCTCCCTTTTTGGTGCTGAAACTTGCCATATGCAAAGATACAGTTATATCTTAGAATTGTTAGAGTTCACATTGCTGATTTTCAAAGAATCTAATCGCGGGGTGTAAAAGTGTATACTCTATATCAACTTGCACTTTAAATTCTAGCCATGTTTTGAAAATTAGTAGAGTAGTAAGAGTGAAGCTTAATAAATTCCAAAGTATGTCAACTGACCATGGAAATGAAAGGTCATAGATGTTTTAAAGTTAAGTCATAGAGATTTTTTTAAAAATTGTTTATTTAAGCTTTCCCTAATAGTTTTACTTATCAAATCATTTTACTTGGGTCAAGTGACATAGTTGTACAGAATACTTTGAAAGATTTGGCCCTTATCCATATCCCTACAGTACAATAGGACTAAGATTGATATGCAAACCACTAACAATGTATGTAATTATTTTGCTAAAATTGTCTAAATAAATTACCTGTGCATAGGAGGGCTAAATGTAAAAGGAATCCCATATTCAGATGGATTAGGAGCAAATGTGATTACCTGTAGGCAGAATTTAATACATTTACCAGAGGTTAAGTAGAAACTGACATTTTTAAGGGTAGTTGAAACTCAGTGGCAACCTTATAAATGAAAATGTTGCCCTGGCCAGGTATCTCAATTGGTTAGAGCATGGTCCCCATATGCCAAAGTTGGGGGTTTGATCTCCCATCAGGGCACATACAGGACTCAACCAATGAATGAATAAATAAGTGGAACAACACCTCTCTCTCTCTCTCCCTTCCCCTCCCCTCCCTCCCTCCTTCTTCTCTTTCTCTCTAAAATACAAACCAAATAAATAAGAAAATGTTGGTTGGTGAGGATGAGGCTCTTGAGCAGAATATGAGAAGCCTAGGTGGAATAGGTATGGGGCATAGGCAGAATGTCAAGGAGAGAAGAGAACTTTGCAGTGGGATTAAAGAGAATCTGGAGACACTGTTACATGTAGTTTAGGGGAAAAGTCTAGGGTCAGGAATAAGGATGTAGCTGAAGGAAAGAAGTAGAAGTTGCAGATTTGGGAGAAGTGGTAACAGAGGGTAATAATGGATTTTTGAAGTCAGAAATAACTCTGAGGTTTTTACTTGAAAAGTTATTAATATGAATATTGTCTACTATGATGGAGCCTGGAAACATGGAGAAGAATCAGATGAAAGGGCACCAGCCTTCAGTCTGCAAGTAGTGGATTTTATTACAAACAGCTTAATATTTATGTTCTTGATATTCCATGTTATATTGTGCAAAAAAACCCCCTATAATAATAAAGCTATGTTGTGCAGTTTTTGTGTCTTGTAGAACTTCAAATGTTGCAGTTTTACTGTGTGAAATTACTCTTTACTGGACTTAAGCACTATGATTTTATACTTAAGAACACTGAGTTCAGATACCATATTTAAAACTGATTTTATGAGTTTTAATTTGCAGCTCTCTTTAAAGGTGAAGGACTTATTTTATAAAATATCCTCTGCATGGTTCATAATAGGGATTTTATGTATTCTCAGTGGCAATGTTATAAATGAAAATGTTGCCCTGGTCGGGTAGCTCAGTTGGTAGAGCATTGTCCCCATGGCCCCCATGGTCTAAATCTGTTTTACAGAGGTAGTAGAAAGTATTGTCTACCCAAGCACACATGTGGTAGTATTGTTGTGAAACTGTATTGTAATTTCTAAATTTTTAATTTTTGTGTGACATTTTAAATTTTCTATTGCAAGATAATATTTGTACCATGAAACTTTTCATCTTCTAGATGTTTTTGTAATCTTCAGCTCAGCTATGAATTTGACAACTATAGTATACATTCTATTGAAATGTCTCATCAAATGAATTAACTATTAGAATTTTAAAAATATAGTGGTGGGAAGGAAAATATTTAGTAAAGGCATTTCTTTTTTACTTGATATTTTGAATTATTTAGGGCTTGGAAATCAGATGATAATAATATAAATGGATATTTTAGCTATATTAATTAATTTTTATCAGAAAAATTGGGAACATTTCTGTATATAAAATAGGTTATCATGGAAACATTTTATGTTGAACATTATTGACCATCTCTAGGAACAATATTGTTGTCAATAACTATCTTATGATGATTTGCTATAAATAAAGTATTATAGGTCTTTGGTGACATAAGACCTAGTTTTCAATATATCTGTTTCTAATGTTCTCTACTTCTATTGTTGTTTATAACAGAGATAAAAGATTATAGGATGGATGAATAGCATGAGGAAAACAAACAAGTATCTGCTTTTTCAAAACTGAAAGAAGATGTGGGGCAGATGTAGGATTTTTTTTTTTGGTAGCTATAGTAGTAATTATACTAGTACTTACAGTGAGTCTTAATAATTACATACAAGGGTAACTATATTTTAAATGTGTCACTTTTCACCTAATTTTTTCTATTTCTAATGAAGCTGTTTATCAAGGGAGCATACTAGTTCTGCTACAAAAGTTTCTCTGCAATATCAGGAAAATAATGAATATGTGTGTGGTTAATATAGAATGAGACAGATTATGTTCCATTGGGTATTTAATATCGTATTAGCTAGCCACTGCTAATGTTTGCTATCAAAGCACTTAGCTAAAGATGATAATTCATTACCTGAATTTTCACTAACAGTGGCGTGGATGAGAAGTGATGCAAATATTTAGCAAAGGGCATTTTAAAAACTAATACTTTTTCTCTAGTAACATACATTTTTATTGGGCTAAGCTGTAGATTTATAATCAGTAAGAGTTATTAGAACAAGATATGACTAGACAATAGAGATAAAAGACTAATTGTAAACTAGAACACCTAAAATATTAGTTACTTGTAGGGAGTATTTCAGCCATTCAAAATATTAAAAAACCAAATTCTAAGTCAAGGAGATGATAATCATGTAACTCTGGACTTGTTCAAGCATTTATTTTATTGTGTTCCTTAAGCTTATACCTGTGCATTATAACTATCTGTGTTGTATTTTGAAAAGCCCATTTATTGATGAGGATATCTAAATATATCTTTATTTTTAAGTAGCCAAATTACTATTGCAAACAAAATCTAAATCCTACCAAATGGAATTGTGTATTCTGGCAGACATATCAACATTGATCTATATGACTTTTGTTAAAAGGAAGCCTATTTCTTAAACTAGGTTGTTCTTTCATGAATTTTGGATTGGAAGCAATATATTAGAGAATTAAAATTTTAGTTAAAGTAGAAAATCATTAAATCAACACTATCATCACTGGCCAAAGACTTTATAAACTACTAGAGGCCTGATGCACGAAATTCGTGCAAGAGTTGGTCTTCCTTTCCCCAGCTGCCAGCACCGGCTTCCCTCTGGCACCCGGGACCAGGCTTCCCTCGCAGCCCCGGCTTTGTCTGGAAGGTCGTCCAGAAGGATGTCTGGTCTAATTAGCATATTACGCTTTTATTATTATAGATGGGTACATAGATTGTTACACATTAAGAGTTTTAACTATATTAAAAACATATTTGACTTTCACTTTAACTGAGATATATGGTGGAGAATCAGCAATATGTTATTGAGGAGGAAATGACTATGAGTCCATTTTTACTCTTATAGATGATAGATTCATTGGTAAGTTGAATTGGATGCTTTTTTTGAAACTGAGTAAAACAGGTAAAATCTGTGCTTTGCTCCTGGAAATAGGATTGAAGAACAACATAGCATATTTGGGATTTGAGGTGTTAAAACAATACTAAAAAGAAAATAATGAAACCACAGGGATTTCTTTTTTCACATCTGGGAAGAGAAGATAAATTAGGACGAAGAAAAGATTATTTAAACTGCTTAAAAGTAATTGAGACTGTAGTTAATATGAATAGCATGCAATTCTTACTTAATTTTTGAATGACCTCCCAAAAAGCAAATATCTAAGTATTGTCACGTAGAAATTCTGTTCAGGTTGCTTAGTGAGTTCATAAGTGAATTTGTATTTAATTAATTTTAACTAAACAAGTAGGACTTCTTGAAACTTTTGTAATTAAATAAACAGTCCCAACAATTTTTACAGTTGTTTTGCCAGTAACTATACATTTTGAAAGAATGAAATTTACTGTACTTTAAAAATTTACTAATTTGAAAAATAAAGGAGCAAGGAAATGAGATCTGGTGAATGGAGCATTACACAATTTGTGTCCTGCTTCTCAAATTGAGGTACATGATACTGTGTTCAGGGATACTCTAAGGATTCTTTCTAATCCTTAGATTCTAAACGGTGGGAACAAACATAATAATTCTTTTTAAGTGTTATTTTTAATTTTTTTAAAAAGGAAACTTATTGTGGTGACATTGATTAATAAAACCAAACATAATTTTTGAAGTATATTTTACTTGAGACTGTAATTTAAACCACTTTAATATTAGATAAGCATGAGTAAATTAGGTACTGAGTGTAGAATGCATGAGCTTTTAAGATAAAATCTGGAACTTCAAAGACAGTTCAAGTGAGCCCATTATATAACTCCAGACTTCATCATTCTTTTGTTTTTGATACTTTGGCACGCACACACACACACACACACACACACACACACACACACAGAACATTTAAGGAACACTGGGTCACACAACACTAGAAGACTCACTTTCTAATGATAATCTGGCCAGTAAACTTTCTATAACCTTGAACAATATTACTTAACTCTTTCTCAACTTTTCTCACCATTAATACGAAGGAATCATTCTCTGAGATTACTTTACGCTCTGGGACAATATATGTTTCTATCCTTTAGCATCTTGGCCAGCTGGAAGGAGATATATAGAATATCATGCTTAGTTAATTTTTTTTTGTCTTTACAATGGAAATTGTTATGGGGGAGAGGTAAATTATACATAAAGATGCAAGAAAATAAGAAATGGACGAAAAGATAAATGTTTCAGAGATCAGGTGCTGTCAGTATAAACTAAGGAAAAGTATTTAGATTTTCTTCAATTTAGAAATTTTTGTATTAACCCTTTTTCTGTACCAGTAGTTTCGGTCTTACATTTTATTTCAAATTCAGCTCAAACCTCACTTCCTCAGCAAAATCTTTTCTCTACAATGATGTCTTTCTTTGTTTTCTTTCTTTGTGTTTATAAATTGTTGTCTGTACCCTGCAATCATGTGGGAGGCTGCAAGATGCAGTTTGTTGTTTTTTTTTTAAAAAGAACTTTGGAGTCAAACAGACTTGGATTTCACACTCTGGTTTGCCCTTGATAGTGGGAAGTCATTTAACCTCTCTGAATTCCAGTTTCTTTCTCCAAAATGAAGCTGGCAATACTTACTTCACAGAGTTTTAAGAAATAACTGAGATAATGTATGTGAAAATGCCTACCATGTATGTCTATGTTGGAGTATATGTTCGGTAATCTTCCTTTTCTTTTTGTATGTTCCTTTGGGGCAATTTGCTAACAGCTTCATGTACAAACATCTTATTTAAAATAGATTTTAAAGTTCTTCAAACAGGTGATCTGTTCTTTACTTCTTTTGTGCCCTTTCACCATAGCACCTAGTAATGAAGTAGTTGCATAGGAGATGTTTAATATAACTGTTAATAGGGTGATTAATAATGTGTATTTGAGACATTTTATAATAATGTGTATTTGAGACATTTTATACTATCAAATCTAACATAGTACCTCTTAGTTGATAGTCATAGTCTGTATGAGGATTATTTTAGGGTAATATTTATTTATGTATTTATTTATCTATGTGTTTTATTTTATTTTATCATTTACTAAAAATTTTAAATTATCTTTATTGTTGAAAGTATTAGATGTCCCTGTTTTTCTTCTTTGACCCCTTCTAGCCCGCCCCACCCCCAAAAATGTTATCTTAACAAATGAAAATTTTAAATTATCTTTATTGTTGAAAGTATTAGATGTCCCTGTTTTTCTTCTTTGACCCCTTCTAGCCCGCCCCACCCCCAAAAATGTTATCTTAACAAATGAAAATTTTAAATTATCTTTATTGTTGAAAGTATTAGATGTCCCTGTTTTTCTTCTTTGACCCCTTCTAGCCCGCCCCACCCCCAAAAATGTTATCTTAACAAATGAAAATTTTAAATTATCTTTATTGTTGAAAGTATTAGATGTCCCTGTTTTTCTTCTTTGACCCCTTCTAGCCCGCCCCACCCCCAAAAATGTTATCTTAACAAATGAAAATTTTAAATTATCTTTATTGTTGAAAGTATTAGATGTCCCTGTTTTTCTTCTTTGACCCCTTCTAGCCCGCCCCACCCCCAAAAATGTTATCTTAACAAATGAAAATTTTAAATTATCTTTATTGTTGAAAGTATTAGATGTCCCTGTTTTTCTTCTTTGACCCCTTCTAGCCCGCCCCACCCCCAAAAATGTTATCTTAACAAATGAAAATTTTAAATTATCTTTATTGTTGAAAGTATTAGATGTCCCTGTTTTTCTTCTTTGACCCCTTCTAGCCCGCCCCACCCCCAAAAATGTTATCTTAACAAATGAAAATTTTAAATTATCTTTATTGTTGAAAGTATTAGATGTCCCTGTTTTTCTTCTTTGACCCCTTCTAGCCCGCCCCACCCCCAAAAATGTTATCTTAACAAATGAAAATTTTAAATTATCTTTATTGTTGAAAGTATTAGATGTCCCTGTTTTTCTTCTTTGACCCCTTCTAGCCCGCCCCACCCCCAAAAATGTTATCTTAACAAATGAAAATTTTAAATTATCTTTATTGTTGAAAGTATTAGATGTCCCTGTTTTTCTTCTTTGACCCCTTCTAGCCCGCCCCACCCCCAAAAATGTTATCTTAACAAATGAAAATTTTAAATTATCTTTATTGTTGAAAGTATTAGATGTCCCTGTTTTTCTTCTTTGACCCCTTCTAGCCCGCCCCACCCCCAAAAATGTTATCTTAACAAATGAAAATTTTAAATTATCTTTATTGTTGAAAGTATTAGATGTCCCTGTTTTTCTTCTTTGACCCCTTCTAGCCCGCCCCACCCCCAAAAATGTTATCTTAACAAATGAAAATTTTAAATTATCTTTATTGTTGAAAGTATTAGATGTCCCTGTTTTTCTTCTTTGACCCCTTCTAGCCCGCCCCACCCCCAAAAATGTTATCTTAACAAATGAAAATTTTAAATTATCTTTATTGTTGAAAGTATTAGATGTCCCTGTTTTTCTTCTTTGACCCCTTCTAGCCCGCCCCACCCCCAAAAATGTTATCTTAACAAATGAAAATTTTAAATTATCTTTATTGTTGAAAGTATTAGATGTCCCTGTTTTTCTTCTTTGACCCCTTCTAGCCCGCCCCACCCCCAAAAATGTTATCTTAACAAATGAAAATTTTAAATTATCTTTATTGTTGAAAGTATTAGATGTCCCTGTTTTTCTTCTTTGACCCCTTCTAGCCCGCCCCACCCCCAAAAATGTTATCTTAACAAATGAAAATTTTAAATTATCTTTATTGTTGAAAGTATTAGATGTCCCTGTTTTTCTTCTTTGACCCCTTCTAGCCCGCCCCACCCCCAAAAATGTTATCTTAACAAATGAAAATTTTAAATTATCTTTATTGTTGAAAGTATTAGATGTCCCTGTTTTTCTTCTTTGACCCCTTCTAGCCCGCCCCACCCCCAAAAATGTTATCTTAACAAATGAAAATTTTAAATTATCTTTATTGTTGAAAGTATTAGATGTCCCTGTTTTTCTTCTTTGACCCCTTCTAGCCCGCCCCACCCCCAAAAATGTTATCTTAAAAAATGAAAATTTTAAATTATAGGTAAAAGGAATTTTAAAAATGCTATTATTTATTTGGAAGGTTAACTGTGATGGTCAAAATAGCAAAACACCATAAAATAGGAGTCAAAAGTTGTACCTCTTCTGTCACTTTCAAGACACTTAATTATAGTTTACCTGTTTATCCTTAGCTTTGAATGGGGGAATTATGCTTACCTTATATGGTTATTGAGAGGAAGGAAATACTTTATTTAATATTCAGCACCTACTGTGTGCCAGGTTATGTGCTTAAGTGAGGGATACAATAGTGAATAAGAGACACAAGACCTTATGTTCATGGAGCTAACATGAACACAATATTTAATTAGGTTGGATATTGACAAATACATGCTTAATTTATGTTGCATTTCAAGGAATAAAGTACTTTTATCTTTTATTATTTTTATTTTTAAAAAATATATTTGTATTGATTTCAGAGAGAAGGGAAGAAGCAGATAGAGAAAGAAACATCAATGATGAGAGAGACTGCCTCCTGGGGATCGAGCCCACAACCCGGACATGTGCTCTGACCGGGAATCGAACCGTGACCTCCTGGTTCTTAGGTCGATGCTCAACCACTGAGCCACACTGGGCCAGGCTCTTTTATTTTTGATGCAGTTAAGTATAAGCACCAAAGTAATTTTCAAGCCGCTTTTGACAAGAAATTTTTAAACCATTACACATTTCCTTCTTTCTAAGATAGAAAATCTTTAATGAACATAATATAATTATTTCTGTTCAAACAGGTATAACTAAGTATAGGTAACATGTATTGGGCCTATATATGGTATAAATGTATTCTATTTGTTCTAACACTTTGCATATGTTATTCAATCCTTCCTCTTACGCTGCCTGAGAAGTGGAGAAGCTAAGTGACTTGTTCAGGTTCATACCAGTGGCAGTGCCAGAATTCAAGCACAAGTCTGACTGTACTCTCAATAATTATATTTCTATATTTTATTTTGAATATCTCTTATTATGAAGTGGGGTAGTATGGTTCTGTACTGTATTTGCTTTTCAGTTGTGACTTTATATGCTTGCCCTTCCCCTTCTAGTTTATAATCTGCAATAGCCATCGGAAGAAGCACATACACTACCTTGCTAAGAATTACATATGGTAGATATCACCTTCAGTTAGACTTGAAGCGAGGTCTAAAGAATAAGTATTTTCACTTTTGGGTTGGGGGCATCAGTGGATAAATGGGTTATTATTTATTTAATTATTTTTTTGTACTTTGAGATTTCAGGATCAGAGTTAATTGGATCTTCCTGATGCAGAAAATGTTAATAAAAATGCAGAAACTTATGAAAAGTAAGAGAGCAAGTACAGTATGAGTGCCAAGTATAAATGGAATGTTTCCTTTCATTCTCTAAGTACTGATAAGTTCTTTTTTTTAAAAGAACATTAAGAAAAAAGTATACTTGTCCTAGCTGGTTTGGCTTAGTGGATAGAGCGTTGGCCTGCAGACTGAAGAGTCCCGGGTTCAATTCTAGTCAAGGGCATATGCCCGGGTTGCAGATTCGATCTCCAGTGTGGGGCATTCAGGAGGCTGCCAATCAATGATTCTCATCAATGATGTTTTTCTCTCTCTCTCCTTCTCCCTTCCTCTCTGAAATCAATAAAAAAAAAGATAAAAAAAAGTATGGACTTACTGTTTAATCTTTAAAGTCTAATTCAAGGTTAAGAATGTTTGAATATCTTGGAAACAAGAAATTGAATAAATATTTTCAGACATAAAAAAGGATGCATCATTTAAGTGATTACTTTTCCCCTTCCACTTAAGAGTCAATACTAAGCATTTTGATTCTAATGCAAATTTAAAAAATTATGCTTTGATAAAATTAATATCTATACAATAGGAGTTACTTTTGAATTCATTTGCAAGTAGAAAAACTCCTGAATTCTTAAGTCATATTTTTAAAGACTTACTAGAGTGTATTTGTGCATTGTAAAAAATGTAACACTACAGAAAGATAAAGTGTGAAATGAATCCCTACCACCTTACTTCCCCAGTCTCTCTAGTGTTAACCACTTTTAAGATTTTTGTTTTTGTTTATTCTTCTGTATATAAGTATATATTTGAATTTGCACATATGGAATCAGACATTATATCTTCCTTTCCTCCCCCTCAGTCAATAAAAAAAACATATATATATATTTTTCCTAATCACTCACCATCTGTTTTTTTCTTTCTTTTTAACCCCCTGTCCCCCAATTCATTGATCCTCTCTACCCACACCTGCCCTTCAGCACACTGTTGTCTGTGTCCATGGGCTATGCATATCCTATATAATAAAGAGGTAATATGCAAATTGACCATCACACCCTTGCACAAGATGGCTGCCCCCATGTGCTCAAAGATGGCTGCCACAAGAGGGCTGGCAGGGGAGGGCATTTGGGAGCAATCAGGCCAGTGGGGGAGGGTAGTTGGGGGTGACCAGTCCTGCAGGGGAGGGCAGTTGGGGGCAACCAGGCCTGCAGGGGAGGGCAGTTGGGGGCAATCGGGCCAACAGGGGAGGGCAGTTGGGGGCAATTGGGCCGGCATGGGAGCAGTTAGGCATTGATCAGGCTGGCAGGGGAGTGGTTAGGGGGTGATCAGGCTGGCAGGCAGGCTGGTGAGCGGTTGGGAGCCAGGAGTCCTGGATTGTGAGAGGGATGTCTGACTGCCAGTTTAAACTGGCAGTCGGACATCCCCTGAGGGGTCCCAGATTGGAGAGGGTGCAGGCTGGGCTGAGGGACAACCACTACCCCCAGTGCACAAATTTTGTGCACTGGGCCTCTAGTATGAAATAATTGTCCAAAAGGTATTATAATTTTTCAAGCATGATTAGGCAAAGAAAAAAATTAACTGAACAGCCCTTGTGTGGAATAAGTCTATATAATTATCTAAAACAATAAAAGGGTAATATGCTAATTAGACCAGACATCATTCCGGAAATCCTTCCGGATGAAGCTGGGGCCGGAGGGAAGCCCGGGTCCTGGGTGCCTGCTGGCGGCCGGAGGGAAGCCAGTGCTGGCAGCCAGGGGAAGGAAGGCCTACTCTTGCAGGGATCTCATGCATCAGGCCTCTAGTATGCATATAAGTTACCTGATTAATCTCTCACCCCCACTCACCCCTCTTTTTCTTTTTTATATTAAAATATTGGCTAACTATTATTATCATACTCAGAAAATCTATTATAGCAAAGACTAGAAAGACCAATCTTGATTCTGTTACTACTATTATGGGAAAAGAACACTAGATCAATTTCTATTTTGGATTTTTCCAGTGGGAGTTTGATATCATTATCCATAAAAAGTAAAGTACAATAGATGCTCTCTAAAATCTCATTCAACTCTCAAATTTTATTAAACCCAGTCTCAGGAACATACCTCATGTTTACCATTCTCTTATTGCTTATATTCATGTTATCTACAATCTATTAATGACAGCAAAATTATTGATCTGAAATGCTTTCCTTCAAACAGGAAAAATTGCTAGAAAAAGACAGATATTTATACCAAGTATAAATGGAATAAATGGCTGTTACTTCCACTGCATAATATGTGCAATTTTATTTCATTCAATATCACATGCTACAAGGAGTTCAAATTGCAAAATGCTTAAGATTTAGAATAATTACATGCATGTAAGGGTAGTAACTGATTCACACAATCAGGCTTGTAAGACTAATAGTGATTTAGAGGTATTTGAGGTATTACCTTTTAAAATTTTAATTATGGTAATATACCAGAGATCTGGAAAGCAAAGTTAGTATTCTTCCAAAAAGTTGTTATTTTGCTGTTACGTGTTTAAAATAAAACTATTGCAAAAATAAGATATATATCTTCATTGAACAATATTATGTTTTAGGTTCACACAGATACAGCAGGTCCTCCAATAACATCATTTTGTTTAACATTGTTTTATTATAACGTTGATGATAAAAAAAATCAATTCTGGGTTGGGGCCACTATGTGTGGAGTTTATAGATCTCCCCATGTCCACATGGGTTTCCTCTGGGTACTCCAGTTTCCTCCCACATCACTAAGATGTGCACATTAGGTGTATTGGTGTGTCTAGACTGTCCCTGTCTGTGTGAATCTGAATGTGTTTGATGCTCCCTGTGATGGAATGGCATCCTGTCCAGGGTTGGTTCCCTTCTTGCATCCTGAGTTCCTGGGGCAGGTTTTGGCCACCTAAGATTCTGAAATGGAAGAAGCGGGTTGGAAAATAATTATCTACTTGTTTTTATCAATCTTTCTTAAATGTATGTACGTATAACTCACATTTGTTTAATTGTTTAACATTTGAAGGGTTTTGGTCTTTATTTAGAAGTTTGATGATGTTTTTGTTACCAGAAATATGCTGTAGGAACTTAATTTTTGTTTATATCAATTAGCCTATGGTAAAATTGATTTTGTTACATGTCATTTCATTAAAATCATAGTTTCCAAGAACCTATCCATGATGTTAAGTGAGGACTTACTGTACTCAGAATAGATTAGACTACCTGAGTTTATATCTAAGTGAAGTTTTTAGAGTTACTTAACTTCTCTAAACTTCAGTTTTTCTATCCATGAAATGGGGAATACCAATGCCTACCTTAGATAATTTTTGGAAGGAAAGCTTGAAAATCATTGAATTAAGTTAATACTGGACTTGGATTTTCCAATTTTCTTCTACAGATGGATCTGTGAAATAATATTAATTTTTAAAATTGTCAATTATGCATCATAATGAAACACTTACTCCTTTCTGATTCTTAATGCAATTCAGAAGTGAGTCATATCCAATATGTGAGAAACTTGAAATGGAAGTACCCCTACCCCCATAGTTGGATTTTTTTTTCATATATTTTATTGATTTTTTTACAGAGGAAGGGAGAGGGATAAAGAGTTAGAAACATCGATGAGAGAGAAACATTGATGAGAGAGAAACATCAATCAGCTGCCTCCTGCACACCTCTTACTGGGGATGTGCCCACAACCAAGGTACATGCCCTTGGCCGGAATTGAACCTGGGACTTTTCAGTCCGCAGGCTGACGCTCTATCCACTGAGCCAAACCAGTTAGGGCAATAGTTGGAATTTTTAAGTAGCTAAATAGTTAAGGATCTGATTTTATTATTAGGTTGTTTTCCTGTCAATGATTAATATATCAGTCTGACCATAGCCTGACTTGTTAACAAACAGTATAGCCCAGTTTAGTATTGACTTGGTCCATTTGGGTTGCTATTACAAAGTGCTATACTGGGTAGCTAATAAAAGGTTGGGAAGTCCAGGATCAAGGTACCAGTAGATTCATTGTCCAGTGAGTGCCCACTTCCTGTAGAAGCTGTCTTTCCTCTGTCTCCTCACGTGGTGAAAGAGGGGAGGGAACTCTGTGGGGGCTTTGCTCTCATGACTATCACCTCCCAAAGCCCCACTTCCAAACACCATGATACTGGGAAAACAGGTTTCAACATAGGAATTTTGGAGAGGGGTGTACAAACATCCAGTCTATTACAAGTATGTACCATTTGACATGCTTTGCATTGTGTTGAGCTACAGCTATGACAGGCTTATCTTGGAGATATTGCAGGTTTGGTTCCAGACCACTGCAATAAAGTGAAGACCATAGTAAAGTGAGTTACATGAATTTTTTGGTTCCCCAGTGCATATAAAAGTTATGTTTACACTATATTGTAGTTTATTAAGTGTGCACTAATATTATATTGGAAAAAACAAACAAAGTGCATACCTTAATTTAAGTAAATACCTATTGCTAAAAAATGCTAGCCATCATTTGAATTGTAATCTTTTTGTGGTGCAGTCTTACCTTCAATTTTAAAAATACCCCTCAATATCTGGAAGCAAATAAGGCAAAGTGCAATACAATGAGATATGCCTGTAAATATTATAGAGTTGACCTTTAAGTGTGAAGAATTGGCTGTAAAAATAGGTTTACATGTTAAGTTATTTATATATTAAAACACTTGCCAAGTACTGTATGATGGGGTTTACCAAACTGTTTCTATAAAGGGTCAGATAGTAAATATTTTAGGCTTTTTGGGCAATATGATTTCTGTCACAGGTACTCAGCTTTGTCCTTATAGCATGAAAGCAGTCATAGACAACATGTAAATGAAATGTGTCCCAATAAAATTTTACTTGCAAAAACAGATGGTCGGCCAGATTTGTCTAATCTGTGCTCCAGATCACAGTTTTATGTTAGGAAAGTATAATCCCAAGTTACCTGCATATGAATTGAACTTTCATGTCAGTTAAAATTTACATTATAAACCACCACAAAATTTAGTGGCTTAAAACTACAACTTAATCTCTTTCACATATCTGTGAATTAACTCAGTGTTTTTGCTTTAGGTAGCATTGTTTGGGGTTCTGGTATAGCTGCAGTCACATGGAATTTTGACTAGAACTATTGTCCAGGGCCTTGGTCCTCCTATATGTGGGTTTCTCCACGTGGCTGATTCATTAGCATCAGAGTATGATGGCAGGGTTCCAAGAAGTATTCCAAGAGCAAGCAGTGTGATAGTGCGGAAGCAGAAGCTGCCAGACCAATTAAGGCTTAGATCTGAAATTGGCACAGCTTCACTTCTGCCATTATTCTATTGGTCAAAATAGTCACAGGGTCAGCCCAGAGCTATTGTGGGAAGAGACTAGGAATACTAGGATGCATGGTTAATTGGGGATCATCAAAGTAACAGTTTATCACAGGATTGTTTTCATTGTGACAGTTCAAATTGAATTAGCTTTAGTAAAGGGGAAATTTATTATAAGGGTAGTGGGATGTCTATCTCACAAAACCTAAATATGGGATTAGGCTCTACGAATATTGGATTTAGGGTTTGAAGGTCTTCTGGATTTTCTTATATTTGCTTCATTCTGTAAGCCTCATTTTCTCATACCTTAGATCTGCCTTTCCACATGGAAAAAACTGCCATTGACAGCTCCTGCATTGTTTATATCTTCCCATTTTAGCCATTCAGAGAAGGACTGACTGTATTTTTACAGTTGTGTCTCTAAAATTTTTTGAGGAAGAACTTTGTGCTGAACCAATTATTTGTGATCAGAGCATATAAGTTATGTTGTACTAACCCTGTAGGAGCAGGGTCAATGAACAGAAAAGTGATGCTGAATATATAACCCCCAAGTAATTCAGTTGCCTCCTCCTTAACCATCTATATATGAACATAAAATAATTTGTTTCCCCATTGTAGACCTAATTTACTTCTTTCTTCAGCTATCTGCCTTTGGCTGTTTCATTGTTCTGCTGGAGAGTAGGCTAAAGTAAGGGCTGGAATTAGTTTAGTATCTTGAATATTCATTGTAATCTTTTCTTGATTTGAGTAGGGAACAGCAGCATTTAGTGTCTACTATTTCACTTTGCCACCGTTAACATAGAATCAGATATGAAGGTGATCTTACTCTGTGGTTACTGATTTTCCAGAGTTGATTTGGCTGATCTGGCTGGCTGAGTGGGTATATCCTTCCTTTGGAAAGGGCCTACTTGTATACAGGAAAGCAACTATAATACAGAATGAAATAAGAGCTATAAAGGAAGTACAGGCAGCATACTGTGGGTGTACAGAGAAAGGAACAATTAATTTTGACTGAATGGCTGTAGGAGGAATGGTATTTTAAATAAGATAGTGTTTGAGCAGGGCCTGGAAGAATGAATAACCCATCCTTAGAAACACAAGGAAAGGTAATCTGGATGTCAGGTTTTTTTGGCTGCTGAAGGGGTGGCACCAGAATGTCTAGGCTAAAGTAGATGAGCTTAAATATAGATGTTGGGAATTCAGGATAAATAGCAGCATGCACTTATCTGACTTTAACTTTTTTTTTCCATTAGAATTACAAGATCTAACTTGGTTTTGCCACATTCAGGCATTAGGTATCTATATGGTAGTTTGAAATTTTAGAATTTCATTTTTTAATGAAACAGTTTATCTCAAAGCCTCAAATATTTGGATATAGAAAGAACTTTAAAGATTATCTGTACCAACCCCCTCTAGTAGGCAAAGAAACTAAGACCCAGCTAAGTGATTTATTTAAGGTTACACATCTAAATGATAGACTTAGGGCTAACACTTGGGCCACCTTATTCCTAGTCTTTGGACATTTAAAAAAAAATTTACAGTGTATCCTCTAGTAAGAATATTTATTAAAATTTACATCCATTTGAATTACCTGCTGTAACAGTTTTTAAATTTGAGATATAACATGCATGCAGTAAAGTGCACAGATGTTAATTGTACAACATGATGAACTTTTCATATGTATAGACCCTTGTAAGTACCACCCAGATCAAGATGTAGAACATTTCCAGCATTCTGGAATCTTCCTACATACCATGTACTAGTCAGTATGGACTTCCTCTACCACCCCCAAGTAATCACTGTTCTGCTTTTATCCTCAAGGATTAAGTTAGTGTGTTCCTGAACTTTATATAAATAGAATGACTTTTGTCATTCATTATGTTTATGATATTCATCCATGTTGTGTATAGCAGTTATTCATTCCCTCTATTGCTGTGTGGTATTCCATTGAATGAATGGATCATTATTTATTCTTTTGTTAATGCCTCTAGTTTTTTGAATTGCTTCTGTTTTTTTTTTATTATTGTGAATATTCCCATGTATTTTTTGATGAATATATTATCTCATTTCTAGGTGTAGAATTGCTGGGTTGTTGCTTCCCCCAAAAGTTGTACTTCTATCCCCACCAGCATTTCAGTTGCTCTACATTCTTGTCAAAATTTGGTATTGTCAGTCTTTTTAAAAAAAATTTATTTTTATTTATTTCAGAGAGGAAGGGAGAGGGAGAGAGAATCATTGATCGGCTGCCTCCTGCATGCCCCACACTGGGAATTGAGCCCAAAACCCAGGCATGTTCCCTGACCAGGAATTGAACCGTGATATCCTGGTTCATAGGTCGACGCTTAACCACTGAGCCATGCCGGCTGGGCGATATTGTCAGTCTTTTAAATTTTAACCATTCTGGTCCATGTGTAGTGGTTTCTAATTTATATTTTCCAGATGAGTAATGATGTTGAATACCTTTTAATATTTTAATTTTTAGTATATTTTTAAATATGCTATCTTTGGGATTTGTAGGACTTTTTTATAATTCCGAATAGGTGAACTTTGGAGATATATGTATGGCAAATATCATCTCTTAGTTTGTGGCTGATCTTTTCACTCTCTTAATGGTGTCTTAAATAAAAATTCTTAATATTAATGCTCAATTTATTACATTTTCTTTTTATATTTAGTATTTTTATGTGTGTCTTATTTAAAAAACTTTTGCCTACTGCAGGATCATGAAACTATTTTTCAAAATTTTCTTCTAAAAGCTTTATTGCTTTTCCTTTTACTTGCAGTTCTAGGGTGCATTTCAAATTAATTTCTGTGAATAATGTAAGGTAGAGAAAGATTAAGAATTATTTTTCAAACATGCGAATATCCAGTTGATCCAGCATCTTTTTTTGAGAAAACTATCCTTTTCCTTCTGGATTTTAGGGTACCTAAATCAGATGGATTTGTTTCTAGAGTGTATATTCTGTACAGTGGTCTGTTTTTCTATACTTGCACTATTTGGTTCTTTATGGTTTCCATGTAGTTAATTTTTCAATTAATCTGTATTATTTGGTTTTTAATATGAATATTTCCTTAGCTTCTAAAAAAAATAGCACAATAAAAAAAAATTTACAGTGTATCCTCTAGTAAGAATATTTATTAAAATTTACATCCATTTGAATTACCTGCTGTAACAGTTTTTAAATTTGAGATATAACATGCATGCAGTAAAGTGCACAGATGTTAATTGTACAACATGATGAACTTTTCATATGTATAGACCCTTGTAAGTACCACCCAGATCAAGATGTAGAACATTTCCAGCATTCTGGAATCTTCCTACATACCATGTACTAGTCAGTATGGACTTCCTCTACCACCCCCAAGTAATCACTGTTCTGCTTTTATCCTCAAGGATTAAGTTAGTGTGTTCCTGAACTTTATATAAATAGAATGACTTTTGTCATTCATTATGTTTATGATATTCATCCATGTTGTGTATAGCAGTTATTCATTCCCTCTATTGCTGTGTGGTATTCCATTGAATGAATGGATCATTATTTATTCTTTTGTTAATGCCTCTAGTTTTTTGAATTGCTTCTGGTTTTTTTTTTATTATTGTGAATATTCCCATGTATTTTTTGATGAATATATTATCTCATTTCTAGGTGTAGAATTGCTGGGTTGTTGCTTCCCCCAAAAGTTGTACTTCTATCCCCACCAGCATTTCAGTTGCTCTACATTCTTGTCAAAATTTGGTATTGTCAGTCTTTTTAAAAAAAATTTATTTTTATTTATTTCAGAGAGGAAGGGAGAGGGAGAGAGAATCATTGATCGGCTGCCTCCTGCATGCCCCACACTGGGAATTGAGCCCAAAACCCAGGCATGTTCCCTGACCAGGAATTGAACCGTGATATCCTGGTTCATAGGTCGACGCTTAACCACTGAGCCATGCCGGCTGGGCGATATTGTCAGTCTTTTAAATTTTAACCATTCTGGTCCATGTGTAGTGGTTTCTAATTTATATTTTCCAGATGAGTAATGATGTTGAATACCTTTTAATATTTTAATTTTTAGTATATTTTTAAATATGCTATCTTTGGGATTTGTAGGACTTTTTTATAATTCCGAATAGGTGAACTTTGGAGATATATGTATGGCAAATATCATCTCTTAGTTTGTGGCTGATCTTTTCACTCTCTTAATGGTGTCTTAAATAAAAATTCTTAATATTAATGCTCAATTTATTACATTTTCTTTTTATATTTAGTATTTTTATGTGTGTCTTATTTAAAAAACTTTTGCCTACTGCAGGATCATGAAACTATTTTTCAAAATTTTCTTCTAAAAGCTTTATTGCTTTTCCTTTTACTTGCAGTTCTAGGGTGCATTTCAAATTAATTTCTGTGAATAATGTAAGGTAGAGAAAGATTAAGAATTATTTTTCAAACATGCGAATATCCAGTTGATCCAGCATCTTTTTTTGAGAAAACTATCCTTTTCCTTCTGGATTTTAGGGTACCTAAATCAGATGGATTTGTTTCTAGAGTGTATATTCTGTACAGTGGTCTGTTTTTCTATACTTGCACTATTTGGTTCTTTATGGTTTCCATGTAGTTAATTTTTCAATTAATCTGTATTATTTGGTTTTTAATATGAATATTTCCTTAGCTTCTTTATTTTCCTTTTGTTTTAAGTTCTTCAAAAAGCCCTATCATTTCATTTGATCTTGATTATGAGGTGTTGATATAACTTAGTACAAATTAAAAATATTTGACTATCTAAAAGCTTGCTTTTTAGGATAATTTACTTTCCTGAACTTTCTGGGTTTTTAATGTTTGAAAAATCACATGGAATTATGATTTATACCAGGATGGTGTAGAATCAAGGGCAGAAATGGGGACAGAAATGAAATTAAGATTAGGTTCTGTAGAATGGCTAGTGCAACAAGTGGACCATGACTTTAATGATGTCTTAAATTAGGTACAGGCCCAGTAGATTATTGGATTTTACCTGTGTTTTGCTCTTTTACTGTCATTTATATAGTTAGGGAATCATAGACTTTTAGTGTCTGAACAGACTTTAGAAATGATCCTAATAACCTCACTTCATTCTGTTAAAATGGATATTCAAGGATTTTATTCACACTGAGTTGAATAGATAAGTGATAGATACTTCCAATGCAAAATGTTATGCAAGAATACAAAGTACAATATCTATATCTATATCTATATATCTATATCTATCTATCTATCTATCTATCTATCTATATGGAACATTATAAAGGTTTCAATAGTTCTTAACCAATATGTGGTAGGTAATATTAATATAGATTTAAAATATTGGAATAATAGTGGATTCAGAAGTTGAAGGATAAATAAGTCACTCGTTTAAAGACAGAAAACAGAAAACAAAATAAGGTTGTGGTAGCATAAGCACTTAATCTATCTATCTTTCTTTCTTTCTTTCTTTCTTTTCTTCCTTCCTTCTTTCTTTCCTTCCTTCCTTCCTTCCTTCCTTCCTTCCTTCCTTCCTTCTTTCCTTCTTTCCTTCTTTCCTTTCCTTCTTTCTTTCATCTCTTTTTGGATTGGCAAGGCAAATTTACTCCTGCGCAGTAGGGTGCATGCCAGTTGGAAATCATGGGCAAAGCACACACAAGGGAAGTCTCCTGGGGTTTTATTTTCTGATGCGGAGTCCGCCCTGCCCCTCACTCTGTACTCTGACTTGATTGGTCAAGGCTCAGAGCTCGGGTTCCCATTATTGCACTATTAGCTAATTCAGAGGAAGGGCAGGGGTAAGAAGGAGCCTAAGATGGCAGCCCTCTGAGAGTCTGAAGGTCATATAAAAAATGGGGGAACCTAAGATAGCAGCGAGCTCCTTTCTTTTACAGAAAAGATCGCTGGTTCACTCACAATTCCTCCTTTTTAATAATTTGACTCTTCAAATTCAGCTAGCAGTCTTTGACTTTCATGTTCTGCAGTATCTAGGAGAAGGAGATTATTCTGCTGGTATGTTACTGGGGTTTGTTTGGTTATGCAGTCTCAATTCACCTTTGGATAAGGCCTCTCATACATGGAATAATGCAATGTCCTATTACTGTCATAACACCTAACACAATTATTAAGGATGTGAATATAGATGTCATCATTCCCTTCCACTTCCCAAACCATTGCTCTAGTAGATTGGAGAAAGGATACTCAATTCCAGAATTCCCAGCTAACTTGCCGGGGACCAATTCCAACATGTCATAATTTCAAGAGTTTCATCAAAAGGTTGATGAGACTTGGGGACTCAACAGGGTTGAGTCACACATGTAGTCACCTGTTGGGAATGGCTAAAGGCATTTCCCCAAACCTGAATAGGAAACTGATTGTGGCTGCCAGACAGTTAAAGGGCATCTTAATCTACATGTTATTGCCTCCTACTGGCCAAACACCTGAACAGCCGTAGGCTAATTCCCCCAAACTGACAATGCTTCTGTACTCTTTGAAACCTTACCCTTTGAAGTGTATTATCTCCCCCTTACCTTAGGACAAATTGTGTTAATAAAAGCAAGGGTCCTAGACAAGGAGGGAGTCTTCAGTTCCTTTAGCTGAAGGTCCTCTGACCCCTAATGCCTTTTAAAATTATATCTCGTCTCCGGACTCTTTATTAGTCTCTGGATTCCTATGTCATCTACGCACAGCCTTCTCCAGATTCCTGAACCCTTCTTGATGCTGGGACAAGAACCCGGCACTAACTCATTAGCCAGAGTTGCTAATCCCTGTAAGGCCTTAGTGATGGTCCCATCCGGAGCTGTGATGTACAAACTCCCCTTTCTCCGCTAGAACCATACCTAAAGCTAGCCGGTTCTCCCAGGTCATTCTGCTGGTTGTATTTAACTGCTCAGCTATTCCCTTGATAGCGTTTTTAGTGTAATTGACAAACCTCTGCTGATTATAATAAATACAGTTTATCCAGTCTACATTCTTATTAATAGTTGACCACCAGAACAGTACAGACTCAAATCCTGGTGCTATCTGATTCCCAGCATTAACTCCTTGGCACTCCTGGAACCCCAATGGGATCTGGGTATATATGGGGATCAAAGGAGCCCCCTGGACTCTCTCTCTTCTTCCTAGTCTGTCTGTCCATTGAAAAGGGTTTACGGTATAACCCTTTGTGGTTATACCTTGTGAAAGGGATAGCCAATTGTATCAGAGTGCAAGTTCTGCTCCAACTGCTGGGCAAGGCCACAAGTAAGGGTCCCCCAAACACCACCAGACATCAGCACGGGGTAGCGACAGTGCAGCTGCTGAGGATGCTCTGCCATTTACACATCCGGGTAAATTTCCCATAAACTCGGAGTACTGTTCCCCCTCTACCTTGAGAGGCAGGAGGTATAGTTTACATCGGAGAATGGGCTGGATAATTTTGGGGAATCTTTGCTCTTTACCTATGTTGGTTGGGAACAACAGAGAGAAAGTCTTACAGGAGGCGTTTCACCAGGAGGTTTCCTCCTGATACAGGGCAAGCACACATTTCATCCCATTACTGTCTAAGGTCCATCTGAATGGAAATGGGACCAATTGGGCCTCTAGCCTTCCTGCTGGCAAGCCTAACATTCACTTTTATTTAGAGCGCGTACAGAATAGTTAATCCATTCCACCCAGGCATTCACTCCCTCATACCCTACTTCTATTTGCATGGTGGTGGCAGTGGCCTAAGGGGTCTTGTCCTCTGACCTCTACTCCTAAATCTAGTACTAGCCAATCTTTTGACATAAAGGCTGAAATATCCAAGTCATTCAAGTTATCTATAACCAATAATTTAACTGGGTAAGTATAATCTGGATTGTATACCTTTCCCCAGCCCACATTGTAAGTCCTTGCAATTTTCCAGATCCCTAAAGCAAATAGAACCCAGTACACGATGGTTATTAAGACAGCTCACAGTTTTTAGTGTTAATTTCAAGGGATATGTCCTGGTATGGCCCAAGTTGAGGCCTGTCCGCCCTTAACCCGTGTGTGATAGGTCCAACCTCGCTCTGCAGTCTGAACAGCAGTCTCCGTGGTATGCAAGGCAAGGTAGGGTCTTTACCAAGAGGGTTCCAACTTGTTTCCCTTCCAAGTCTTGATTAGAATGAATGTAGTTTCCTGGTGGATAGCAATGAACCGGAAACTCAAGAGGAGGGTTTTGAGCCAGGAGGTCTTCTAACCTTGGTTGCAGGCTCTTTCCTGGCTCAGGCCCTGGTCAGGGCACGTGCAGGAGGCAACCAATCGATGTGTTTCTCACATATCCATTATTTCTCTCTGTCTTTCCCTCTCTCTAAATATCAATGGAAAAATATCCTTGGGTGAGGATTAAAAAAAGAAAAAATAAATAAAGAAAAAAGAAATTGGTCCTTAGTCTCCATTGTAGGAAGGTCTTGAGGCATTCCGGGGCCTATTCCACTTAATGTTTCTTTATTGTCACAAATAAAAATCTCTGTAGCAGATCATGAACATATGGTTGATTACATAGAATAATATAGTACACATATGGTATTATTTCAAATATAAATAAATATATGTATATACACATTTATTTATATGTATACATTTGTCCAAATTATATTGAGTTCTATAATAATACCAAGTAATAATTTTCATCTTCCCTATATTGATACAGGACTCATAAATGTTTATCAGTAGGGGAATGGAGTGACTATTTTGTAGATGTCTATATTGTTTTTCACTCTACCTCCCTCGCATCTATCACAGTGTCTGGCATATGGTAAATGCTTAATAAATATTTATTGAATTAGTAAATGAATATATCCTATTTTTAAAATTAACCATTCTTTTCTAAGAATGTACAGAGATATGGATTTTATTTTTATATTGAGTGTATTACCAAATACATTATCATTATACAATTTTGGGATAAGCCCACACAAAATCCTCTGAAATAGAGCTTTTATCCTCAAAAATTGGGGTTTGTCTTAGTATTGGGGATTTCTCCTGAGTCTCTTTCAATAAACATTAATTTTTCTGTTAATGAACAAGTAAGTAATAACTGAAGCATTTTTATGTGATGAGTGTCTAAAATTACTGAGACCTTTTTTTAATTCCCACTTCAACATTTTCTGTTCATTTTGGTATTTAATCACCTTCTACCTTGTATTATTTTTCATGTATATAAATATTATTGCACACTTAAGTGTGAGGATGCCTTTTAATATAATTATTTGCCATATAGCTTAATATTATTCACATAGTTGGTAGTCAATACATATTAAATGATATAAAGGAGGTTGCAGAGCACAAGTATTATGTTTGTGACTCTGTTGGCCATTAAGCCTAGACTTTAAAGAGACGTTGTTAATTGCCTTTCCATCCACATATCTTTCTAAGGGAAACAGTTTCTGTACTATTGGCCCCTGCAGAAAAGGTATGCCCAGGCAGGTGTGCATTTTGTATCTCTATATCATTCTTTCCAACCATAGCTGTTTTAGGAGGGAACACCTGATTCAAGAGAAGCCCAATACATAGACTGGCCTGCAATCTACTTATCTTCTTGTATATAAAAAGGATTTTATCTACTCTGATTGGAATTGGGAAAATGAATGATTTAGCAGTATAGCTGAACTAATGAGATTTCATGAGGTTGAGTTAGGTTATGTTAAGTTGAATCTTATACTAACTGAAGTCAGAGTGAACAGGAAAGAGAAAGGATAGAAAGTAAAGTAGTTTGTTCGTAGAGATCACAGCAAGAGCTTTATGAATACTTAGGTACTTTGAGACATAAACTGGCTTTACCTGAAACAGCTGTTTTAAATATACAATAGGAAAATAAGTATTTGAAGTTTGATAATCAAGAAAACAGGAATGACATTTTGATGTCAAATGTTTAAATGCCTGTTTTGTGAATCATCTTTTGTCATCTTGTGGAGGATTAGTTTTAGGTTTTGCTAGGGCTGATCAATTTCACTTTTGCTCTTATTCTAGGCTAGCCTGTATTCCTAAACCCAGTCCATTCTGAAGTCTCAATATAAAGCCCAGGGTACCTTGACAGGCCTTAAATTGCAATCTTCCCAACACTGGCTACTGAAATCTCTGCCCAGATCTTTAGCTTCCCAGTTGCCATCTTCTTCTGGCATTCTTGAAATTTTGCCATGTGCAGTTGAGTAAGTCAGAACTGGACGGATTTTTTTTTTCTTTGCTGGTTTTTGGGCTCTTTCTCTGCAGTTCCTTTAAACCTTTAATCCTAGTAGTCATTTGAAAATATTTTTATTTTTTGCCCTCAACATTCTTTCCAGAGGCTAGCTGTGTTGCGATAGTATGTTAGTGGTTTGAGGTGTAAGTTCAAACACTGAGTCTAGCTGTGGTCTTTCCTTATACCCTACATGAACTGACTGATTATCTGCTACTGCTTTCTTCTGTACAAAAGATCTCAATAGGTCTGTAGCTTTAGCTCTGATCAACACTTTACATTTTAATTTCATTTCTGGACTATAGGATAGTAATACATATGTATTTATACACTGGAGGCCCGGTGCATGAATACGTGCATGAGTGGGGTCCCTCGGCCTGGCCTGCGGGATTGGGCCGAAATCGGCTCTCCGACATCCCCTGAGGGGTCCTGGATTGCGAGAGGGCGCAGGCCAGGCTGAGGGACCCCACCAGTACACAGTCGGCGCCAGGGAGGGACTTGGGAGGTTGGCCAGCCGGGGAGGGATTGCGGGAGGGCTCCATGGCCGGACCCCAGCAGCAAGTTAACCTACCAGTCGGAGCGTCTGCCCCCTGGTGGTCAGTGCACGTCATAGTGAGCAGTTGAGTGGCTTTAGCATATCATTAGCATATTACGCTTTGATTGGTTGAACGGCCAACTGGACACTTAGCATATTATGCTTTTATTATATAGGATATGAATATGTACGTGTGTATATGTTTTCATTTTATTTTTTAAATTACTGTTAAAAAATAAGTTAATGTTGAGTAAAATTGACTTTTTTGAAGTACAGTTCTATGAATTTAACACATATTTGAATTTATTTAACCATAACCACAGTCAGGATACAAAACAATTTCACCACAAAAACCTCCTTTGTGCTATTTCATTTTATTCACAACCTCTCCCAGCCCATAACCTTTGTCAACCACTGATCTGTTCTTTGTCACTGTTGTTTTATTTTTCTATCAATGGAATCATGCAGTGTTTAACCTTTGTGAGACTCCTTTTATTTTGCACAATGTCTTTGAAATTCATCCAAGTTATTGCATGTGTTAATAGTTCCTTTTAAAAATTATTCTTGCTGAGTAGTTTGCCATTGTACAGATGTACCATAGTTTATTCATTCATCAGTTGAAGGAATATTTGGGTCCTTTTTCTTTATTTTTGAGATTTTAAACAGAACTGCTATACACTTGGATTATAGGTTTTTGTGTGAACATACGTTTTCATTTCTCTAGGGCAAATATCTAGAAGTGGGATTGCTGGGTTCTATGGTAAGGTGTATGTTTAAATTTTTGAGAAACTACCAAACTGCTTTCCTGAGTGGCTGTGCCATTTTGCATCCCCTTAATAATGTATGAGAGTTGCAGTTGCTGTACTTCCTCAGAACTTGTTATCGTCAGTATTTTTTATTTTAGTCATTCTGATAGATATGTACTGATATCTCATGGTGATTTGCATTTCTCTATTGGTTAATGCCTTTGAATATCTCTATATGTGCTTATTTGCCATCTGTATATCCTATTTGGTGAAATGTCTTTTCAAGTCTTCTGTCCATTTTCCAATCGCGTTGTATTGTATTTTTTTTAAAGCCTAGCTAAATATTTACTCCCCCTCCCCCAATTATCTTTTCTCTTTTTTCTGTCATTATTATGTATTTGGAGCTGATGAGATGAGACTAAGTTTAAAACCACTATTCCATCTTGATAGGAAGTTCAGGGAGAATATTTTTGAAGTCAGAATTTTTTATATGAAGAGATTGCAAAACACTATGGGAATAGAAATGAAAGGACATAATTTGGAATCTATATATATATATAGAAAGCCAGTGTCCCTAACGACTGCAACAACCAAAGGACCGGTCACCATGAGGTGCATTGAGCACCTCCCAGTCCTTTCTCCCCCAACCCCCTGCCCATGAGCAGCAGCTCCTGGCTGTGGGGCGGGGCAGCTCCCGGCTCCCTGGGGTGGGGCGGTTCGAGGCTCCCAGCACAGAAAATTCAAACCAATGGGGTAGGACTGAGGCAGTGGATCAGATTTTAAAATAACTGCTTTTGTGACACAAATGTGGAGCTGGAAAAGCAGTCCGGGCTAGGCAGTGTCTCTCACTAGAACGATCACCACATGTTCCTCCTCCAGCTTGCCCAATGTCCTCAGTGCTGACTGGAGGTACTGCTGTGAAAAGTCGGGCGGCTCGCGGCTCCCAGTGGGCGGCTCCCAGCGGCAGGGCAGGGCGACTCTTGGTGGTGACTTGTGGCTCGCACATGGTTTCGTGCGCTGGGCTTCTAGTATCTAAATAATTCCACTAGCTATTCCTTTTTAGGTACATGTTCCTATCTATCTATCTATCTATCTATCTATCTATGTACATGTTCCTATCTATCTATCTATCTATCTATCTA
>NW_005369967.1:976837-980011 GCF_000412655.1 Myotis brandtii
GGGGGTGGGTGGGCGGGGGGGGGGGGGGGGGGGGGGGGGGAGGTGGGTCCTCAGCCCAGCCTATGCCTTCTCACAATTCTGGGACCCCTCGAGGGATGTCCGCCTGCCAGCTTAGGTCCAATCCCCCCGGGGATCCCTCCTTAGTGCTTGGCTCACTGTTCCTTAGCGCTGCCATGGAGGCGGGAGATGCTCTCGCCACTGCTGCTGCACTCGCCAGACATGAGCCCAGCTTCTGGGCTTCTGGCTGAATGGTGCTTCCCCTGTGGGAGCGCACTGACCACCAGGGGGCAGCTCCTGCAGTGTGCATCTGCCCCCTTGTGGTTAGTGCGCATCATAGCGACTTGTCGTTCTGCCAGTTGTTCCACTGTTCAGTCAATTTGCGTATTAGAGTTTTATTATATAGGATCCTCACCCCAGGATTTTTTTCCAGTGAGTTCCAGAGAGAGTGGAAGGGAGTGAGGAGGGGGGGAGAGAGAGAGAGGGAAACATCAATGTGAAAGACTGCCTCCCTCATGTACCCCTACCAGAGCTGGGGAACCTGCAACTGAGGTATGTGCTCTTGACTGGGAATCTAACCTGTGACCCTTTGATCGGTGGGCCAATGCTCTAACCACTGAGCAAGCATCCAGGGTTCATGTTCTAGTTTAGAACATGAAATAAAACTAGTTTATATTCAGATCAACTGATTTTGAGAGATTAGCTTAAATTTTGGTAACAAAATTATAAATGCCTATATTTAAAAAACTAGTTTTAAAAGTATCCTATAGAATAAAAGGCTAATATGCAAATTGACTGAATGGTGGAATGACTGGTTGCTATGACATGCACTGACCACCAGGGGCAGACACTCAGTGCAGGAGATGCCCCCAGGTGGTCAGTGCGTTCCCACAGGGGGAGCACTGCTCAGCCAGAAGCCGGGCTCACGGCTGGCGAGTGCAGTGATGGTGGCAGGAGCCTCTTCTGCCTCCGCAGCAGTGCTAAGGATGTCCGACTGCTGGCTTAGGCCTGCTCCCCGGAGCCCGGGCTGAGGGACACCCCCCACCACCACCAGTGCACAAATTTTGTGCACTGGGCCTCTAATCTATCTATATAAAACCCTAATATGCAAATCGACCGAATGGCGGAATGACCAGCGGAACAACCGGTTACTATGACATGCACTGACCACCAGGGGGCAGACCCTCAGCACAGGAGCTGCCCCCAGCCCTCAGGCCCCTACTGGCGGCGGTGGCAGGTGGCAGGGCTGGCGAGCAGGCAGTGCCAGGCCAGCCAAGGCAGGTGCGAGCGGGGGCCCCGATTACCCCGCCAGTCACCCCATAGATCGGCCATGATCGCCAGCCAGGCCTAGGGACCCTACCCGTGCACGAATTTCATGCACCGGGCCTCTAGTGTTTATATATACAGTTTTATATTAAATACATTGAACATTTAACATTGAATTCATTGAAGATTTACAGAAGTACTTTATATTGATATATTTTATTTTATTACCATTTTAAATTGGTGGTCCTTTATGGCAGTTGTAATAGTGGGGTGCTAGACTATACAAAGGTTTCTACTACATGTCCTAATAGAAAACAAGTTGATAATATTTAATGAGTTTTCCCAAGGTTTGTTGAGAATGTAATGATAAAATGATGTTTAATGCAAAGCAACTTCTAATTACCACTTTAAAATAAAAGACAAGTTGTCACTGACTTAAGAGAACAATGAGATACTTGGCATTTAAAAATAGAACTAGAGGCCCGATGCATGAAAATTTGTGCAAGAGTAGGCCTTCCTTCCCCCAGTTGCTGGCACCGGCTTCCCTTTGGCACCCAGGACCCAGGCTTCCCTCCTTCAGCTGCCGGCAGGCACCAGGAACCTGGGCTGCTTCTCTTGTCCAGCCCCCAGCAGGCACCCGGTACCTGGGCTGGCTTCCCTCGGGCCGCCCACAGGCACCCGGGACCCGGGCTGGCTTCCCTCTGGCCCTGGTTTGGTCAGGAAGGATGGCCAGAATGACATCTGGAAGACATCCAGTCTAATTAGCATATTACCCATTTATTATTATAGATGACTGATTCTTTAGGAATTTTCAGTTTAATTAGTGGAATTATGATGATTTTTAAGGAAAATAATATAAGGGAAAGAAGATATAAATTTTTACATTACATCATAAGGTGGAACACACTACAAGTTTTTGAAAGCAGTAAGTAATTTTTTTCTCAAAGCTTTCATGTTTTTTCATGAATAAGACCAAAGTAGTAAGTTACAAGGAAGATAATTGAGGTCTCACAGTCAGATTATCTGTATGGTCCCTTCTGAATTCAGTGAACTTGATTTAATTGTATTTAAACAAGGCAGTCATCAAAAATCATCTTGACTTTTATTATTTTTTAAATATTTTTATTTGATTTTTTTGATCCTCACCTAAGGATATGTTTATTGATTTTTAGAGAGAACAAGGGAGAGAGAGAGAGAGAGAGAGAGAGAGAGAGAGAGAGAGAGATTGATCTGAAAGAGAAACATTGACTGGCTGTTTCTCATATACATCCTAACCAGAGACTGAACCCAAACCTAGGTAGGTATGTACCCTGACCAGAATTGAACCCACGGTGTACTGGGTAACTCTCCAACCAACTGAGCCACACAGGCCAGGGCAAAAATCATAATTTCAGAATTATGCATGGAATAAATCCCTTAGAACTGAATTATTTTCCTGTTATGTGAGTTATTAATATACTAGAGGCCCGGTGCACAAAAATTTGTGCACTCGGGGGGGTCCCTCAGCCTGTCCTGTGCCCTCTCGCAGTCTGGGACCCCTTGGAGGATGACCACCTGCTGGTTTAGGCCCGCTCCCTGGGGAATTGGGCCTAAGCTGGCAGTCAGACATCACTCTGGCAGCCCAGGAGCCCTCAGGGGATGTCCACTTGCCAGCGGGGACCAGGCCTAAGCTGCAGTTGGACATCCTTAGCGCTGCTGAGGAGGCGGGAGAGGCTCCTACCACCACCACTGTATTGGCAGCCGTCAGCCTGGCTTGTGGCTGAGCAGAGCTCCCCCTGTGGGAGCGCACTGACCACCAGGGGGCAGCTCCTGCATTGAGCATCTGTCCCCTGGTGGTCAGTGTGTGTCATAGTGACCAGTCATTCCCAGTCTTTCTGCTGTTAGGGTCAGTTTGCATATTACCCTTTTTTT
>NW_005369967.1:980802-991033 GCF_000412655.1 Myotis brandtii
GGCTTCCTCCATCATTGGGGCAACCAAGCCTCCTGCTTTCTCCAGCTCCGTGGCTGCTGGCCACCATCTTGGTTGGGTTAATTTGCATATAGTCGCTCTGATTGGCTGGTGGGTGTGGCTTAAGGCGTAGCGAATGTATGGTCAATTTGCATGTTTGTCTTTTATTAGATTAGATATAGTAGTTGTGGAATTCAAAATTGTGATACTCTTTTTGCCCTTGATTCTCATTTTGGTTTGAGAATGTTTCTTTGGCCTGGCTTAAATATCTAATATGGCACTAATTATTACCCACCAGAGACAGTTGACACTCTTAAGTAGATAATCATTATTTTAGGAATAGTTTAGTAATTCATTTGAAAAATTACTAAGAGCCTTCACAATAAAAATATTTTCTCTCTAAACATTTTTCCCCCCTTAAATGAAATCTCTCAAACCAAAGTTGGATAGGATTCCAGTTGGAGAGTTTTGGGAATCTACATGTTGTGCTAGCAAGGACTACTATATAGGACTGCGGGTTTATATCAGGGGTGGGGAACCTTTTTTCTGCCAAGGGTTGGATATTTATAATATCATTTGTGGGCCATACAAAATTATCAACTTAAAAATTATCCTGCTATATTTGGTCAAAGATTTAATGTCTTCATAGGGCCAGACTAAATGATTTCCTAGGCCTTATATGGCCTGTAGCCTAGACATTTCTCACCCCTGCTTTATATCTTCCCGAAAAACTACAGTAGCATGATAGTATGTACACCCACTCAGAATTTATTTTAAGAAATGACATAAATATCTTAATTGATCTTTGGTACAAAAAGTACTAAAATACAGTGAGTAAAATACACAAAGAAGACAACCTTCAATCTCTGAAGATCAAAAACCATTTTTCTGTGAAATTCTCTAATTTAAACAATGAGAGAAGGTGTCAGAAGGTGTGAAAAATAATCTGATTTTATGTCTGTGCCTTCTATAATGATACTCATCAGACCCATATATTTTTTATATCATGGACATTCTTTCAAGAAATCGTTAATGTTTTCTCAGTCTGAAATGTGATCCTTAAGAGTTCTGATACATATTTTAAGTCATTCTTATTTTTATTTTAATAGGAAGTTCAGGGAGAATATTCTGAAAGTCAGAATTTTTTATATGAAGAGATTGCAAAAAACTATGGGAATGAAAATGAAAGGACATAATTAGGAATATCTAAATAATCCCAGTTAGATATTCCTTTCAAAAATATTTTTATTGATTTCAGAGAGGAAGGGAGAGGGAGAAGATAGAAACATCAGTGATGAGAGAGAATCATTGATCAGCTATTTCCTGCATATGCCCCACACTGGGGATCAAGCCCACAACCTGGGCATGTGACTTGACCGGGAATCGAATCGTGACCTCCTGGTTCATAGGTTGATGCTCAGCCACTGAGCCATGCTAGCCAGGCTAGATATTTCTTTTTAGGTATATATCATTTAATATAGAATTCATGGTTATAAATTGAATTAATTATGTAAGGCTATTCTGTTTAATCTTGAGGTTTCTTGAGTTTAAAGATTATATGGATTATAATTGCTGTTTTTGAATTACTATATAACAATTGCTTTATAGAATTCATTTTGCAGATTAGGAAATTGTAGTCCAAATGATGAAGAAATAGTTTACACAAGCTCACTATTTGTCAGCTGTAGCTAGACTATAGGTTATCTTATTTTTAGTTTAGTATTTTTGTCTATATGTTTGTATGTGTATTGTTTCTAAAATTAGTAAATTGAAATTAGTATCTTAATTTATAAAACTAAAGTTACTTATAGAATATATACTGCATTTGTTTTCTATTGCTGCTGTAACAAATTACCACAAACCAGATAGCTTAAGCCAGTGGTTCTCAACCTTCCTAATGCCGCGACCCTTTAATACAGTTCCTCATGTTGTGGTGACCCCCAACCATAAAATTATTTTCATTGCTACTTCATAACTGCAATTTTGCTACTGTTATGAATCGTAGTGTAAATATCTGATATGCAGGATGTATTTTCATTGTTACAAATTGAACATAAAGCATAGTGATTAATCATAAGAACAATATGTAATTATATATGTGTTTTCTGATGGTGTTAGGCGACCCCTGTGAAAGGGTCGTTCGACCCCCAAAGGGGTCGCGACCCACAGGTTGAGAACTGCTGGCTTAAGCAATGTAAATTTATCTTTATAGTTTTGTAGGTTAAAAGTCCAACACATATCTTGATGGGCTAAAAATTCCTGTGTTAGTAGGGTTATATTTCTTTCTGGAATCTGTAGGAGAGAATCTGATTCCTTGCCTTTTCCAGTTTTGGACTGCCTGCATACCTTGGCTCAAGGCCTCCTTCTTCCATCTTCAAAGCCAACAGTGATGGGTTGAGTCTTCTCTCACTCTTATCTAACCAGTTCTCTCTTTCTTTTCTTTGAAAACAACCGAGAAAGGTTTTGTCCTTTAATGACTCAAGTGATTAGATTGGGCCAACTCAGCTAATCAAGGATAATCTTCCCATCTCATGGTCCATAATCTCAGTTACATTTTTGCCATCTAAGAGAACATATTAGGATATTGACAGCTTTTAGTAAGGAGGCACATATAAAATCCTTTTATTTTTCTTATGGGATTTTGTTGATTTAAATATATAATTTGTGAAGGACTTACTAAACAAAATGTAAAGCTGCATACCTCTCTAAGAAGAATAATTGCAGTATTCATAAACATAGTTTTTGAATGCTACAAATAGAATTTTAAAGAATAGTATAGGGCGTAACATCTATGATGGCAAATTTTTAGGATGGAATAATAAATTTGATTTATTACATTTGCTTTATAGACTTCATAGGGTTTACTACATAGCAGGTTTATTATACTTATTCCTAATTCTTGGTCCACAGTTTTACTTCTGTATAATTTCTGAATACTAGATTTCATTTGAATGACTTCACCCTTTTTTCTTTTAGCTCTCTAAATTTTTCATCTGATGCTGTTTAATGCTATTTGAAAATGTAGACAAACCTTAATATAGGGCCAACGTCTTTTGTGTTAAAGGGAATGTAAGCAATCTTAAACTAGTAACTAAGCTAGTTGTTATATTTTACATCCCAATACATTTCTTTATTTTTTATGACCAAACTCTTTTTTAATTCTTTGGTTTTACTAATAGGTACCCTGTCTGATTCACTCCTTTATAGAAAAAGGACTTTTGCTCCTAAGACCCATGAGTAGGTTTTGATTTTTTGGCCAACTCATTTTGGTAATTCTACTTGACTGCTTGCATCTTCCATTCACTGAATGCTTGTTTGTCTCTTTCTAATCTCAAGTGCTGGTAATTTCTAGTCTAGTTGTTTTGTACACTAACAAAAAAGTTGGTTCTTCTGTTGAGAGTTTAAGTGAGGCCATAGCAAGTTTTTATTACCTTAATGCACTGATTTTCAACTAGTGTGCTGCAAGAATTTTTAAAACATGCAATACCTGACTAGTTAGCACTGACCTTTTTTCCCCTAGATTATCAAATAAAATGAATTGTCTACTTGAAACCTGTATAATTTTGTTAACCAGCATCACCCCAATAAATTCAATAAAAAGGGGAAGAAATGACAACAGCTAACACAACAATAGCCATCGGGTATAAATGAGTTAAAATTATACCTTTTTTGCCTGACCAGTGGGCTCAGTGGTTGAGTGTCAATCTGTGAACCAGGAGGTCATGGTTTGATTCCTGGTTAGGGCACATGCCCAGGTTTAGGGCTTGATCCCCAGTAGGTGTCATGCAGGAGGCAGACAATCAGTGATTCTCTCTCATCAGTGATGTTTCTTCTCTCCCCCCTCCTCCCTTCCTCTCTGAAATCAATAAAAATATATTTTTTAAAAATTACATCTTCCTTTTTGTCAGATAGGCAAGAAAATATGCATATTTCTTGGAGTGCCACAGAATTTTAGTAATTCGTTTGTGTGTTCTATGAGATGAAAAAGGTAGAAAATCTCGGCCTTAATGTTTTATGTTAGTGTCATGGTAGGTACACAGTAAGTACTTGATGAATAAATTAATTGCACATTCTATTTGAAGCATTCAAATGGCATGGACACATATTCCCGATGATCCCTAATGATTTCTGAAGTTCCTATTTATCTTTGTACCTCTGGGGAAATAGATAGCTATCTCTATGTAAATGTGGTTCCTTATTAAATTGCAGGAAGTGTTAAACTTTCCATTAGACTCAAAAATAACTATCCTTATATTTACCATAGTGGTTCCTGAATTTTTAGATTAATTGACTAGTAAGATATATTAAAAGTGCCAGCTTTTTACTCTTCTAAGAGCATAAGAAACCCAACAGTTATTTGTTGTCACCATCATATCATAGAAACATTTGAACATCACAAAAGTAGGAATGACAAAGTCATTGACTAAAATTCCCCTAAATTCAACAACTTTAACTTTATAGAAAACCTTAATACCTTGTCATTTACATTTTACTACAAATGACTAAAACTTTTAAAATTTGGTCTTAGATACCACGTTTATTTAAATTGGGGCCTGAGACCAAGTGTATGTGGCTTTCTTAAATTCTAAAGCTATGCCAATGGTTGAAAGTAAGGACTAGGAGGAATTTATTAGTAGAAGTAGTAATCTTTCTGAGAGTGACTCTTTGAGCACAAATTCAAGTGTTTTTTGGGTGTTTTTTTTTTGTAATCCTCCTCTGAGGACATGTTTATTGATATTAGAGAGAAGGAAAGGGGTGGGGGGTAGGGAGGTAGAGAGAAACATCAGTGTGAGAGAGAAACTTTGATTGGTTGCCTTCTGTATGTGCCCCAAACGGGAATCAACCCCTCAACCTTTGGCTGTATGGGATGGTGTTCCAACGAACTGAGCCATACCTGCCAGAGCACAAATTCAATATTTTGATATAGTAAGTAGGAATTTACTCTTTCTACCTCCCCTATATTCCGTTTTTTAATAAAAATATCATATTTTCTGACCTTAATGGGTATTTAGTACTGTCTTATTCTCTGTGCTTTCCATACCCTTAAGCCTTACTCAGTATAGCATTGAATGCTTAAAATGAAAAATTATTTCTCAACATCAGCCCCTTATCCTTCTCTTTAAAGGTAATCACTGTAAATTTCTAGTATAACCCTTTAAAAAATTTAATGCATATACCAATAGCTGGTTATATTTAAATCTGTCTTCTAATTTATATTATTAAAACATACACACATGGGTTTATACAAATGGTACATTTTAGCCTTATTCCTGGCTCTTCTTTGGCCTTTCATTTTTTAAAGATTTTATGTTTATGTTCTCTCATCACATTAAAAAAATACATTTGTATTTGTAATTCTTCCTGGTACAAGTAAGATACAAACAAATAAATGGTACTTTGTTATTCTTTTAGTATGCTACAATTAAATCTAGATTGTTAATTATTGATTACATCTTTATAAGTGTTAATATTATTTTTGCCAATTAACAGTATTACAGAACACTGTTCCTTGGTATATATATCATTAAATCTTGTCTCCAAATTTTCGAATATGGCGATGTGTAAAAAGTAAAATTTGCTGTTAGGTTTTGTGTTGGTGGAGTCATCTATGAAATGGGGAGGAAGAAGAGAAGGGTAAGTATGTATGTCAGATTTTGGTTAATTTAAAATGGGTTTGAAATAAATTATCACAAGAACAGGGTGTATTGTATGCCAATAGACATGCGCATTCATAAAAATGCAGTTTATTGCAGCAACCACATTGTAAAGCATTTTTTTATTGTAAATATATTGTGTATTTCTTTTACTGATAGTCTATGGCTAAATGTTGTGCACTTCTTTGATTACATGTTTCTTTCATAGTTTAGACAAATTACTGACCTGTAGTCTGAGAGTTCTTCTCTTTGATGAAAATGGACAACTTTTAGAATGAGGTGGTACTTTGAGCTTCAGAGGTCCATTTTACCTGGACTTGAAAGATTTCTTCTTAGACAATGAATTCGGTGTCTTTTTTTTTAATCCTCACCCAAGGATATGTTTATTGATATTAGAAAGGGAGGAAGGGGCGGGGGAGAGACAGAGAAACATCCATCGGTTGCCTCCTGCACACCCTGACAGGGGATGGAACCCACAACCTAGGTATGTTCCCTGACCAAGAATCAAACCCACAACCTTTTGGTGTACAGGACAATGCTCCAACCAACTGAGCCACCTGGCCAGGACTGAATTTAGTGTCTTGACAAAACCAATCTGCTAAACTCATGTAGGATGCATGTGTTTTTTTGCCATGCTGTTTCTTATTGTGTTTAGTTTAACTTAGATATGCCATCCTATATAATAAAAGGCTAATATGCAAATTGACCGGAGGGCAGAATGACTGGTCGTTATGATGTGCACTGACCACCAGGAGGCAGACACTCAATGCAGGAGCTGCCCCCTGGTGGTCGGTGTGCTCCCACAGGGAAGCGCCACTTAGCCAGATGCCGGGCTCATGGCTGGTGAGCACAGCGGCAGTGGTGGGAGCCTCTCCCACCTCCAGGGAAGCGCTAAGGATGTCCGTCAGTTGGACATCCCCCGAGGTCTCCCAAACTGCGTGGGGGTGCAGGCCGGGCTGAGGTACCACCCTGAGTGCACAAATGTCATGCACTGGGCCTCTAGTCCTATCTAATAAAGAGTGAATATGCAAATTGACCATCACACCATAACAAGATGGCTGCACCCACAGCGGAGGCAGGGATTCCGTAACACAAGATGGCTGCGCCCATAACAGAGGCGGGGATCCTGTAACACAAGATGGCTGTGTCCACAGTGGAGGCCGAGTTCCTGTAACAAGCCTTAATGAGCAATCAGCAGGGACCTGAGGCTGCGTGGAGCTGGAATGGGGCAGGGGACCTGAGGCTGCGCCCCCTGCCTGGGGGGCTTGACAGGGGACCTCAGGCTGCACCCCCCGCCCTGGCACCCAGCCGGGGGACCTCAGGCCACGCCCCCTGCCCTGGTGCCAGGATGGGGGACCTCAGGCCACGCCCCTTACCCCAGTGCTGGGATGGGGGACCTCAGACCACACGCCCCGGTGCCAGGACGGAGGATCTGCAGCCGCATCCCCATTCTGGCGCCAGGCTGGGGGACCTGAGGCCGCGCCCCCCCGCCATACAGGGCTTGATGGGGACCTCAAGGCATGCCCCCTGCCCCGGCCCGGGCCAGGGGACCTCAGGCCACACCCCCCGCCCCGGCGCCAGGCCAGGCAACCTGAGGCCGTCCCCCCTGCCCCTGGGCCAGAATGGGGGACCTCAGGCTGCAACTGCACCCGGCAGGGCTTGACAAGGTACCTCAGGCCACGTCCCCCACCTGGCAGAGCTTGATGGGGACTTCAGGCCTTGCCCCCACCCAGTGGGGCTTGACAGGGGACCAAAGGCTGTGCCCCCAGCGCAGTGGGGCTTGATGAGGGACTTCAGGCTATGCCCCCACCCCGGTGCTGGGACGGAGGACCTGAGGCCATGCCCCCCACCCTGGTGTCAGGCCAGGCAACCTGAGGCCATGCTCCCCACCCAGTGGGGCTTGACGGGGCTGGGGCCAGCCGGATCTGGGTCTCGCGCTATTTCGAGGCACACGTGGGTGGGCAGGGACTTGACTCTGGTTCCCATGGCACGCCCCAGACTCTGACAGGAGGAAGATTTTCATATACATTTTACTAGTTTTCTTTCATCTCTGACACTTCTATTGTAGAGAAGGGTCAAATAGCAATATTAAAATATTTCCTCTAATTAATTCCCTTTTAATGTGCACGAATTTCATGCACCGGGCCTCTAGTATAAATATATTTGTTAAGGTTATCTAGCTTGCACACTGCTTGTCAAATTTCTTTTGTTTTCTGAAATTCTGGATTATCTCCATTACAAAATCAGTGTGATTATGATGATAATGAGCATTAATAGAACGTTTAAAATGACATGTAACTTGAGTTTACAATGTTTAAAGTTAGGCAGGGAATTTCTGCTTTGTTGAGTATGGAAATTAATATTAATTTATTGTCAAGGAATACAATTTATATTATACGAGTTTTTGTTTTTGATCCTAAACATTTTGAACAAATTTTTAAACTGGCTCACAAGTTTGATGATTGTATTCATCAGTGAAGAACTGTATTCATTGGCTAGCTAAGAACTGTATCCAGTGGGCTAGCAAGTTTGAATACGGGGTGGGCAAAAGCAGGTTTGCAGTTGTTAGTATGGAAAAAGACATGCAGATTATGATTATTACAATAGCTTTTTTAACTCAAAAGAATGTCATATCACAAGTAAGGATATGAAATAATAATAAGAAAAATAATACAAATAAATAATACAATAATAAATAAATAATAATACAAAAATAAACTGTGTTTTACATACAACTATAAACCTACTTTGCCCACCCCTGTATTATATTCATCAGCTAAGAAGTTATCTTGGGATTCAGTTCAGATTGTCATTATTTAGTTGTGTGACCTTGGTTAAATCCCTTTTGGCTTTAGTTTCCTCACTAATAATAGTGGATTTGAATTCCTAATTTATCTCTGAACTCCAGTCTACTTAGAAAATTTGGTGACATTTTATGATTCTGTTTTTTTCCTCCTGTAAGCCAAAATAATTTTGAGTTATATTTATTACATTTATTATTTTCTACATACTAGGAATCAGAAATTGAGTGAGTACGAAGTGAGACATTTTATTACTAATCCCTTTGCAGACCAAAATGTATGATCTAATGAAGTAATTAAAGAATCAGGGATTGTAGACTAGTGTGAGGTGAAAATATTGTGTGTGTGTGTGTGTGTGTGTGTGTGTTTTTATATCTTAACTAGAAGCCCGGTGCATGAAATTTGTGCACAGTGCTGTCCCTAGGCCTGGCTAGCAATCAAAGTGTGAACGTCTGGTGTGAAAGGGCAGATCCCAGCTGACCTCTGGGCCCTGCGTGCCTCCCCTCCGCCTGAGTCATCAGGCCCCCGCACACATCGTCTACTATCAAATCTTATTATCGTTAAGCCTCAATTTTAGGCAGTGAATCTGGATGTTGGGATTATGGTCTTTACAAGTGTTCCTGTCCCTCTTCCAATTGTGATGCTGGAACTAGCATGTATTCCTGCTCCTCGACAAGAGTAGAGCTACCTCTTTCTCCATGTTTCCCTCTCCCAGCAGCAGTGAGTTTCTAACAGGCTATGATGTTTATATACTTCTTCCTGCATGTTAAGGATTTTGCTTCTTAGGGAAGATAAACCAAATAGGTCTGGGCAAAGTTTCTCACCTATGTTGAATGGAATTGCACCAGTTTCCTCAAGTGCAGGTTTAAAGATTAAGGTTTTCATTTTGTAGGGGAGGTAGGGTAGGCTTGATGGTTCTGGGTGGAGTTTCAACATTGTTTACTGTTCTTTCTTAGTCAACATTGGGGAGCTGACTTGAGATTCTGTCATCTGTGTTCCTAGTGGAGTTCCTGGAGGAAGAGTGTGCAAGAAGGTGTGTGTAAAAAAACCACACTCCTGTGTGCCTCCTCTACTCTCAATACTCTACTCACACTTTGAACGCTTTAGTTCCCAACACTTTTTATACCATACTAGTAGCCCTGCACATGAATCCGTGCGCCAGTAGCTCGCTGCTGCCCTCCTGTAGCTCTCTGCCTGCTGCCCTGACCTCCTGTAGCTCCCTCCGCCCCCTCTTATAGCTTGTTGCCCTGCCCCATCCTGTAGCTCTCTGCAGCCTGCTTATAGCCAGTAGCTCACTGCCGCCCTCCTGTAGTTCTCTGCCTGCTGCCCTGCCCTCCTGTAGCTCCCCTGCCTTACCCCGCTCCCCCCTCATTGGCTTGCTGCCCTGCCCCCTCCTGTAGCTCTCCACTGCTCCTTGTAGCTCACTGCCCCACCCTCCTGCTGATCCGTGATCTGGTCGTTACGTGGTTGGTCGTTATGTAACGGCCATTTGCATATTACATCTTTATTATATAGGATATGTGAATTTACAGGTAGTTTTGTGACACCAGCTGGTTGTCCTGCAGGTTTTTTTTAAATTTTGGTTTAATTTTAATTCTTTATTGTTTAAAGTATTACATAAGTCTCCTTTTTCCCCCATTGACCTCTCCCAGGCCACCCACAACCCCCAGCACATGCCCTCACTGAACCCCCTTACCCCTCACTGTCTGTATCCATTGGTTATGCTCATATGCATGCATACCAGTCCTTTGGTTGATCTCTTACCCGCTCACAAACCCC
>NW_005369967.1:992264-999298 GCF_000412655.1 Myotis brandtii
GTTCTTGTGCCAATACCAGGCAGTTTTGCGAACAGTGGCTTTGTAGTATAACTTGATATCTGGTATTGTGATCCCTCCAACATTGTTCTTCTTTCTCAAGATTGCTGCAGCTATTCGGGGTCTTTTTTTATTCCAGATGAATTTTTGGAGAGTTTTTTTCTAGGTCTGTGAAATATGCCATTGGTATATTAATGAGAATTGCATTCAATCTATAGATTGCTTTGGGTAGTATGGATATTTTAACAATGTTGATTCTTCCAATCCATGAACATGTATATTCTTCCATTTGTTTATGTCTTCCTTTATCTCTTTTTTCAGCACCCTGTAATTTTCTGAGTACAGGTCCTTTACCTTCTTGGTTAAATTTATTCCTAGATATCTTAATTTTTTTTGTTGCAGTGGTAAATGGGATTTTTTTTTTCTTGTGAGGTCATTATTGGTGTATAAAAACGCGATAGAATTCTGGGTGTTAATTTTGTATCCTGCTGTATTACCGAATTCATTTATTAAGTCTAGTAGCTTTTTTTGGTGGAGTCTTTAGGGTTCTCTGTATACAATATCATGTCATCTGCGAATAATGACAGTTTTACTTCTTCTTTTCCAGTTTGGATGCCTTTTATTTCTTCTTCTTGTCTGATCACTTTGGCTAGCATTTCCAGTAATATGTTGAACAGGTGTGGTGAAAGTGGGTATTCCTGTCTTGTTCCTGTTCTTAAGGGAAATGGTTTTAGTTTTTACCCATTGAGTATGATGTTGGCTGTATGTTTGTCATATAAGGCTTTTATTATGTTGAGATATGATCCCTCTATTCCCACTTCATTGAGAGTTTTTATCAGGAAAGGGTGTTGGATTTTGTCAAATGCCTTTGCTGCATCAATTGATATGATTATGTGATTTTTGTCTCAGTTTGTTTATGTGATGTATCACATTTATTGATTTGTGGATATTGTATCAGCCTTGCATCCGTGGAATACATCCCACTTGGTCATGGTGTTTGATCTTTCTAATGTAATGCTGGATCCGATTTGCTAGAATTTTGTTGAGGATTTTATCATCAATGTTCATCAGGGATTTTGGCCTGTAATTCTCTTTCTTTGTAGTGTCTTTATCTGGTTTTGGACTTAGGGTAATACTGGCTTCATAGGAAGAGCTTGGCAATGTGCCTTCCTCTTGAATTTTTTGGAATAGTTTGAGGACAGGTTTTAGTTCTTCTTTGAATCTTTGGTAAAACTCCCCTGTGAAGCTGTCTGGCCCCAGGCTTTTGTTTGCTGGAAGTTTTTTGATGACTGCTTCAATTTCCTCCTTAGTTATCAGCCTGTTGAGATTTTTTGATTCTTCTTGATTGAGTTTTGGAAGGTCGTATTTTTCTAGGAATATGTCCATTTCCTCTAGGTCAGTGGTCGGCAAACTCATTAGTCAACAGAGCCAAATATCAACAGTACAACGATTGAAATTTCTTTTTAGAGCCAAATTTTTTAAACTTAAACTATATAGGTAGGTACATTGTTATTAACCTACCTAAATAGTTTAAGTACTATTGATATTTGGCGCCTTCCCCGCGCTGCGTCTCCCGTCGCCCGACCGACACCCCCCACTTCTTCTAAAGCCACTTCTTCAAAATAGACTCACCCAGGCCAAAAGCCGACTTCTGCGCATGGGCCACGCACTGTACATGCGCGCCCGCACATCGTATTTTGTGGAAGAGCCACACTTAAGGGGCCAAAGAGCCGCATGTGGCTCGCGAGCCGCGGTTTGCCAACCACTGCTCTAGGTTGTTTAGTTTGTTGGAGTAGAGTTGTTCATAATATTTTTTTTACAATATTTGTATTTCTGTGGGATCTGTTGTTACTTTGCCTCTTCATTTCTGATTTTGTTTATTTGGGTTCTCTCTTTTTGCTTCTTGGTGAGCCTGGCTAGAGGTTCATCAATCTTCTTTATCCTTTGAAAGAACCAGCTCTTGGTTTCATTGATCTTTTGTATTGTTTATTTGGTCTCTATGTTATTTATTTCTGCTCTGATCTTTATTATCTCCTTCCTTTTGCTCACTCTAGGCTTTTCTTGTTGCTTTCTTTGTAATTCTTTAAGTTGTAGAGTTAGATAATTTATTACCAGTTTTTCTTGTTTTTGAGGTAGGCCTGTAATGCTATGAACTTCCCTCTTAAGAGTGCTTTCACTGTGTCCCATATGTTTCGGATTGTTGTGTTTTCATTGTCATTCATTTCCAGGATGTTTTTAATTTCTTCTTTGATCTCTTTGATCTCAATAACCCAATCATTGTTTAATAGCATGCTATTCAGCCTCCACATGTTTGAATTTTTTAATTGTCTTTATTGTAGTTGATTTCTAATATTATGCCATGTGGTCTAAGAAGGTGCTTGATATGATTTCAGTCTTCTTGAATTTGGAGAGATTTTGCTTGTGACCCAGTATGTGGTCTATCTTTGAAATGTTCCATGTGCACTTGAAAAGAATGAATATTCTGTAGCTTTGGGGTGAAATGTTCTTAAGATGTCAATTTAGTCCATCTGATCTAGTGAGTCATTTAGGATTGGTGTTTCTTTGCTGATTTTTTGTCTAGAGGATTTATCCAGTGATGTCACTGAGGTATTAAATTCCCCTACTATGATCGTATTGCTGTCGATCTCTCCCTTGATATCTTCCAGAATTTTTTTTTTTTTTTATGTATTTGGGTGCTCCTGCATTGGTTGCATATATGTTTACCAGAGTTATATCCTCTTGTATTATGAAGTGGCCTTCCTTATCACTTGTTATGACTTTCACTTTCAGGTCTATTTTGTCCGATATAAGTATTGCTACCCCAGCTTTTTTTTCATTTCCATTTGCCTGAAAGATATTTTTCCATCCCTTCACTTTCAGCCTGTGTGAGTCTTTTGTTCTGAGGTGGGTCTCTTGTAGACAGCATATATATGGGTCATGTTTTCTAATTCATTCAGCCACTTGATGTGTTTTGATTGGAGCATTTAGTCCATTTACATTTAAAGTTATTATTGATAGGTACTTGTTTGTAGTAATTTTTAATTTTTGTGCCTGTGTTCCTTCTTCCCTTTTTTTCCTTCTTTTTACAATATTCCTTTAACATTTCTTATATTGCTGGTTTGGTAATGATAAACTCCCTTCGCCTTTTTTTGGTCTGTGAAGCTTCTGATAATCGCTTCAGTTTTGAATGATAGCCTTGCTTGATAGAGTATTCTTGGATTCAGTCTCTTGCTTTGCATCACTTTGTATATTTCCTTCCATTTCTTTCTGGCCTGATGTGTTTCTGTTGAGAAATCATTTGATAATCTAATGGGAGATCCCTTGTAGGTAACTTTCTGTCTCTCTCTTGCAGCCTTTAATATTCTCTTTTTGTCATTAATGTTTACCATTGTAATTCTGACATGTCTTGGTGTTGGTCTTTTGGGGCTCATCTTGTTTGGGACTCTCTGTGCTTGTGTGATTTTTTTCTTCCCCAAATCAGTGAAGTTTTCTGACATTATTTATTCAAATAAGTTTCTTACCCTTGCTTCTCTTCTTGTCGTTCTTACACCCCATTATACGTATGTTTCTTTGTTTCATGTTGTCCCTAAGCTCCCTTAGGCTCTCCTCCTGTCTTTTGAGTTTTTTCTTCAATTGAAGTTCAAATTGGGTATGTTGCTTCCCTGTCTTCTAATTCACTAATTTGGTCCTCTGCTTTTCCTAGTCTACTGTTGAAAGTTCCCATAGTGCTTTTTATTGTAGTTATATCATTCTTTATTTCTTCTTGATTCTTGCATATGTTGTTGATTTTCTGATCCATCTGGTTTATGAACTGTATGACCCTTATTCTAAATTCTTTTTCTGACATATTGCATACTTCCATTTCATTTGGTCTCTTTTCTGGCGATTCCTCCTTTTCTTTCCTTTGGGGGTTGTTCTTCTGTCTCCCCATTTTTGCTCTCACCGAAGGATCTAGGTGTCGACTTGCGCGGGGCCTGTGGCTGCAGCGGTGGACTTGGTGGCAGGTCACACAGTCGCGACGGTGGCTGCTCCTCTGGTAGTCGCGGGTGGAGGCTGCTCCACAGGTGGTGGTGGTGGCTGCTGCTTGTGTGGCTTTTTGTGTGGTCGCTGGCCACGGCTGGTCCTTGGGTGGTTGTGGGCAGCATCTGCTCCTCGGGTGGTCACGAGTGGCTGCTGCTCCTGCGCTGTTGCAGGTGATGGCTGCTCCTTGGGTGGATGCTGTAGCTGCTGCTCCCATGGTTTTTCGCGTAGTCACAGCAGCGGCTGTTGGCGTGGTCATGGTGCTTGGGGCTAAAGTTTCGGACTGGTGGGAGGGGAGCGTTCTCCATAACTCACAAGAGCCTTCAGCTGGGGAGGCTTCAGAACCGGTGTCCATGGGTTCTCAGCTGAGGTAGCAGTTCCATGGCTGGAGTGACTGTAGGGTCCCCGGTGGTGTCTGAGAGCACCCTGGGTGGAGGTGAGGCTGGAGTCCTAGTCACAGCAGCTTTCCCCTTCAAGATGGCATGGCCTCTGTGGCAGAGCCAGCCACCCCAGGCGTGATTACAGTGGTAGCAGAGGCTGTCCTGTTAGGCAAGCCTGGACCGCCAGCCCCTGAAAGTCCTGTGGGATCTAACTGTCCCTCACTCTCACACACACATGTACAAACACACACCACACATCCACACACTCCCCTTTCACTCCCTCACTCACACTCTCTCCCTTGCTGCCATCTTTCCAAAGCTCTCAAGCAGTTTAACTCAATTTTGACATCATCTACCTAGAGTTAAGGGTTTAGTCCTACAAAACTGCCTCCTCCCAACTTCACATGCCAGTGGCAAGTCCAGTTGTTACCTGCGCTTCTGAGCAATGTGCTATTAATTGGAGATCCCCAGGACCCCCTCCTTTGGCTCAATTAATTTCTTAAAGTGGCTCACAGCACTCAGGAAAAACAGTTTACTCATTAGATTACCAGTATATTGTGAAAGGATTTAACTCAGGATCAGCCAGATGGAAGAAATGCATAGGGCAAGTTATATAGGTAGAGCTGCAGGGCTTCCATGCTCTCTCCAGGCACAACATTCTCCGGGCATCTCCAAAGTGTTCTCCAACCTGGAAATTCTCTGGACCGTATCCTTTTAGTTTTTTTTATGGAAGCTTCATTAAATCATTGGTCATTGTTGATTGAACTCAATTTCCAGCTTCTCCTTTCCCCAGAGGGTAGGATAGGTAGTGATGAAAGTTTTACTTGGTTGGTTCCCCTGGCAAGTAGTCCTCATCCTTAAGTTACCTAGAGGCTTTTCAAATGTCACCTCGTAAACTCAGATATGGTTGAAAGGGGCTTGTTATGAAAAAAAGAAAGAAAAGAAAAGAAAAAAGAAAAGAAATGAGAAAAGGGCTTATTATGAACAACAAAAGATACCTATATTTCTCTTACCACTTGGAAAATTCCAAGGATTTTAGAAGCTCTGCCAAGAATGGGGAGTAAAAATTTATTATTATAAATCACACATCACAGTGTGTAGCCCCCCTATGTTTTGCAACTCCTAGGATCTCATGCTGTCTTGATAGCTAAGAGTCAGTCTATAGCAGTGCATTTATAATTTTTAGTTCAATCTTTTGGCAGCTTATATAATGTTCAGTGGCATCTTTCTGAGGTTAGGTAAGCTCAGGTCCTATTTCACCTCCTAGGTGCCTTTATTCAGATTTCAGCTTAGTTGTTTGACCTGTGGCCTCAGTTCTCCGATGGGCTCAGGAAAAGTCATTAATTTGGCATTTTCAAGGTTTTTTTTTCTTGTTTGGTGGGAGTGACACTCCAGCTATTTGTATCTTTGATCTTAAACTGGAAATCCTTTTGCTTTTAAAAAATACTTTAATTTATAAGCTGTTATTATTCATCTGTTAACTAATTGTCTTTCCTTTATGTCTTAAGTATTTTTAAAATATTTTTTTAACAGACTTAATTTTTTAAATATGTTTTTATTGATTTCAGAGAGGATGGGAGAGGGAGGGAGAGAGATAAAAATATCAATGATGAGAGAGAATAATTTTTCATCTATCTCCTGCACACCCCTTACTGCCCCCTGGTCGTCAGTGCACTCCCACAGGGGGAGCTCTGTTCAGCCACAAGCCAGGCTGATGGCTGCCAGCACAGCAGTGATGGTGGGAGCCTCTCCCGCCTCAGTAGCGCTAAGGATGTCCGACTGCAGCTTAGGCCTGGTCCCCGCTGGCAAGTGGATATCCCCCGAGGGCTCCTGGGCTGCCAAAGGGATGTCTGACTGCCAGCTTAGGCCCGTTCCCCTGGGGAGCGGGCCTAAGCCAGCAGGTGGACATCCCCCGAGGGGTCCCAGACTGCGAGAGGGCACAGGCCGGGCTGAGGAACCCCCCCGAGTGCACAAATTTTTGTGCACAGGTGGGGTCCCTCTGGGTGGCCTGCAGGGATCAGGCCGAAACCCACAGTCCAATGCCACCTGCAGCTCCTACCTGATGCTCCCGCTAATCACAGCCCCACCCCTCTGTGCCTGCTGTGGGCTTGTGCCCAATCAGTCCCGGTTAGGAGAGGCTCGCGCTGCCGCAGAAGCACTCACCAGCCATGAGCCCTGCGTCTGGCACCCTCCCAAGGGGAGTGGCCTCCGGGATCGGGCTGAAACCATCTCTCCGACATCCCTTGAGGTTCCCAAATTGGGAGAGGGCGCAGGCCAGGCTGAGGGACTCCACTGGTGCACGATCAGGCTGGGGAGGGACGCGGGAGGGCTTCAGGGCAAGTCCGGCCCATCTTGCTCAGTCCTGATGGACCGGACCCTAGCAGCAAGCTAAACTACCAGTCAGAGCATCTGACCCCTGGTGGTCAGTCAGTGCACATCATAGCAACTGGTCAGCTGGTTGACTGTCTGCCCCGTGGTGGCCAGTGCACGTCATACTGACTGGTTGACTAGTTGACTGTCTGCCTCCCAGTGGTCAGTGTATGTCATAGCGAGCAGTTGAGCATCCTTAGCATATCATTAACATATTATGCTTTGACTAGAGGCCCGGTGCACAAAAATTTGTGCACTCGGGGGGCA
>NW_005369967.1:1000593-1002511 GCF_000412655.1 Myotis brandtii
CCCAAATCCCCCCCCGCCAGCCTGCTCACCCCCAACTGCCGCCCCATGCTGGCCTGCTCACGCCTAACTGTCTGCCCCCCCGCCGGCCTGCTTGCCCCCAACTGCCCCCACTGCCGGCCTGCTTGCCTCCAACTACCCCCGCTGCCATCCTACTTGCCCCCAACTGGACCCCCCCACCAGCCTGCTCGCCTCCAACTGCCCTCCCCTGATGGCCTGATCACCCCCAATTACCCTCCCCTGCCATCCTGATCTCCCCTAACTGCCTCTGCCTTGTCTTCGCCACCATGGCTTTTTCCGGAAGGATGTCCAGAAGGTTTGCAGGAAGGTCTCCCAGTCTAATTAGCATATTACCCTTTTGTTAGTATAGATAGAGGCCTGGTGCACGGGTCGGGGCTGGCTGGTCTGCCCTGAAGGAGGTCCCGGATGAGGGTGGGGGTCCCCTTGGGGGGTGGGGCCGGCCTGAGTGAGGGGCTGAGGGCTGTTTGCAGGCTGGCCACACCCCCTTTGGGGTGGGTGTCCCTGCTGGGGGCAGTTGCCAGCCTGGTGAGTGACTGATGGCCGTTTTCAGGCTGGCCACGCCCCCATCGGGGTGAGGGTCCCCGCTGGGGGCGGGGTGGGCCTGGGCAAGGGGCTGATGGTCGTTTGCAAGCTGCCCATGCCCCCATCGGGGTGAGGGTCCCCACTTGGGGGCATGGCCGGCCTGGGCGAGGGGCTGATGGCTGTTTTCAGGTTGGCCATGCCCCCATTGGGGTAAGGGTCCCTGTGGGGGGCATGGCTGGCCCGGGTGAGGGGCTGAGGGCCATTTTCAGGCTGGCCACGCCTCCATCAGGGTGAGGGTCCCTGCTGGGGGCGTGGCCAGCCTGGGCGAGAGGCTGATGGCAGTTTGCGGGCTGGCTACACCTCCATCGGGGCTGAGGGCCATTTGGGGGCAGTTTGCAGACCCGCCAAGCCCCCGGCTTTGTCTGGAAGGATGTCCGGAAGGTCTTCGGAAGGTCTCTCGGTCTAATTAGCATATTACTCTTTTATTAGTATAGATACCACATCTTCCTTATTGGTTCATCTCTCAGCGGACGCCTAAGTTGCTTCCATATGTTGGCTATTGTAAACAGTGCTTCAGTGAACATAGGGGTGCATATATCTTTTTGAATTTTATTGTTTTCTTCAGACAAATACTCAGAAGTGCCCAAAATGGCTGCCCAGTTTAAATTCCACCAACAGTGCACATGGGGTCTCTTCTTTATATCATTGCCAACACTTGTTATTTGTTATCTTTTCTTATAATAGCTACTAGAGGCCCGATGTACGAATTCATGCACCAGTGGGGTCCCTCGGCCTGGCCTGTGGGATCGGGCTGAAACTGGCTCTCTGACATACCCCATGGGGTCCTAGATTGAGAGAGGGTGCAGACCAGGCTGAGGGACCCCACCAGTGCACGATCAGGGCCAGGGAAGGATGCAGGAAGTTGGCCAGCCTGGAAGGGACTGCGGGAGGGCTCCAGGGCATGTCCGGCCCATCTCACTCAGTCCCAATTGGCCAGACCCCAGCAGCAAGCTAACATACCAGTTGGAGCGTCTGCTCCCTGGTGGTCAGTGCACATCATAGCTAGCGGTTGAGCGATCTTAGCATATCATTAGCATATTATGCTTTGATTGGTTGAATGGACGACCAGACATTTAGCATATTAGGCTTTTATTATATAGGACTAGAGGCCCGGTGCACAAAAATTTGTGCACTGGGGGACATTTGAAGTCTTGCAGTCCATGGGGGATGTCCACCTGTTGACTTAGGCCCATTCCCCGGGGGATCAGGCCCAAGCTTGCAGTCAGACATCCAGACATCCTCCAGGGAGCCCTTGGGGGATGTCCGACTAAAGGCTTAGGCCCCCAAGGGATCGGGCCTAAACTGTTAGTTGGACATT
>NW_005369967.1:1003688-1007889 GCF_000412655.1 Myotis brandtii
CAGGTGGCAGGCAAGCGGCTTCTGGGGTCGCCCACGGGGGCCTGGAGGGCGGCTCATGCTGTTCCGCCTGCCTGCAGTATGCAAACTAGCCACCATCTTTGTTGGCGGTTAATTTGCATATCTCGCTGATTAGCCAATGGGAGGCGTAGTGAAGTTATGGTCACTTACCATGTTTGGCTATTATTAGATAGGATTCTGACAGGTGTGAGGTGATCTCATTGTGGTTTTCACTTGAATTTCCCTGATGATTAGTAATGTTGAGCACCTTTTCATGTGTCTGTTGGCCATCTGTATGTCTTCTTTGGAGAAATGTCTATTCACATCCTCTGTTCATTTTTAAAATTGGATTATTTGTTTTTTGATGTTGATTTGTATTAGTTCTATGTTTATTTTGGATATTAACACCTCATCATATATATCATTTGCAAATATTTCTCCCATTCAGTAGGTTTTCTTTTTGCCTTGATAATTGTTTCCTTTACTATGCAAAAGTTTTTAATTTGATGTTGTCTCATTCGTTTATTTTTGCCTTTATTGGCTTTTCCTGAAGAGACATAGCTAAAAAGATATTGCTAAGACCTGGATAGTGTAGGTCAGTTGGTTGGAACATTGTCCCAAAAGTTTGAGGGTTCAATCCGTGGTCACGGCATACATCTAGGATGCCAGTTTTATTCCAAGTCAGGCACATACAGAAGGCAACCAATTGACATTTCTCTCTCTCATCAATTTTTTTTTCTCTCCCTCCCTTCCTCTCTCTCTAAAATCAATAAAAATCTATCCTTAGTTTAGGATAAAAAAATATTGCTAAGACTGATGTCAGAGAGTTTACTGTCTATATTTTCTTTATGCAGTCTTTTGGTTTCAAGTCTTCAGTTTAAGTATTGATTCATTTTTAGTTTATTTTTGCATGTGGTGTAAGAAGGTGGTCTAGTTTCTTTTTTTGTGTGCATGTATTTGACTAGTTTCCAAAAACCATTTATTGAAGTGACTGCCATTTTTTTATTGTATATTCTTTTCTCCTTTCTTGTAGATTAATTGGCCATATAAGCATGAGTTCTAGCTATGTATTGTGTTTCATTGATCTTTGTGTCTGTTTTTGTGTCAGTACCTTAATGCTTTAATCACTATAGTTTTGTGGTATAGTTTGAAATCAGGGAACATTATACCTACAACTTTATTTTTCTTTCTCAATATCATTATGGCCAATTAGGGTCTTTTGTGGTTCCATATAAACTTTAGGATTATTTGTTTTAGTTCTGTGAAGAATGATGTTTGTATTTTTATAGGGATTGCATTGAATCTGTAGATAGCTTTGGGTAGTATGGGTATTTAAATATTAATGCTTCCAGTCTATGAACATGATATATTCTTCCATTTATTTGTGTAGTCTTCAATTCCTTTCATCAGTGTTCTAAAGGTTTCAGAATACAGGTCTTTTACCTCCTTGCTTAAATTTATTTCTAGTTGTTTTATTTATTTATTTTTTATTTAATTATAAAAGGGGGTTTAAAAAGTTTTTCTTCTGATCGTTTATTATTTGAGAATAGAAACCCAACATACTTCTGAATATTAATTTGTATCCTAAAACTTTACTAAATTCATTTATTCTAATTTTTGTGTGTGAAATCTATAATATCATGTCATCTGCAAATGGTGACAGTTTTACTTTTTCTTTTCCGTTTTGGATACCTTTTACTACATTTTCTTGTCTATGGCTAGGACTTCCAATACTATGTTCAATATGAGTGGTGAGAGTGGGCATTCTTATCTTGTTCCTAATCTGAGAGAAAAAGCTTTCAGCTTTTCACTATTGAGTATGTCAGCTGCGGGTTTGTTATATAAGGTCTTTATTGTTTTGAGGTATGTTTTTCTATTCCCATATTTTGAGAATTTATTGTCATAGATGGATGTTGAATTTTGTCAAATCTTTTTGTATTTATTGAGATGATCATATGATTTTAGCCTTTATTTTGTGTGGTATATCACATTGATTGATTTGTAGATATTGAACCCATCTTGCATCCCTGGAATAAATCTCACTTAATCATGGTGTGTGGTTTTAAAAAATATGTTGCTAAATTTAGTTTGCTAATATTTTGTTGAGGATTTTTACATCGATGTTTATCAGGGATATTGGTCTGAAATTTGTTTATTTTTTATTTTTTGTAGTCTCTTTGTCTGGTTTTGGTATCAAAGTAATGCTGGCCTCATAGAATGAGTTTGGAAGCTTTTCCTCCTCTTCAATATTTTGGAATGGTTTGAGAAGGATAGGTATTAATTTTTCTTGGAATGCTTGGTAGAATTCACCTGTGAAACTGTGGGGGTGTTCTGTAGGCAAGTTGCCCCAGAGCTGCCATGGCAGGCTGGTTGAAAGGTGGCCTGAACGTGGGGAGACCCAGGAATAAGCTGCACCAATGTCTGGAGCAGTAGTTGGAGAGGGCATGGACAATAGGGAGTCCTGGAGACAAGCCATGGAGCTAGTGTGGGCCTGGAGACTGGGTGCACTGGGATGGCCTTGGCCATCTGGCTAGAGGCAGATTGTACTCCTGCCCATGTGATCAAGGTGGAATGGGGGTGCAACAAATGGTGTTCTCTGGTGCCTTGAATGCCAGAAAGACTTCCATTGCTCCCCTCCTTTTGATAGGTGATCTAGGGTTAGTTAATAAATGGATCTTTTCCCCTTATAATTTAGGAGCCCTTTAAACCACTACTTCTTGGCTGTGACCAGGGCAGATTAGTTTCCTCACAGGTCTTTCAGTGACCCCTTCCTACTTCAGGAAGGTGCATTGGGGATTGGGTTCCCATGATACCACCATGTCTTTGTCTCTTCTACCTGTTTCTAACTCTCTCTCATTTGTTGTGCAGAAGCTCTCCAGTCAGCCCTCAGTTCTTCCTCAGAAGAAATTATGCTGTCTGTAGGTAGAAATTCAATGTGTTCATGGGTTGAGATGAGTTAAGGGTCTTCCTACACTGCCATTTTGGACCAGAAGTTATTGAAAATATACATTATAATATTTTATTATTAAAAACGTCAATGAGGAAAAAGTTGTATAATTAGGATAATTTAGCACTTTATATAGCATTTTAATAAGCATTAAATTTACAAGGTAATTATAAATTCTCCAAATTGTTAAACTCTGTTTTACATTTTTTGCTTATTTTTTTACTTTATAAAAGTAGAATTATACTATTTAATAATTCCTGATATGTTTAGGAAGTTATGCATGTTAGCAAATAGAACCCTGTCATGAGGGGTTTAATAGAGAGAAAAGCAATTACATAGAAGGGTTACTTAGAATATGTCCACATGAGAGAACTTAAGAAAGGAAAGATAGCCAAAAAAATAAAAGTGAAACAAATGGTCAGATTTGATAGAAGATAATAAGATAGGGACTTTACTGGGGTCAGGGTTTATTGGGAAAGAGGAGTACTTATTGTATAGAGCAGAAAACAAAACAGCAATCAAATGGTATAAAAAGTGTACTTGAAATATAAATTCTAGTAGTGTGTTTTCAGAGCACAAAGAAACCTGTGGAATCTTTCATAACTAAGTTTACACAAAAATGATTGAAATTGATTGGTTTAAGATGTGAAGATGGAATAGGTAAATACTAGAATGTTTGACAGAGATGAAAAGAGAGATGAAGATGGGCTGAGTTCCATGGGTGACTTTAGAGAATGGATAAATAAATATTTTATTGTTTCAATAAAAGAACTAGAAAAAATGAATTAGGATATAAGGCCAGAAGCTTATACTTTCTTTACTCCAATTTATTTATTTAATTTAAAGTGAAATTTTTAATTTTTATCCATAATCCATCAGAATTTCAACTTGTAAAACTTCTAAAGCAATTGTTTTCAATGCTGTGTGTAAACCATTTGTTAATTAGCATTTTTTTTCTAAATTGTGTTTGGATTATTGGATTACAGTGGGGCTTTGACTTACGAGTGTCCCGACTAACGAGTTTTTTGAGATACCAGCTGTCTCTCGGCAGATTTTTTGCATTGAGTTGATAGAGTAATTTGAGTTAACGAGCTCCTTAACGAGCTCAGTCTCGGAACGAATTAAACTCGTAAGTCAAGGCCCCACTGTATTTTTTTGACCCTTTAACTCAGTGGTTCTCAACCTTGGCTGCACATTAGAATCACCTGGGAATCTTTTTAAAATCCTGATTTCTGGGCCTCATCCTCCGGAAATTCT
>NW_005369967.1:1007932-1014208 GCF_000412655.1 Myotis brandtii
ACAAAGAAACAGAATTTCCGAAGGATGAGGCCCAGAAATCAGGATTTTAAAAAGATTCCCAGGTGATCCTAATGTGCAGCCAAGGTTGAGCACCACTGCCTTAACTCCTTTTATTCTGTGGGTTAAAGCTGAAACATATCAAGCATGAAAAAGAACAATAAGAAAACTTTAAACAGGGAATTTGGAGAAGTTCTTTCTTTTCTCTCAAGAAAAAATATAATCCATGTTGTAGGACAGGGTACAATGACCTTTTTACCTTTCCTAGGAGTAAGGTTTATGATTGGTTAATCTCATTTGTTTATGCAAGGACAAATGATTATATGACAGTACAAGGAGTCTTAGACCCCTTTGGGGGTTGATTATTTTTTATAATAGTGTCATATGTTTATCTGATTGCTATACTATGGTGGTTAAAAGCATTGGAATTGCTTTTAACTTTAATTTAACTTAAATTTAACTTTAGGATTCAAATACTTTCAGACAAATCATTTATCTTCTTTCAGCCTATTTCCTTTCTTTTTTTAAAAAAATTATCTTTATTGTTGAAAGTATTACAGATGTCCCCTTTGTTTTTTTTCTCATTGACCCCCTTCACACCACACACACCCCTCTCAGGCTTTCACCACACTATTGTCCATGGATTATGCATATATGCATATAAATTTCCAGGTTACAGCTTCAGTTTCCTATCAAGAAAATTAAGATGATAAGCCCACTAAAAAGGTTATTTTGAAGATTAATTTAATAGCCTATATGAAAAATATGCTAAATTGCTATACAGATGTAAATTTATGTTCTTTGAAAAATTATAGTTAAAATTATTGAGGCTTCCAAATCAATGTAAAGTTTATTTTGATGAAAATTCATAGGTCATAGAAAATGAATAGATATCATCTGACCAAGAATAAAATGGAAGTGTTATTTTTTTTAAAAAAAAGTTTTAAATTGATTTGAGAGAGAGAGAGAGAGAGAGAGAGAGGAGAAGCATTGATCTGTTATTCCACTTATTTATGCATTCATTGGTAGCTTCTTGTATGTGCCCTGATCAAACCTGCAACCTTGGTGTATTGGGGGACTGCATTTTAACCAACTGACCTCCCCAGCCAGGGTGAAGTGTTATTTCTTAATTAATATAAAACTATAGGGCTAAAATTGTTTTAAAAAATAGAGAATACTTTTGTCTACATTCTCAAGATGTGAATAAGAGGACTTAGTAATTTATTTTCTTCCATTCATTTGATAAAAAGAAAAATGATTAGGATGAGGAAATGTTTCAGATTTTTATAATTGAAACTATATAGTTCTGATTAAATTAAGATTTTGTCTTAAACTGAGATGAGTTGTTAAATAATCTTATGACTAATATGTTAACAATGTGTTTTACAGTTAAGAATGTGTCTTATGTTTCAAAGCATAAGGCAAAGTGTGCTTTACTGTTGCAACTCTGCCTATAATTTATTAGTGTTTAATTGCAGAGAATTAGGCTTAGTTTTTTTAAAGTATATGACTATTAGAAATAAGAATCAAATATTTTTTGTTGTTTTTAATAGAAGATAAGGAAGGCAATGATTTTATACTAGTGTCTGATCTGTTCTGTTAGTTGCCAAAAATTGTGTCTCTTGGTCCAGATGCAAATTTATTTAAGTGAAATGTCACAAAGTGAATATTTCCAGTGTAAGAAAAATTCTTCTCTGATATGCCATTTCTGGTGCTGAGAAGCAAAGCTTGAAACAGAATAGTCATAAAATCTTGGGACTCATAGGGCTTTAGAGATTATTCACTCCGAGTCCTCTTTTCAAATTTTAATCTTTGTATAGATTATTAACTATTTTGAGTCTTGGTTTACTTTTATATAATTTGATGACAGACTTATTGAACCTTTATTATTGTTAGGACTAAACTAGCTCATGTAAAAAATGATATTGTAAAATGTTAATGTTAATTAATATCATATTCAAAGTTATTACTACCCTAATTTTTAAAAATCAAGTAGCAAAAGATACCACATGTAAAAATACAAAACACAAGTAACCCTTGAACTGGGTTTTAATTTTTAATTTTGTCTTTGTTATTTTACCACACTGCTAAATAAATAATTTGAGATTTAAAGTAGGTAAGAAAATACTTAAAAAAAGAAAAGTGTCCGATTTGAAAAATTCAAGATTTTCAGAAAAAGTAGAAGCGATAAAAGAGAAAAACCGAAATAAAAGCAAAAAGAATATTTTTCTTTTGAATTTCAATTTATTTTAAGACCTTTTATTTTTTTCTTATATCATCAGTGTATTGATCTCAAAGATTCTTCTTCTTGTCTTCATTAGGAGTGGTAATGATTTTAACCTACTAAACCCATCTCACCATCTCAAATTGTTTTTTAAAAAGTCTCCTTCCTCGGTGTTATTTACAATAGCCAAGATCTAAAAATAACTCAAGTGCATGTCAGTAGATAAATGGATAAAAAAGCAAAGGTACATTTACACGATGGAATACTATCTATCTATATATAAAAGGCTAATATGCAAAGTGTCCCCTTAGGAGGTCGACTGGGAGACTGGCAGTTTGATCGCTTGCTATGATGTGCGCTTACCACCAGGGAGTGGTGTGGAACAAAGGAAGGGCCCGGCCAGCAGCCAGAGGCCTGGATCAGCTCTGATTGCCAGCCAGGCCTAGGGACCCTACCTGTGGATGGATTTCGTGCACCGGGCCTCTAGTGTGGCCATAAGAAGAAGGAAATTTTACTTTTTTCGACAGCATGGTTGGACCTGGAGATTATTATGCTAAGTGAAATAAGCTAGTCAGGAAAAGATAAATATCATATGATCTCACTTATATGTGGAATCTAATGAGCAAAATAAACTGACAAATAAAATAGAAACAGAGGCATGGATACATGGAACAGACTGACAGAGGGGAGGTGAAGAGAGAGACTGGATGAAATAAGGTGAAGAGGCTAGCCAAAGAACATATATACATGACACATAGACACAGACAACAGTATGTTGATGACCAGAGGGAAGGGGTGACAAGAATGGGTGGAGATGGGCAAAGGGAGGGTGGACATAGAGACACCTGTTATAGTGTCAACAATAAAAAGAAAGTTAAAAAATGAAGTGAAATTAAAAAGTCTTCCTCTGTTATTCATGGGGTGTTCTTCATGTTTCCACATGTTGCTGGTGAAAGTGGGCTTCTTGTGATGTCATGAGAAAAGAAATTTTTTGAGATTTTCATGGGAGAATGAGTGGTATTTATTTAAACCCCCGAGTTTCTAAGGTCTAGCTGTGTCTTCAGCAGAGCTAGGATTAAAACCAGTGTCCAGAGTTTCCACTCAATATTTGCACAGTCCAGTCCAGCATCAGGCTAGCTTAGCTTGTATTCCCAGCTCTAGTCCATTGGGTGTGGGATAGCCTTGCAGCTTCTGGGGCCACATGGCTATGGAGGGAACATGGGTGAGGGTAAGGAAGCAGGAGAAAAGCAAGAGGAGGAGAGAGAGAATTCTTTGTTGGCAGATTTTAACCTAAGATTTCCTGTGCTTGTAGTGGCTCCACCCACTTCAGCCAGTTATCTTTGTTCCAGGCTAAATTGACAGACAAGTACTTTCCCTAGATCACCCTGACTTTACTGCACATGTGCCCATTTTCCCCTTTGTTCAGTCACTTCCCTCTAGTAATCTACCAGGAATGGGCCTGTGGTTCCCTGGAGAGTGTAAGGTTGAAGCTTCCTGGTGAAGCAGCCCAGATAACCATGCTTAAAATGTGTGCCCTCCCTTTTGCTCCTTTCCTATTATTAACAACTAGCTAATTACAATGGTAGTGCCTTCATTTCTCTACTTTAAACTTTTACTTGCTGGGAATTCAATTAATTCCTCATCTAGCCTTAAAGATCCTTAAACTTAAAGCTTTCTTGACATTTTAGTATCTTATGGCATACTTGAAAAAAAATCTCTATACCCCTGGTGGGTGTGGCTCAGTTGGTTGGAGCATCAGCTTATACACCAAAAGGTCTTGGGTTTGATTCCCAGCTGGGGCACATACCCAGGTTGAAGGTTAGATTTCTGGTCAGGATGAGTACAGGAGGCAACCAATGGATGTTTCTTTCTCACTTTGATATCTCTCTCTTCCTCCCTCTCTCTATCCCTTCCTCTCTCTCAAATCAATAAAAACATATTCTTGGGTGAGGATTAAAAAAAAATTTAAAATCTCTGTAGAAAGAGATTTTACCATTTCACTGTAATCCATTCAGGTATTTAATAGTTCTCATTGAAGATATATTTCCATTTAATCAAATAGGTAGAGAGACATAAATCCTTATCTCAGGTATTTTCTTTATTCTGTAGCTGACTTTGGAAGACTTTTATGAAGGAATACATATTCTAAGGGATTATATTAACTGTCTCTTACACATAGTGGGCAGCTGGTATTTTTTTATTGCCTACATTTTTTTCCAGTCTAGGTTGCATGCATTCCCAAACTATCCTTTAACTTAATGGAAGACTTTTAGCCCCACAAGACTGAGCTTGTTGAAGGAAGGGATTTTTCTTTTTTATCTGTAAGATCTTTAATTAGGCCTAGCACTGGCAGATCAGTTAATTTTTGTTTGTTGATTTGTGTTCTGAACTAGAGATATTTTGAGTTTAAGAGGCTTACGAGTGTTTATAGACTCCTAAATATTTTAGAGTAAAGCTAATGACATCACATTTTGGGGCAAGGTTTCTCTGGGCAACACAGGGCTCTTGACAGTTATTAAGGAGCCTGGGACTTAATAGAAGCTTAGCATCTTTGGAACTTTGTAGCACAGATTTGGCTGTAGATGCTGATTTTGGAAATCGAACTGAATAGGTGAGAGTAAACAAAAGGTGTGGTCGGCTAGATTGTCTTTAAAACAGTGTTGTTGGCACTAAGTTTTCAAATGGAGCTGTTGCCAAATCAGGTAGTTAGGGTATATCAGGAAATTCAATATAGGTATTCATCATGAGGGTATGTAATTATTATCTTGAGGATGAATTTTGCCATTTAGCAGAGTTCTGGGACTTGGCTATAGAACCCCAGATAAAGAACTGGTAAGAAAACAGAGAAGGAGGTACTAAAGCAAAATTCTAGAATCTTGAGCCTACTGGGTTAGGAAAAGCTAAACTAAGAGTACAGAGCAACATTAGAGCCTAGAAGTGGTATCTGATATTTTTTTTTTCTTTGTTGATTAAGGTATTACATATGTGTCCTTATACCCCCATTGCCCCCCAATCATGCCCTCACCCCCTGTTGTCTGCGTCCATTGGTTATGCTTATATGCATGCCTACAAGTCCTTTGGTTGATCTCTCAATCCTTACCCTCTCCCTCCCCTACCTTCCCTCTGAGGTTTGAACATCTGATTGATGCTTCTCTGTCTCTGGATCTGTTTTTGTTCATCAGTTATGGTATCTGATTTTTACATTTGTTTTAGCAGCCTAGGGGACTTGGGATGGTGGTGTAGCCTTTGGCAGTAGTGGCTCTATGTCAGTACTTGGTCTGGAAGAGTGACTAATGTTAAGCCATAACAGAGAAATAGGTAAAGCTATTTAATGCTGAATTGCTTTCATCTGGAATATTCCAAGGGCCTGGCTATTCTCAGATATAGAGCAAGAAAATGAGAGAGAGGGGTGGGATGTAGAGCTGATAGATCTAGGAGGATTGCCTAAAAATCCCAACAGATTTGTTTGGATCTTGGATTGTGAAGTCATCTATCTATCTATATAAAAGAATAATATGCTAAGTGTCCTTACCTCTTCTGGGTAATGATGTCAAGTAGCAATATCTGGCTTCCTCTCCCTAGCAACGACCAGCCTCCTTCCAGTTTCTTCAGCCCAGGAACACGACTTGCTTTATACCCAGGTGGAAACACTTTACACTGTAACCAAATGCCTGTGAAGCGTTTTCCCGTGCCTCATCTCATTTGATCCTCACAGAAGTCCTTAAATAGGTAGAAAGGAGACTGAGTGGAATCTTGTTTTCTTTTCATTAGCCAGAAAACAGGGATTTAGAAAGCTTAGAAACTTGACCTGACTGAAAAGAATTAAGAAATGGTGGACCTTGAAAATGACTTCAGGTTTTCTCACTGCACAGAATATATTTTACCCTTTGTTCTCCCTGCATTATCTACAATCATAATGAGCTTCATGTTGATGTTTACTACTGTGTTGCTGACAATTACCTGAAAGAGAAGTAGGGGTGCTTCACTGGGCTGGAAAAAGTTTAGCTAAATCAGAAAGCAGGTCTAATTAAGCAAGCTTGTTCTATATCTATAAA
>NW_005369967.1:1014364-1023068 GCF_000412655.1 Myotis brandtii
TATATATATATATAAAAATGCCTAAGCGACCATTATGGCGGAACGACCAGAACGACCAGAACGACCAGAACGGCTGGTCGCTATGAAGCACACTGAGCAGGCAGGCAGGCACATGGTAAGGAGCAAGCAGGCAGGCAGGCGAGCAGTTAGGGGCATGCAGGCAGACAGGCAGGCGAGCAATTAGAGCTGAGCAGGCAGGCAGGCGAGTGTTTAGGGGTGAGCAGGCAGGCAGGCGAGCAGTTAGGGAAGATCAGGCAGGCAGGCGAGTGTTTAGGGGTGAGCAGGCAGGGAGGCGGGTGAGTGGTTAGGGGCGACTGGTCCCGGATTACGAGAGGGATGTCCAACTGCCAGTTTAGGCCCGAGAGTCCCAGATTGCGAGAGGGTGCAGGCCAGGCTGAGGGTCCACCCCCGCACAAATTTAATGCACTGAGCCTCTAGTCCTATATAATAAAAGGCTAATATGCAAATTGTTCCCACGGGTGGGAGTTTGACAAACCGGGAGTTAGATGTGTGCTGACCACCAGGGGGTGGTGCAGAACATAGTGGGCATCGACGATGCGGCACTGGCAGTGGGCGGTAGTGGAGGCGCTGCCCGCCCCAATGGTCCCCGACGAGAGCAGGACCATGGCAGGATGGTGGAGCAGGTGAGAGGGCGGCGCCAGGCCAAGGCGGGTGTGAAGGGAGGCCCCGGCCAGTGGCGGCGGCAGGCAGCCGGGGGAAGGAAGGTTCCGGCCAGCAGCCAGAAGCCGCTAGGGACCCTGCCCGTGCATGAATTTGGTGCACTGGTCCTCTAGTCCTATATAATAAAAGGCTAATATGCAAATAGACCGAACGGTGAAACGACCAGTTGCTATGATGCACACCGACCACCAGAGGGCAGACGCTCAATGCAGGAGCTGCTCCCTGGTGGTCAGTGTGCTCCCACAGTGGGAGCACTGGTCAGCTCATTAATGGGTGCAGCGCACCGGGCTCATGGCTGGCAAGCCCAGCTGCGGTGGTACAAGCCTCTCCTACCTCCATGGCAGCGCTACCGAGTGGTGGTGGTGGCAGGCGCAGTGGGACCAGGATGAGCGGGAGCAGTTTGGGGCCCAGCCCGGGCTCAGGCTCCTCCCTGTCCGCCTGCCGCTTCGCTGCTGGGCCTGGGAATGCCGTAGACAGCAGAGAACAGTGAAAGCATCTAGCAAATTGTTGGGGAAGGAAAATAAAATTCAAGTAGCTAAGAGTTCTGTCCTGAACTCTCAACCTTTGTATTAGTGAAGATGCATCCTAATATATAAAAACCCAGGGTCCGAAACGACCGAAGGCTCGACTGACTGGAAGTCAGTCCTGCAGTCAGTGCTGGATTGCCGTGGCGACCCAGCACTGTCTGCCGAGGGGGGCTGCAGATCAGGCCCGGAGAGAGGCCTGAAGAGAGAGGCAGGGTCTGATTCACAGCCTCCGTAGCAGCTGTTGATCAGCTGTTGCCTCTCTCTTTCTATACGGGCTTCGCCAGCAGCCACGCCTCTGTTTCTCTCTGGGCCTCCTCCTCGGGGGCTGCTGATCAGCCCCGCCTCTCTGATCAGGCCCGGAGATAGGCCTGGAGACGCTGACTGTCATAGAAACTGACCAATCAGAACCATCTCTGGGTAAAGTGCCAGGAGCCAATGGCTGCCCAGGAGACAGAGTTTTTGATGCTGACTGGTATAGAAACTGACCAGTCAGAGCCATCTCTGAGTGAAGTGCGAGGAGCCAATGGCTGCCTACGAGGTGGAACTTTTGATGCTGACTGGCATAGAAACTGACCAATCAGAACCAAGTCTGGCTGAACTGCGAGGGGCCAATGGCTGCCTAGGAGGCGGAGCTTTTGACGCTGACTGGCATAAAAAACGACCAATCAGAACCAAATCTGGGTGAAATGCGAGGAGCCAATGGCTGCCTAGGAGGCGGAGCTTTTGAGGCTGATTGGCATAGACACTGACCAATCAGAATCTAATCTGGGTGAACTGTGAAAGGAGAACCTATGGTGGGGGCTGAGGAGGGGTTTTAAGGGCAACAGCTGTTTGGTGTAAGGTGGAAGAAAGCAGTTCAATTTTTTAATGACCGGTTTGGCAATAAAGTGCATATGGCTGGCTATCAGTCCAGATATAGGGATTATGTATTTTTTTCTGCCAAGAATATCTCCTTCTGCTGAAAAAGGCTCCCCCCCCCCCACCCCCCTAGCATCCATTTTACACTTAAGCAAACTGAAGCTCAAAGAGATTAAGGTACTTGGTCCAAGGGACATTGCTGGTAATCATGTAGCAAATTAAGATTCAAGGCAGAGGTGGTTAGGGACAATCAGGCCAGCAGGGTAGGCTGGTTAGGGGCAATCAGGCCGGCAGGCAGAGAGGTTAGGGGCGATCAGGCAGGCAGGCAGAGGGGTTAGGGGCAGTCATGCAGGCAGAGTGGTTAGGGACGATTGGGCAGGCAAGCAGGTGAACAGTTAGGAGCCAGCAGTCCCAGATTACAAGAGGGATATCCGACTGCTGGTTTAGGCCCAATCCCTAAACCGGCAGTCAGACATCCCCCAAGGGGTCCCCGATTGGAGAGGATGCAGGCTGGGCTGAGGGAAACCATCCCCCCCCCCATGCATGAATTTCATGCACCAGGCCACTAGTTGTTTTATAATATTTCAAGAGGTTTAAATGAAAATGATATCTTTATTCTTAACATTAAAAACAAATATAACCTTTAAAGCACACATAGCAACATTTCTAAGAATGGAATTTTGCAAAGTTAGGAAGTAGGGGTAAGCTGCGAACCGCCACTTCACTTCTCCCAGGGGTCCCAGATTTCGAGAGTGCGCAGGCCAGGTTGAGGGACCCCACCGGTGCACGAATCCATGCACTGGGCCTCTAGTATAATATAGTACACTATAGGGTTCTCAGAAAATACTTGTTGAATGACTGACTAAATAAAGATAGTCTTAGGGCCATTAATACCGCCTAGTTTATGTGGATTATTTCCTTTACGTGATTATTTCCTTTTTTATGTGCAAATAAAAAACTCATTACTTTAGGATTTAAATATAAAATCTCCAGGTTAAATTACCAGTCTGGATAATGGATTTATTTTCACTTTTGTTGCTTTTATGTACTCATGTATATTCCACTCAGTTAATAATTTAATGCATTTTGTTGATGAGTATTATGTTTAGTAAGTAACTTTAAGTTTGAGTATATTTATGTACTACTTGCTGTGGGATCTATAAAAATGTGTAAGATTTACTCCTTGTCAATAATTACCTTAATTTAGGGTAGCTAACTCATAGAAAGTTAGGCAAGAAGGCCAGTCAGTAATGAAGAGTACATGTTAAAGAAGAAAATATTTATAACTGAACATTTAAAACTGGATAATGACAGTCTAGTTCGTATTTTGAAAACATTATTCTCTAATATTCTCTTATATTTGACAAGGAGCTGTTAAAAGAAATAGAGAGTACTGTTATTTCACATTTTAATTAGGGGAAAGAGAACCGATTTAACTTTTTAGTAGAGGTGTTATTAGATTATTAATATTTACAAAGAAAATTTATAGAATTCTAGTTAAGTTGCAGTAGGAAATGATTTTTTTTAATAAATTTTTTTCACCATATTTAAGATTTGATTAGATCAATTATTCATTTATACAAGTTTTTAGGATATTGTTTTATATTTTTGGTAAAAGCACATTAGTATTCTTGGTTAAGTTTATATGCCCTGTTTCTTATTATGACATTTCAAACCAGATTACTAGATCTATTTTGATTTAATGAGAATGGTGCCATCTACTGAGTCGCCAACATGATATAAATAACATCTATATTATTTCCGGGGGTGGGGGGGAGAGGGGAAAATATATGTTTATTCAGTTATTTTTATTTCTAATTTTATTTTTAAATCTAATTTGTTATTCAGTCTCAAAAGAAATTTTAATGAAAGGATGTGAGTAAATAGGGGCTTTGGGTCTAAAAAGCCCTTGGTTGGAAATAGTAATTGAATTTATATTCTCTTTCTTTCTAGTTACATTAAACAGATGGAATACTATCAATACTTGAACTATTTATAGAATATATCACTTTATCCATCATTATTCTGTGCTTTTCTACCTCTATAGTTCCCATTTCATGAGCATTTCTTTTCGTTACGTAAATTCTTGTCTTTTCGGCTCAGTGGGGGTAATTCAGTGAATTGTGACAATTTTCTTGACATGCCATCCTATATAATAAGAGAGGAATATGCCAATTAGCCAGGACGCCTCACTGGTAACATCTGGCAGGAGCGGGTAGACATGGCTGCGTGCCGCACGTGGCCAGGTACGCGAGGCTGCGTCAAATAAAATAAAATGCGTTCACATGCCTGAAGACGACTGGGTTCAAGGAGGCAGGGCTCCAGTTTCGTTTTCTCACACCTAGCTAGGAGGACTCTCTGGGGTGGCTCTCCCCTCCGAGTCCTGAGCAGGTCAGGCGCTCTGCTCCACCCGGGAGCCCTGAAGGGAGGCGGAGCAAAGTGCTTTCCCTCCGGGACCCCGCTCTTCCTGGGAGTCCAGCACTGAGGGCGCTCTCCCTGGGAACCTAGAAATCTGCCCCTGGTGCAACTGCGCAGAAGCCAGGCCTGGCAAGCCGCATAGAGGGCGACCTACCCGGAGGCCATGTGGCTGCCATAGTTGAAGTTGCCCTCGATGGAGTGGCAGAGGAGCTCCGACACAGCAGGGGCCAGGGCACGCCAGAGGGGTTTTGTTGGGTCCCTGACAGCTAGCCCGCAGCATAGTGGGTTAGAACCTCCTCCCAATACAGCAAGGTTGCGGGTTGGACCCTGGTCAGGGCACAGATAAGAAACAACCAAAGAGAGCATAATAAGTGGAACAACACACTGATGTTTCTCTCGCTCCCTTCCTCTCTCTAAAATAATCAATAAAAATTAAAATAAAAAATAAACCCTCTGGCCCTATCCGGTTTGGTTCAGTGGATAGAGTGTCAGCCTGTGGACTGAGGGGTCCCGGGTTCGATTCCTGTCAAGGGCATGTACCTTGGTTGCAAGCACATCCCCAGTGGGGGGAGTGCAGGAGGCAGCTAATCAACGTTTCTCTTTCATCGATGTTTCTAACTCTCTATCCCTCTCCCTTCCTCTCTGTAAAAAATCAATAAAATATATTTAAAAAAATAAAAATAAACCCTCTGGCTTGCAGAGTTGCTAAAACAGTTAGAAAGCAAAGTCCCATCCTTTCCCATTCATTCAACAAAGACTTCATATGCTCCTTCAATAATCACACTGGGAATGGGTGTTTGTTCTTTTGTTTTGGTTAATCCTCACCTAAGGACATTTTTGCACTGGTGATTTTTTTTTTTTTTTTTTTTTTTTTTGGGGGGGGTGAAAGTGAGGGAGAAAGACAGAAACTAATATGAGAGACATTAGTTGCCTCTTGCTGAATCCCTGACCAGGGCCTTGGATTAAGCCTGCAACCCAGGAACGTGCCCTTGATCGGAATCCAACCCGGTACCCTTCAGTCCGCCTGCAGAAGCACTATCCACTGAACCAAACCAGCATTTTTTTTCTTTTTAAGTCCTCCTCTAAGGATATGTTCTTTTCATTGATTCTAGAGAGAAAGAGAAAGAGAAACATCGATCAATTGCCCAAACAATCTGACAGGTATGGAACCCACAACCTGTGTATGTGCCCTCACCTGGAATCGAACCCATGACCCTTTGGTGTGTGGGAGGACACTCTCACCACTGATCCACACCGACCAGGGCCTGGAGGTACATTAAAAATTTTTTTTTCAGATCTGCCCTGGCCAGGTGGCTCAATTGGTTGGAGTCTCAACCTGTACACCAAAGGATTTCCTGTTGGATTCTAGGTTAGGGCACATACTTAGGTTTAGGTTAGATCCTGCTGAGTCAGCAGATGCAGAGGCAGCCTACTTGTATTTCTCTGTCACATGGATGTTTCTCTCTCTAAAAATCAATTTTAAAAACATCCTCAAGTGAGAATTAAAAATATATATATATGTTAAAAAATGTTCAGATCTAAAATTTTATTTGGTTCTTTTTAAAATTTTATTTTTCATTTACAGTTCACATTCAATATTCTATCCTATATAATAAAACCCTAATATACAAATAGACCAATGGTGGAATGACTTGTCACTATGAACTGACCACCAGGAGGCAGATGCTCAACGTAGGAGCTGCCCCCTGGTGGTCAGTGCACTCCTACAGGGGGAGTGCCACTCAGCCAGAAACCGGGCTCACAGCTGGTAAGTGCAGCAGAGATGGTGGGAACCTCCGCGGCAGCACTAAGGAGCAGTGAGCTGAGCAGTAAGGAGCAGCAAGCGGGTGGGCGGTAAGGAGCGAGGGGTCCCGGACTCTGAGAGGGCACAGGCCAAGCTGAGGGACCTCCCCCCCACACCTGCAGTGCACAAATTTCGTGCACCGGGCCTCTAGTCTTTATATAAATTTATAGCATATTTATAAACATCTATATAATAAAGAGCCAGGGTTCTAATGACCGAAGGCTCGACCAAACCGCAAGTCAGTGCTGGGTTGCTGTGGCGACCCAGCACTGACTACCTAAGGGGCTGCAGATCAGGCCTGGAGAGAGGCCTGAAGAGAGAGGCATAGTCTGATCCATAGCCTCTGTGGCAGCCGTTGATCTGAACTTGCCTCTCTTCCTCTCCCGGCCTGGCCAACAGCTGCACCTCCATTTCTCTCCAGGTCTCCACCAGGGTTGCTGATCAGCTCCGCCTTTCTCATCAGGCCCTGTTGATAGGCCCAGAGACGCTGACTGTCATAGAAACTGACCAATCAGAACTAAATCTGGGTGAAGTGTGAGGAACAAATGGCTGCCTAGGAGGCGGAGCTTTTGACGCTGATTGGCATAGAAACCAACCAATCAGAACCAAATCTGGGTCAACTGTGAGGAGCCAGTGGCTGTCTAGGAGGTGGAGCTTTTGATGCTGACTGGCATAGAAACTGACCAATCAGAACCAAATTGATCGGCAGAGGAGGGCAGTTGGGGGTGAGATCAGGCCTGCAGGGAAGGGCAGTTGGGAGTGAGATCAGGCCAGCAGGGGAGGGCAGTTAGGGGTGATCAGGCAGGCAGAGGCAATTAGGGGCGATCAGGCCAGCAGGGAAGGGCAGTTAGGGGCGATCAGGCCAGCAGGGGAGGGCAGTTAGGGGCAATCAGGCAGGCAGAGGGGTTAGGGGCAAATAGGCAGGCAGGCAGGTGAGTGGTTAGGAGCCAGCAGTCCCAGATTGTGAGAGGGGTGTCTGACTGCCAGTTTAGGCCCGATCCCACAGTGATTGGACCTAAATTGGTGGTCGGACATCCCCTGAGGGGTCCCCGAATGGAGTAGGTGCAGTCTGGGCTGAGGGTACCCCCCCTCCTGCACAAATTTTGTGCACCAGGCCTCTAGTATGATTATATTTTGCCTTGAAAAGATATTATAGGAAAACTATTTTTAAGAATAAAAAAGGCATGTTGATGAAATGACTTGAATTTAGCTCTATATTGTAGCTAAATTCAAGTCATTTTAAGCATATGTGATAGTATATTATATATATGTGTATATGTATATATGCATATATATGCATATGTATGTATCTTCTTAATTTATTAATACTGAGGGGTGGCCTGTGTTTAAACACTCCTGTTGATAGTTGTAAACCTTGACTAATGAAGAAGGTGTTCTTCCTCAAGAACTAACCAAATGTATTTCCCCATGTACCAATAAATCTATTGTTATCTTGAGGAATTGATATACACAACTGAAATTGAATTAAAATATGGTAGTTAGCATTTTTCTCTGTCCAGCATACTTTTCTAATTTCTGTTAACAGACCATACTTCTTCCCCAACATATACCATTATGCTTTTGATGGGACTGTACCAAACATAATATTCTACCCCTGGTTATTGGCTGGGGAGTTAACTCAGATGTACCAATCATAATTCCCCAACCCACTGACTATCCTATATAATAAAAGAGAAACATGCAAATTAACCATCCCTCCGCTACGCTCACCAGCCAATCAGAGTGAGTATGCAAATTAACCCAACAAAGATGGTGGCTAATTTGCATACACAGGTATCAAGCACCCCAGGAGGTGACTGCGGCCGCGGGCTCCCAGGACCATTGCCAGCCTAGGAGGTGAGGCTTTGCCACGCCAAGTCACACCCATAGGCTCCTAGGACCTTTGCTGGCCCGGGAGGCGAGGCCTGCCACGCCAAGCCACGCCCACGGGATCCCGGGACCTTGCTGGTGGAGAGCAGAGTGGGAGAGGAGTGGGCGGAGAGCGGGAGGTTTGGAGGACTTGGCAGAGCAGGAGACCGCTGGACATAGAGCAGAGTGAGAGAGAGGGCGGCTTGGAGGGCACGGCTCCCTCTGTCACCCCAGCTTCCTCATCACAGCTGTGGAAACTGACAGCAGGGAGGAGGAAGTCCCACCCCCACAGAATCAGCCAGAGTCAGCCGTTGGTCAGACAGCTCTCAGTGGCCTGACAGCCAGGACTCTCATTCACCTGCATCTCAGACGGTGACAGTAGAGAGGTGGGACTATGTCTAAAGAACAACTGTTGATACAATGTAGCTCTGCAGCTGAAAGATGCCGGCGTTATCGACAGAAAATGTCTGCAGAGCAGCGTGCGTCTGATCTTGAAAGAAGGCGGCGCCTGCGACAGAATGTATCTAAACACCAGCTACTGGAAAAA
>NW_005369967.1:1024246-1033293 GCF_000412655.1 Myotis brandtii
CAATCTAAGTTGAGAGTTGAAAAATATAGTGGTTTGATGGATTATCTCAAATCTAGATCTGAAAATGACAATGTGCTGATTGGTAAAATGATAATACTTCCATCATCTTTTGAGGGTAGCCCCAGAAATATGCAGCAGAGATATCAGGATGCTATGGCAATTGTAACGAAGTATGGCAAGCCCGATTTATTCATAACCATGACATGCAACCCCAAATGGGCAGATATTGCAAACAATTTACAATGCTGGCAAAAAGTTGAAAACAGACCTGACTTGGTAGCCAGAGTTTTTAATATTAAGCTGAATGCTCTTTTAAATGATATCTGTAAATTCCATTTATTTGGCAAAGTAATAGCTAAAATTCATGTCATTGAATTTCAGAAACGCGGACTGCCTCACGCTTGCATATTATTGATATTAGATAGTGAGTCCAAATTATGTTCCTCTAATTAATTCTCTTTCAATGTGCATGAATTTCGTGCACCGGGCCACTAGTAGTAATATATCCATGGTGGATAGGAGTTCCAACCTGCCAAAGATCATGCCCTCCTTTCCATTTCCTATACCATATAGATTGGTAACCTATGTTTATTTGCAGAGAATGAGATCTACTCACAGAGAAGCAGAGATTAAAGAGCTGAAGAAGCAAAGAGAATCCTGATGGGGTGGTTGATTCCCAGGTTTTAGACCCCCATGTTCCTGAAGTGACCCTGAATCTGGCCAGTTTTTTTTATACTAGTATACTCTAGATATCTTATAATAACCCTATGCCACTCCCCATTTTAAAAGTTAAATTGTATTGTTTACAAACAAAATAACTATTTTATCATACATAGTAATGTTTCCAGTTCATTTTTAAAGTTTATCTTCTGAGGAAGCTGTCTCTATTTTAATCCTCAAAAGAATTTTTTTCTGTGGGCTAGAAAAATGTTATCAAGTCAGAGTTTTAGAGACAAATTTTTCACTTCAAGGGTTACTTGTATTTTTATTGCAACTCTTCTTGCAGTATTGAACATATATTTATAGTCAGTTCAGGATTGGGGGTTGGGAGTTAGGAGGAAACCAGTGGAATCAACAAATGCTTGAGATTCCAGGCATGGGACAGCTCTTATAGTGTTAAAAGAAGTTTAGAAAATTCTCACTAAGGCACGGGACACAGCCATCTCCCTGAGAGGATCTTTTGCCTCTCTACCCTTTCACCTGGGAGAATCTGAAATGTGGGTGGAATTCTGGCTAGGTATCTTTTCCAGCCTAAGAATTCTTCTTGTGGAGCATTTTTGGGCAAGTTACCCTTCTCAATGTCTGTGACTCATCCCTTCTCCCTTCCCAAATCTATTGTCTGTCTGGCCTTAAGTAAAATGTCAATAGGGTTGATTTGCCTTTAGCCATTCACTTTACATCTGATAGTTAAGAAATCTCTGTCACTAAAAACAAATTTGAATATCAGGCTAGTCACTTATTGTCTTTGGCCCTTAGTATTCATATCTTTAAATGAGTAAAGTTAGAATAATAGGTGATCTCGCAAGGTTTTTCAGCTCGAAGAATTCAACAATTCTGAATAAATTGCCTGGTATAATGAGTTATCTTTTCAGTTCACTTAAACATATTATTTTTTAAAAAATATATTTTATTGATTTTTTACAGAGAGGAAGGGAGAGGGATAGAGAGTTAGAAACATCGATGAGAGAGAAACATCGACCAGCTGCCTCCTGCACACGCCCTACTGGGTATGTGCCCGCAAGCAAGGTACATGCCCTTGACCGGAATCGAACCTGGGACCCTTGAGTCCACAGGCCGACGCTCTATCCACTGAGCCAAACCAGTTAGGGCTTAAACATATTATTAAGTGCCTACTATGTACCAGTTATTGGACTAGATACTATAGGGAATTAAATATAAGATTCATTTTCTGTCAATAGAGTTTAAACTATTGTGGGGAGAAATATTTCCAGAGAGAAAATATCAATTAAGAAACAGCATGATATAGTGTTTCTCAAAGTGTGTCACATTCAAATACTTGGGATGATATTAGGATGTTAGGGGCAGAGCATTAAATAGTATCAAATCACATAAAAAGCTTTTCCCTTTTTAATAATTTTTCAGTCCTTTACATTATATGCATACACATAAGCTTTTGACACCCCTTTAATATTTATCATTCTCCCTTTTTAACAAAGAGGGGCTTAGATGCAGAATATTCTGTAAGAAACATTCTCTGCTAGAATTTAATGAAATATATATTTACTGTTACCTTATATTTATGGCAAGCCATACTTTTCTTATTTGTGGTAATGATAAAAGATTTTTTGGAAGTTTTCATTTAAAAATGGGTTGATTAAATCTGGCTAACATTGTCAAGCTGGTATACTATTTTAAGAACTGCCAAAATTAATTATGACTTTTTTCTCTTGTGTGGACTGTTCGAATTCTTTTGAAATATATCATAAAATTTTATATTTTTATTCATTAGTGTAATTGATCTGTAGTTTTATTTCTTTGTGTAGTTTTTTGTCAAATTTTGGGGTTAACGTCATACCTATTTTATAAGAATAATTAGGAAATTTCCTTCCTTTTTTAATCTGGTTATTTTTATTTAGGCAGTAATTAAGCAGAGGGTTGAGTATGTGCTTGGGCTAAATAATAATAAACTGGTAATGCTAATTATTAGTTACTGAGCTTTTACTATGTATTTGACCATATTTTAACACAGTTCATTTACATTACTTACAGTAGTATTGTACTGTAAAGATGTGCATACACTGAATTAGTAGATAAAGAACCATTACTCCTAGAGGAATTACAGTGGTAGGTTATTGAGAGCCTTTGTTCACAACATTTTGGTCAGCTGGTCAATACATATTTAATGTGTTTCTGTTTAAAGACACTTTAGTATACTAGAGGCCTAGCATGTGAAATTGCGTGAGACCCAGACCCACCGTGCCACGGGACCCAGACTCCGCCATGCCTCATTTGGTCGTTACAGTGTCACGGCGTTACGGCCAGAGGGTTAGGGACAATCAGCAGGTAGGCAAGTGATTAGGGGCGATGAGGGAGGCAGGCAGAGTGGGTAGGGGCGATCAGGCAGGCAGGCAGGCGAGCGGTTAGGAGCCAGCAGTCCCAGATTGTGAGGGGGATGTCTGACTGCCAGCAGTTGGACATTCCCCGAGGGATCCCGGATTGGAGAGGGTGCAGGCCAGCTGAGGGGATTCCCCCCCCCCCACCCCACTGTGCATGAATTTTGTGCACCAGGCTTCTAAAATAAAATTCACAATATTATATAGGTAGTACACTTGGCCCTCTATATCTGTGGGTTCCATAGCCACAGATTCAACCAATCGCAGTTTAAAAAATATTTTAAAAAACAAAAGTTACATTGTTGCTGACATTTACTGAGTAGTTAGCCCTACCATGGTTAATGACATTTATAGATAATGACTTCTGATTCTTAGAAATTTTGTTAGAGTTCATACAAAGTATAAGTGGTAGAACCACTATTAGAATATAGGAACTTTGGCTCTAGAACCTGCATTTGTAAACATATGCAACAGGAATGAATATCAATATTCTTCTATTCTCATTTAAATTTATGTTTTGAAGTTTATCTCCTCTTGTGGATTATAATCTCCATTAGTGTAAAAGTTGAAATCTATATATAATATGTATGCAAATATTTGCATGTATATGTGTCCGTATGTATTTAGGTATAAATATATACCCATAAGCCCAATTTAATATTAAAAATATTAAAGTAGTTACTTAGTAGACATTAGGTAAAAAATAATATCCAACAAATGAAATCTTGTCTCTGGATATAATTGGAGTATAATCCTATATAATAAAAGTGTACTATGCAAATTGTCCCCTTGACCTGGAGTTCTTCCAGGAGTTGGACCAAGGGGTGGGGCTGGCCAGGTGAAGGGAGGGAGTACCCAGCCTGCAGCCGGCAGCCTGCAGCCGGCAGCCGACAGCCAGCAGGGACCCTACCAGTGCACATGCACTGGGCCTGTAGTTAAAACATAAATTTCAGTGTTTCTTTTTTAAAAAATACTTTAGAAAAACATTTTACAATTTTCTTCAGAAATTATTCCATTATGTAACTGTTTGTACTCTGAAGTGCTTATGTCTAATTTCAAATTACTCTTTAGTTTTAAGCCAATAATGTTTGTTATTATTAAGATAGACAATAGTTTGTCCTTATAAAGCCATTTAATTAATCAGAGCAGGTTTTTTTGTTTGTTTTTTATATATGAACATTTTATTTTATTTTATTTTTATTTAAATATATTTTATTGATTTTTTACAGAGAGGAAGGGAGAGAGAGAGTTAGAAACATCAATGAGAGAGAAACATCGATCAGCTGCCTCCTGCACACCTCCCACTGGGGATGTGCCCGCAACCCAGGTACATGCTCTTGACCGGAATCGAACCCGGGACCTTTCAGTCCGCAAGTCGACGCTCTAGCCACTGAGCCAAACCGGTTTCGGCCAGGGCAGTTTTAATAATTGTGAATTTAAGCTTGAATAGAAATTTTTCAGATAAGAAAATAATATATAATTCAGGGATATGAAGGGTTTTTACTAGTAATTTAGTTTTATGTTATTTTTCTTCTTTAGAAGTTATATTAATGCAGTGATGATTGCTTTATTCTCTTGGATATAAAGCATTATTTTCATGGCCAAAGCCCTTAACCAATATAAATCTTTTTTTGTTTTAACAGTATTACTGTAAATGCAACGAAACATAAGAATATACTCATTGCTATTTGGAGTACTTTGTGGCAAATGTTAAATCTTTGCTGATGCTTTTATAGCAGTTCCATAACAAGGTTATTTTTAAAACAAACAACATACAAAACCAAAAGTTCAGCATTAATTGGATTGACACTTCCAGTTATAAATGAATACTTCCAGTGCAAATCTTGAGAAAATTTGGCATTAGACTTCAGCATACTCTGTTTCTAATAGGTTAAGTGTTTTTAGTATTATATTGTGCTAAGGAGAAGAATCTCAGTGCTTAAACATCTTCAAAGCTATATAACTTAATATTTACTCTTTTGAAAATTTTACAATGGGGGGGAAAGGGGGACATATGTAATACTTTCAACAATAAAGAATTACAAAAAAAGAAAAAGAAAATTTTGACCATCAATTATCAACTCAAATACCTGCATCCTTTGCTCTCTAATCTCCCTATCATTGACCTGCTAGAGCAGGGGTGGGCAAACTTTTTGACTCGAGGGCCACAATGGGTTCTTAAACTGGACCGGAGGGCCAGAACAAAAGCATGGATGGAGTGTTTGTGTGAACTAATATAAATTCAAAGTAAACATCATTACATAAAAGGGTACGGTCTTTTTTTTTTAGTTTTATTCATTTCGGCCCGCGGGCCGTAGTTTGCCCACGGCTGTGCTAGAGCATCGTTATCTCTTAACGGGGACATCGTAGTGCTTCCATGCTATTCTTCACATTACTGTCAGATTAGTTCTGATCCTGTCATTGTGAAACTTGAATGTGCAGAATGATTCCCTATTCCCCAGTGTGTTTTCTTTGACCTCAAATTTCAGGCTTTTCTTTCATCTTCCACTTACATTTTCAGATTTATCTCCTATTATTATTTTTTCTTGACATTATACTTAAGTCAAAGTGTTCCCTAATTAGCCCAATACCAGCAATACTCTTATGATATTTTAATACTGTTTTCTTTTAATGAAGTGGCCTTTCCTTGCCATTGCATGTCCAAAATATACCAAATGTGTCCAATTCTAATGACTTTTCCATGAAGACCTTCAAACTAAGTTATCCCTTTAACTTTTTCTCTTTTATAAAGCTCATTTCTCTCCCGTAGTTCCTCTACATACCTGCTACTTATTAGTTTTTTAACTTTTCATTTTGGAAAACTTAAGGAATATACAAAAGTAAACACTACATGTATACACCTCATGTATCCACCACCCGTATATAGCAGTTATCATTATGCTATTCTTGTTTCATTTATATCTCCCCCAACTTTCCACGTTCCACTCAGTTATTGTCAATTCTTTGAGGTAAATCTTACATATTTTAAATTCATGAGTGTTAGCTGTACAATATTGACAATTAAGTGCATACATTAATCCCCTTCCCCTTTCATAATATAGAATGTTTCCATCTCTTCAGAAAATTTCTCATGTCCCTTTCCAGTCGGTACTCCCATCTTGAGACAGCACTATTTAATTTTTTTTCACCTTATGTTTGTTATACCTTTCTTATTCTTTCTATGTAAATGAAATTATACTCTTTATATAAGGCTTACTGTTTAGCATAATGTTTCTGATATTTATTCCTTTTTGTTTGTCATTCCATTTTACTGTTGAATACTGTTCCTTTGTATGACTATTCCACGGTTTATTTATTCAGTTAACAGACATTTGGGTTATTTCCAGTTTTTGGCTATTGTGAGTACAGCTTCAATGGGTATTTGCGTATGTCTTTTGCGAATACAGTTGATTCTCATTATTTGCGGTGGTTATGTTTTATAAAGTTTACTGTGAACATTGAATTAGTTATTATTGAACCATTTATTCCAGGGGAAACATAAGATTAGGTTCCTATGAACCTCTGGCCACAATATTTTTTTTCAACTGATGAATACATAAGCTATTATATATATTTTTGTTTAAAGGCACCTTATTTAATAAGTATTGTTGATTCATTAATATTGAATTTATGTCCGACAACACTATAGCTCATGACTGAGTGAAGCTTATCTAATACTCATATTTTCTTCTAAAGGCACATCATAGCCTTCTTGCACTTAGAAATACTAGATGGCACTTCAGAACTATAGTAGGGGGCCATTCTGAACCAGCAATATCACCAACAAAAAGCACAAAAACAGGAGAAACATGTCACTAAAGAGACCACAAACAGGACACTCATTTATAGTATGAAGGTTAAACAAGGTGGTAGAGTACTCAACTTCAGCTGAGAATGTACATGTTTGGCAACTAAAATTTTTCTCTATTCTTTGCACTTCCACAGATTATTGTGAAAGCCCTTTGAACATTGATCACTGGATTACAAATGAATTTTCATAAGCAAGTGAATTCACAAAGATGGATTTTTGGGAAATGAAGATCTGCATATGTTTTCATTGGTCTTGGATAAATATTAATAAGTAGCATTACAAGGTCATATAGTATCTTTAACTTCATATGATAATGCCAAACTTTTTTCAAAGTAGTTTTATTATTTTTAATTCCCACCAGCAATGCATAAGAGTTCTAGTTTCAAATAATATTTGTTTTTTTCAGTCCTTAATATTAACCATTGCTGTGCTCGTTTTATTTTTATTTGCTATAGTTATTAGTTAATGTTTTATCTTTTCTTCTCCAAACTGGAAAGTTTTATGACAGCATATAATTCACTGTTTTATTTGCTAAACTAATATTTTTAAGACATACTATTTTAGCCTTCTTGTTACTTTCACAAACTTTGGAGCCAGATTGCCTAGACTCAAAGCTTATAGCCTGGCCGGTGTGGCTTAGTGGTTGGCATTGACCCATGAACCAGGAGGTCACAGTTCCATTCTCAGTCAGGGCACATGCCCTGGTTGCGGACTCGATCCCCATTGTGGGGCATGCAGGAGGCAGCTAATCGATGTTCTTTCTATCTCTGTCTCCTGTTCCCTTTCTCTCTTTAAAATCAATAAAAAACTTTAAAAAAAAGTTTAGCTCTTCCACTTACAACTTTTGAGACCTTGGATAATAAAAATAACTTGGTAGTAAATGAACTTTTCATAATTAATTAATTGGGTCTCCCAACAGAAAATTAGGTTTGGCCCTGGCCAGGAGGCTCAGCTGGTTGGAGCATTGTCCCGTACACCAAAAGTTCACAGGTTTGATTACTGGTCAGGGCACATACTTAAGTTGCTGGTTTGATCCCCGGTCCAGGTCAGGGCACTTCCAGGAGGCAACCAATCAATGTTTCATCATCTCTCATTGAGATGATGCAAATGTTTTGGAAATGGGTAGAGGTAGAGGTTGCACAACACTGTGAATATACTTAATATCACTGAATTGTACACTTTAAAATGGTTAATTTTGTGTTATGTGAATTTCACCTAAATAACAAAAAATGTATAGATTATAGATTTATCTTTATAATTGGCACCAAGAATTATGGAGCCTGTCTAATTTTTCTTGTATCAGGTATTAAGCTATCTGATATATTTTCAGGGTAGAATAAAATAAAGCAAGTACTGAATTTTTTGGCTCTATTATAAAATTATAGCATGGTGACATTTTTCACTAAACATTTAACTTTCACCCTGTGATCATAGAGAGGGACAGTTTTGGAAATATATATCATGTGCCCAAGAACTATCTCTTAACTCTTTTATATTAAAACTAGAGGCCCGGTGTACAAAAATTTGTGCACTCGGGGGGGGGGGGTTACTCAGCCTGGCCTGTGCCCTCTCGCCGTCTGGGAGCCCTCGGGGGATGCCAGACTGCCGACACTGCTGCTGCACTCAGCAGCTGTGAGCCTGGCTTCTGGCTGAGCGGTGCTCCCCCTGTGGGAGCACACTGATCACCAGGGGGCAGCTCCTGCGTTGAGCGTCTGCCCCTTGGTGGTCAGTGCATATCATAGCGACCAGTTGTTCCACTGTTGGGTTGATTTGCATATTAGCCTTTTATCATATAGGATGCCTGTTGTTTTTGCAAGGAGCTTATTCTTATCTACTCACTCCTGCAATATCTTTCTGAAATTCAAAGTACTTAATATAGGAGTTTAGAAAGGATAGTAATGTTGTTTCCAGAAAACATTATTTACATATTTGGCACATTTTGCTTAGCACCAAAACCAAAGTGATCATATGGCAGCTATTAGAAGATAGTACTATGAAATGAATATACACAGGCACATCAGAATAACCAAATTCATTGATTTATTCACTCATTTGTTCTTTTACACATTCATTCATTGATATTTTTTTCTACCTGATAGGTGCTGGACATTTTGCTAGGTGCTGGGAAGTTGATAAATACTACAATTTCTGATAAAAAAAAA
>NW_005369967.1:1033443-1068595 GCF_000412655.1 Myotis brandtii
CCTGGGTGAGGGGCTGATGGCTGTTTGCAGGCTGGTCAAGCCCCCTTTAGGGTGGGGGGTCCCCACTGGGGTGCCTGGCCAGTCTGGTTGAGGGGCTGAGGGCCGTTTTCGGCTGGCCAAGCCTCCCTGGTGACAGAAGCCCCCAGCCTCTCCTTTTTTTTCTTTTTTTTTTCTTTTATTCTGAGATTTATTTACCTTCTGTAATTGAAACTTTGTAGCCTGGAGTGGAGCTCAGAGCCGGCCAGGACAGGCCTCCTGCTCGCTCCAGCTCTGTGGCCACGGCTGGCTGAAAGCAGGTATCTGGGGTTTATCTTCTATAATTGAAACTTTGTTGCTTTGAGTGGAGCTCAGAGCCTGCTGCGGCAGCTGGGAAGCTTGGCTTCCTCCATCATTGGGGCAACCAAGCCTCCTGCTTGCTCTAGCTCCGTGGCTGCCGGCCACCATCTTGGTTGGGTTAATTTGCATATAGTTGCTCTGATTGGCTGGTGGGCGTGGCTTAAGGCGTAGCGAAGGTACGTCAATTTGCATGTTTGTCTTTTATTAGTGTAGATACTTGTTTTTGGAAATGCTTTCATCAATATCCTTATCCTTTTCTCTTATTGTAAACTATAGTCTCATTGTCCAAACTTTGAATGAAGTAATTGGAATTGTCTATAATATAGAATTACATTCCAATTATCAGTTGTTTTCATAGGGCCATTCCTTACTTTGGAATTTTATTTCACTGGATATTTAGAAACTAGAAAATGAATGTTTTGAAATTGAATCTGTTTTTACTTTTTTTAAATAGCAGTTTTCAAATGGTGCTTTATTTTTATGTTCTTAAGCATGGGACAATACAATCAATTTTATAAATACTGAATTCCTCCCATGCTATATTTAAAACATGAATTTTGAAAATATCAATTTTCTTGCTTTAGGCAAATCCTTCCTGACCAGAACAAGATAGAATATAAATGTCATTGTAGAAATAAGAAATAGTTAGCTAGCTCTTTTATAACCTGGAATAATCCAAATAATAGAACTTAGAAAATACATTGTAAAGATTTTTATTATATACTAGAGGCCTGGTGCATGAAATTCATGCATGGGTGGGGTCCCTAGGCCTGGCCAGCGATCGGGGCCTATCGGGGCCGTCTCATCCAGTCCCGATCAGGGCCGGGTCAGCCGGGGCTTCTCTGGCTGCCAGCAGCCAGCCCCACCCCCTGCCGCAGCAGCAGCCGCCACAGCAGTCACCCTCTGTGTGTGGGGTGACTGGTGGGGCTATTGGGGCCCTGGCTCCACCCATATCAGCCACCACCCGCCCCTGGTTCCCCATCTGGTGATTGGAGCCTGCTGGCCAGTCGGAGGGACCAAGAGGTTGGCTGGTAGGCCCCAATCAAGCAATCAGGGCCTGCGGGCTGGGGGAAGCTCTTGCGTTGAGCATCTGCCCCCTGGTGGTCAGTGCGCATCATAGCCGACCAGTCTATTTGCATATTATGCTTATATATATATATATAGAGAGAGAGAGAGAGAGAGAGAGAGAGAGAGACTAGGGGTCCAGTGCACGAATTCGTCCACCTTGAAAGGATTTGTGGGCCATGAGGCAGTGGTAGGTACAGGGGTGGGTCTCGGCCCATCCTCTGCGCCCCTGCCTAGCCCCTCCCACCACGGCCCCCAGTCCCCTGTCTCTTGGCAGCCCCACTCCCACTGTCACTGCTCCCATGCGCTAATGGTGCCGGCCCCACTCGCACCTGCTGATGGTGCAGAGCAATTGGGGCCGGCGCAAGCAGCGGGTGCAAGTGGGGTCGGTGCTATCAGTGGGTGGGAGTGGCGGCTGCTGCCCCAATCACCCCTCAGGAGCAGAGGAAGGTAGAGAAGCCCTCCAGGGCGATCAGGACCAGCAGCCTCCGCTAACACCCGCTGTTGGTACTGAGTGATCAGGCCCGGCGCAGGGCACTGCGGCACACAGGAGCAAAGAATTTTCAGTAACCACCAGAGGCTCACCCCGATGACAGAGACCAGCGCCCCACCTTGGTCTGGTGCCTCCACTCACCTGCTCCACCATCCCTCTGTGGCAAAGCCTTCCATGTTCTGCACACGCCCCCTGGTTGTTCGGTTGTTCAGTTCCAGTCTATTTGCATATTAGCCTTTTATTACATAGGATTATATCAATTATGTAGAATACTATATTATACTTGTTACAAGTGAGAAAATGAATGTGAAGTGCTTTTAGCACATAATGAATGTCAACTGTTACCTTAACCAGAAAGATTAATATACAGAAAAAGGTACTTACGATAAGCTAAGAACCCTGCTGCAGGTCCATTTTACAAATATTTAAGTTTATATTGAGTTTGAATGCTGACTTTTGTTGACCGAAGGCAAATCGTGATTCTCATCTAAATAGAGAGTAGAAGTAATACGGTTCTAAGGTGTGTATGTATGTGTGTGTGTTTCAGCTTCTGTAAAATTTTCTTTAGTAAAATTTCTCCTAGTAATTTTTGAATCAATATAATATGTAAAACAAAATTAGAGTTCTTTAGCTGAAGAGGACAAAGGACGTCATTAATCTGAAATACTGCCATAGAACCCATGAGATATGAAGTGCAGTTAACTAACCACTTAACTAGAAGATCCCCTAAAGTTTCATTCAACTTTTGAAAACTTTAATTTTAATTGTCTTGTATTTGTTTTAAAGTTATGGAAAGTTTTTCATATATTCTGCATGAGAATCCAGAATATATGAGAAATCAATGAGAACTATCATCAGTATGACATAGTGGTTAAGAGTGCAGGCTTTGGAATTTTAGGGTCTGGATTCTCCCAGTACTGCTATTCATTAAATATATGATCTGTAGATGCTTAATCTCTCTTAGTTTACTACCTGTAAAAGGGGGATACAAATAATAGGTATATCACTGGATAATTATGAAGATTAAGTGAGATGTTGAATATGAAATACTTAGCATATCTTGATTATTGGTCCAAAAAATGAACATTTATAGAAAAAAAATGCATGTGGTTGCATAAGAATTTTGCTAAAAAATGCATTTTACAAACATTTGTTATTAATTTTCCTTTGTTACCCTTCAAGTTATGTTAATATAAACAAAATTGATATGCACATTTATAATTTTCATGGTACTGCCATAAAGTTTGTGACTATGTTTCTATTGTAATCTCTTCTGTTTTATCTGACCTTTGATTTTGTGTGATTTACACATGAAAAAGTATGTTCACTTCCTAATTAAAATGTACCATATCTTATTTATAATTCAGAAATAATATTTGTTGCATTGGTGAAAAAAATTATAACTAAAAATTTTATTTTATTAGGCAGCCAGAGTTTCAGAATTTTTGTTAAGAAACGATTTCTCTAGATTTCTTGCTGTTTTTAACTTAATGTAAGGATGTGACATGAATTTTAGAAAAGGGCCTTTTTTAGCAAAACTCATTTCACAGATAGCTGACTAGCAAGCCTTTAAAGGATCAAAGGTTTATTCCATTTTAATTAAGCCTACCAAACCGACAGGCTCCTAATGTTTATAACTAAGCACTTGCATTTGCCAAATTGGGCAAGAAACTTTATGAGAACAAATTTTATAATATAATGCATTATTATACTTTCAATTTTAGTTCAGCTCAGCTGAAAACCAACTTTTCTTAAAATTTGCCAACATTTCCTTTTTTGGTCTTACTCATTTAATGGTATAATAAAGAACATTTTTGTTAAAGTTATGAAAAGCAGAAAATTTGTCTCAAATCAACAGATTCAGATCAGTGTCTATTAAATATGGAATAAAAATTATATATTAATTAAAATCACTTACTCATTGCAAAAAACATGAGGATTTTGAGGGTAATTAATAAGAATTCAAACCTTTTTCAACTTTAAATATTTTTAATGTTATATTGTTCTTTTTATGTAGATTATAAATGGCTCATATATATGTATCTACGTATATATTTAACTTGAAATAGAAAATAATCACTTAATATTTATGCTTACCTAATATAAAATCTATACTAATAAAAGGGTAATATGCTAATTAGACTGGATAGACCAGACGTCTTCTAGGCGTCCTTCCAGACATCTTTCTGTACAAAGCCATGGTGGTGCGGCCAAGGCAAAGGCAGTTAGGGGCGATCAGGCAGGCAGGCAGAGTGGTTAGGAGCTATCAGACTGGCAGGGGGGAGTAGTTGGGGCAATCAGGCTGGCAAAGGAGAGCGGTTAGTGGCAATCAAGCCAGCAGGGGAGCGTGGTTAGGGACATCAGGCAGGCAGGCAGAGGTGGTTAGGGGGGATCAGGAAGGCAGGCAGAGGCGGTTAGGGGCGATCAGGCATGCAGGCAGAGGTGGTTAGGGGCGATCAGGTCGGCAGAGTAGAGCAGTTAGGGGTGATCAGGCTGGCAGGGGAGCAGTTAGGGGCATCAGGCAGGCAGGCAGAGGCAGTTAGATGCGATCAGGCAGGCAGGCAGAGGGGTTAGGGGCAATGAGGCAGGCAGTCAGAGTGGTTAGGGGTAATCAGACAGGCAGGCAGGTGAGCAGTTAGGAGCCAGCGGTTTCAGATTGTGAGGGGGATGTCTGACTGCTGGCAGTTGGACATTCCCCGAGGGTTCCCGGATTGGAGAGGGTGCAGGCCGGGCTGAGGGACCCCCCCCTCCCATGCACGAATTTCATGCACCAGGCGTCTAGTATTATATAAAGCTTTATTTTGCCTTTAATTTTAGGATAAATATTTTATCAAGATATAGATTTTTAGATTCTCAGATTCTCCTCCGTCACCCAGCATTTTAAACATGTCATTCCATTGTCTTCTGGGTTCCATAGTTTATGTTGAATACTCAGCTGTAAGTTTTGCTTTTCCTTTGGTGGTTTGATGGTGATGTGTCCTTTTTCTCCCCTAGCTGTATTTAAGGTTTTCTTTTTTTACTTAATTTTCAGCCATTTTACTGCTGGATGTGATTTTCTTTCATTTTTTCCATTCTTGGCTTGGCTATACTTCCTGAGTCAGTGAGTTAATGTATAGTTTCAGTTTTGGTGTATTCTTAGCTTTTTTTTTTCTGAAAATATTACTTCATCCTCATTCTCTCTCCTCTTCTCAACTACAGTTACGTTGGGTTGTTTGATTCCCACATGTCTTTTATGTTTTCTTTTTCTCATTTTTTTTCTCTCTCTGTGCTTTAGTTAGATATTTTCTGCTGATCTCTTCAAGTTCACTAGCCTGTCTTTTGCAGTGTTGAGTCAGCTATAAAACTTACCCACTGATTTCTCAATTTCACATATGGTATTGTTCAGTTCTAAAATCAATATTTAATTCTTTTCATAGATTTAAATTACCTGTTGAATTTTTCTTCTTTTCTTCTGTGAACACTTTCTGTGCCTTCTTTAACTTTTTTTAAACAGTTTTCTTAAACTTTTGTTAAAAAGTTTATCTTCAAAATCTGTATCATGTATAGGTCAGCTTATAGGTATTATTTTTTCTATTATTGATCATATTTTGTGGCCCTTCCCATGTTTCATAATTATTATTGTATACCAAATACTGTTTACATAGGATAATAAGATTGATGTAAATGTTATTTTCTTGCCTATATTAGAAAGAAATGATGAAGTGCTAATTACCTTAACTCAACCATGAATTGAGCTGGGTGACTTGAGTGACACCTTAAGATATACCTCGTACCTCTGGTTTTAAATGTCTTAAAAGCAAGACCTATTCTGTTGTATGTATTTCTCTTTGGTGTGACTATACTTAATGAACTGTGACACTATGGGAGATATTGCTCTAACTTTTGGGTTTTGCCTCCTCTTTTTCATTCCCCCCTCTCAAGGTAGGGTGCTTTTGGTTGAAAACAAATGTCTGGAGGGGAGACCTGTTGAAATTCTATACTATAAGTGATAGTTGCTAACTGTTATAGTGTGACTTTGACTTCTAATCACTATAACACTACAGAAAACATTTCTGGCTTAGTCTGTCCTTTCCCAGTCTATTCGTGTAGTCTAAGTCCTCAACAGATCTCCCAGGAGAAAACTGTCTGTGTTTGGAGAAATCCAAAAGGTTCCAATCTGTCATACCAGTGCATGAACCATAAAGAGCTATACTGGTTTCTCTTTTCCTGGGTGGTGTCACTCTTTCTGAATCTTAGCTTGTGTATAAATGGCAAATCTCCCAGAAATGAAAGCAATCAAGAGTCCAAATTTACCTAAGAATAGATATTACTTTTCTCTTAATTTATTTATTTTACTACCATTGCTTTTCAGTATATTTAAAAATATGATTTGGGGAGATAATTTATCTTTTTTTCTAGTTGTTGTGGAAGCAGTAACTTGCCACTATGTACTGGTAAATTAGTTTTATAAAAATAACAAAATTTTTACTCACAGGTTTACTCTTTTATATACTGCACTTTATATAAAGTTTGTGTGTTAATATTTGTTGCTAAATATACCAGGCTTAGAGATTGACCAATATTGCTATTTGGAAAAACTGTATCATGAGAGACAATTTTAATTTCAAAATTCATTTTGTCAGCAGTAATTTAAATGAAATGTAAACAAAAATTAATTTTCTTTTTCTTTCCCCCTTTCCTGTTTAGTGAGTGATAGTTGCTTCAGGAATCTTGCAGAAGATCGCAGTGGGATAAATCTCAAAGATCTCGTACAAGATCCTTCTTTGTGAGTATTGGCTTTTAGTATTAATTATAATTTAAAAGTTTATGGTTGGTGTGACTTTTTTCAAAAAAGTTGTAACAGAACTGCTTTAAGGTTGAGCAAAATTTTATTTTCTAATAATTTGTGTTACATATAGTGAAACACATGGAACAGTTTAAACAGAGGTGAAGTTATGGAAAAATTACTTTTTAGAAATATAAGAGATTTTAGAAGAAGGGACAGTGTTATGATTAATGATTGACTTTCAAGGGGTAGGGCTAATGGCTGATGATATCTTGCCAATATGGCAGTAGATACTAGGCAGGGAAGATGATTGGTAGTTTCTTTGCTTGGAAAGGTGAATTTATTTACATCAATTTTAAGCTTTTGTGAATAATTTATAATATTTATAAGCATAATTACAAATACGCATAAAATAATTTGTAATAACAATATGTAATAATTTACCATAACAATATACTTTTCATGTTTTACATAAGAGAGCTGTGTATAGCCCAAGATTTTTGAAGAATTTTAAAGGTTTTAATTTTTAATGTTTTTGCTCATGAGGCAATTCCATACTTTAATATAATGTCACTTTCTATTCCTTGAATTAATTTATTTTTGCAGTTGTATATTTACTGGGAATTATGTATACTATTTTCTATATGAACATACCCTCCCAGAAAGATCACCTTTTATTGGAAAAAAAAAATCAAGACTAGTTAAGCCCTGGGCAGCAGAGAAAAGAAAATTGAGTGCTTAGCAGTGTTTATATATATATATATTTTTTTTTTTTTAATTGATTTCAGAGAGGAAAGGAGAGGGAGAGAGATAGAAACATCAAAGATGAGAGAGAATCACTGATTGTCTGCCTCCTGCATGCTTGCCACTAGGGATCGAGTCTACAATCTGGGCATGTGCCCTTGACTGGAATCGAACCTGGGACCCTCCAGTCCATAGGCCGATGCTCTATCTATTGAGCCAAACTAGCTAGGGCAGTGGTGCTTTCTTTAATGATGTATAATGTATTCAGTAAAATATATATTAACAGGAAATATTAGTCTTCCACATCACATGTAATCTATACTCCCACAAATTTTGTAAGTAATTCATTGAGAATTTTGTGAGGAATAAAAAACAAAAATTTGTTGAACCTGAAGGTTATTGATTCCTTAATTATTTTTTATTCATTTAAAAATATATACCATAGTCATAGATACAGAATTTTGAAAATGATTGAAAGTTGAAATTTCTAATGTAATGAATTCAGAAATGACTTCCCAAAACCAACTCTCAACTATTTTTCTTTTCTTTCTTTTTTTGTTTGTTTTCTTTTTCTTTTTTTTTCAACCATTTTTCTTAATCTCTCTTTTTTCCTAATCAAAAGGATTTCCCATATTCTTTCTTCAGGGTGTTTATTCCAATGAAGACTGACAGTTGTCCTTTCAGTCCTATAAATAATTAAGAATATAATTAGTATATGTGAATATAAATATTCCTAGTCAATGAATGTTGAGTAATATTTATTTAAACAAATCAATTAAATCCATTATTATTTGTAAGTTGTATTTTTGTGTAATAGGATTATATATCTGTTTAATGCAATATTTGTGGAAAATAATATGCTCCTGTGGAATTTATTGATATAAAAGCTGTGGAGAATTATACTTCAGTTAGAGGCCCAAAGCACGAAATTTGTGCAAGTGACTTGGCCCTGGCCCCCACCCACCGCCACTGTAGCGGGGGGGGGGAGGCCTCTGCCCACTGCAGCTTTGTCCAAAAGGAAGGGCGTCCAGTATAATTAGCATATTATGCTTTTATTATTATAGATAGTAGATTAAAATAATGAATAATAGTGTTTTGAGAGAATTTGGTACTTCTTTCCAGAATGTAGAATATTTATCATGTAACCTGTAACTAAATTCTAAATCTAACCTTAGTATTTTAAGAAAAAATTATCTCAGATCACTACTGCATTGAATGGACAAAATAATTTTGAGTTTTCTGTTTTAAAGTACCCAGATACTATCTTAATTCAGAATTATTTTCTTAACTTGGCATTAGCCTAGAATGTAAGAATTTAGTGAAGCTTGGTCGGTGTGGCTCAATAGTTGATCATCAACCTATGAACCAGGAGGTCATGGTTCGATTCCTAAGAGGGCACATGCAGACTTAATCCCCACTGTGGGGCATGCAGGATGCAGCTGATCAATGATTCTCTCTCATCATTGATGTTTCTATCACTCATACCCTCTCGCTTCCTCTCTGAAATCAATAAAAATTGTATTTAAAAAAAGAGAATTTAGGGGAAAATACTTTTTTATTTTGCCTTTGCCACTTGGATTTGGAAAGAACTTTTTCTTTAAGATTTATGTAAGTCTTTCAAAACTCAGGAAGAATAAAAAAAAACAAACCTGAATAGGCCGATAACTACCGATGAAATTGAAGCAGTAATCAAAAAACTTCCAGCAAACAAAAGCCCTGGTTTGGCTGGCTTCACAGGGGAGTTTTACCAAACATTCAAAGAAGAACTAAAACCTATCCTCCTCAGATTATTCCAAAAAATTCAAGAGGAAGGCGGCACACTTCGCTCTTAGCCAGTATTATCCTAATCCCAAATCCAGATAAAGACACTACAAAGAAAGAGAATTACAGGCCAATATCCCTGATGAACATAGATGATAAAATCCTCAACCAAATTCTAGCAAATCGGATCCAGCATTATGATCATACACCATGACCAAGCGTGATTTACTCCGGGGCTGCAAGGCTGGTAAAATATCTGAAAATCAATAAATGTGATACATCACATAAACAAATTGAGAGACAAAAATCACATAATCATATCAGTTGATGCAGAAAAAGCATTTTGACAAAATCCAACACCCTTTCTTGATAAAAACTCTCAGCAAAGTGGGAATAGAAGGATCATACCTCAACATAATAAGAGTCGTATATGTCAAACCTACAGCCAACATCATACTCAATGGGCAAAAAGTAAAACCGTTTCCCCTAAGAATAGGAACAAGACAGGGATTCCCACTTTCACCACTCCTGTTTGACATAGTACTAGAAGGGCTAGCCTTAGCAGTCAGACAAGAAGAAGAAATAAAAGGCATCCAAACTGGAAAAGAAGAAGTAAAACCATCATTATTCACAGATGACATGATATTATACATAGAAAATCCTAAAGACTCCATCAAAAAAGCCACTAGACTTAATAAATATATTCAAAAATGAGCTGGATAGAAAATTAACACCCAGAATCTATGGCCTTTTTATACACCAATAATGAAATCACAGGAAGAGAAACCAAAAACAATCTCATTTACCATTGCACCAAAAAAATTAAGATACCTAGGATAAACTTAACTAAGGAGGTAAAAGACCTGTACTCGGAAAACTACAGGACGTTGAAGAAAAAGGTAGACATAAACAAATGGCAGAATATACTGTGTTCATGGATTGGTAGACTCAACATCATTAAAATGTCCATACTACCCAAAGCAATCTACAGATTCAATGCAATCCCCAGGAAAATACCAATGGCATACTTCAAAGATCTAGAACAAACTCTCCAAAAATTCATGTAGAGTAAAAAAAGACCCCTAATAGCTGTAGCAATCTTAAGAAGAACAATGTTGGAGGGATCACAATACCAGATATCAAGCTATATTTCCAAGCCACGGTTCTCAAAACTGCCTGGTACTGGCACAAGAACAGACATACAGACCAATGGAACTGAACAGAAAACCCAGAAATTGCCCCAAGCTATTATGCTCAATTAATATTGACAAAGGAGGCAAGAGCATACAATGGAGTCAAGGACAGTCTCTTTAATAAATGGTGTTGGGAAAATTAGACAGGTACATGCAAAACAACGAAACCAGACCACCGACTTACAACATACACAAAAATAAACCCAAAATGGATAAAGGACTTAAACGAAAGATGGGGAACCATAAAAATCTTAGAAGAAGCCATAGGCAGTAAAATATCAGACATATGTCGTAGCAATATCTTTACCAATACAGCTCCTAGGGCAATGGAAACTAAGGAGAAAATAAACAAATGGGACTACATCAAAATAAAAAGTTTCTGCACAGAGAAAGAAACCATCAACAAAACAACAAGAAAGCCCACTGCAGGGGAGAACATATTTTCCAATGTTATCTTCGATAAGGGTTTAATCTCCAAAATTTATAAGCAACTCATACAATTTAACAAAAGGAAGATAAACAATTCAATCAAAAAAATGGGCAAAGGACCTAAATAGACTCTTTTAGAAAGCATACATACAGAAGGGCAAGAGATATATGAAAACATGCTCAGTCACTAATCATCTGAGAGATGCAAATCAAAAGTGACAAATTCATATCGTTAATCTGATGAAGCTACTGGAATAGTATGATAGACCCTCTGTAATTTATTCAAACTGTATATAATATACACCCCAAGATTTTTTTTTATTGTAGTAAATTAATTATTGGGCTTGAATGAATTGAGTGAACATATGAAGGAGAGATGCTTTGGAAGAAGAGAAAGTTGTGAATTCCTAAGCAAGACTTTCTAGACTTGGGGAGTTCTGGTCAAGTTGGTAGCATGAGTGAATGAGGTACTTGGAACCTCCCACAATCACATCAAAATTATAACTAAACTACAGAACAAGAATCATTCAGTACCACCTGAAATCTAGTAAACAGAAGTCCTACAACTAAGGACATAAAGAAGCAGCCACATTGAGACTGGTAGACATGGAAAGGGCTAGTCCCACACACATGTCTGGTAGTAAAAAATTGGTAGGGCTATTGAGGCTATTGAGGTTCCCCTCTGAGGAGCCAGGGGTCCCAGCTCCACACCAGAACCCCCAGTCCAGGATTTCAGTGCTGGAAAGAGAAATCCCTATAACATATGACTGTAAAAACTAGCCTGGATGGTGACTGCATGAGATGGAGAGCTTCTGGAGCACCAGGCACTCCTCTTAAAGGGCCTGAGCACAGACTTACTTGGACTCACTCTATCTGAGCTGTAGCACCACTGGGGCAGCAGCTTGAAAGGCATCAGACCATATGGGAAGGAACAGAATTATCTGGCTTCAGGCCCAGGGCTGGAGGGGCAGTTTTCTGCCAGGCAAAAGTGCTGGCAGAGGCCATTGTTCTTTTGCCAAGCCCTCCCCCCACAGAACTGACAGGTGCTATATCTGTCTTTCCATCAATCTCGCTAACACTGTGTGCCACCCTGGTGATGTCCTTAAACCCACTCCATTCAATTTGTAGGCTCACGCAAGGTTTTTCCAGTGGCTTTTTCATACAAATGGCCTCTCTTGGCTCACGCTTCCAACTTAACTAAAGTTTCTTAAATAAGCAGCATTTGACCTCTGCATATCCCATACCCCTTGCTAAGTGGACCTAGCCCTGGCATTAGTGCAGCCAGCCTTGGTTCACATATTGGCCTCTCTCAGGCTTATCCAAGCCCAGCACAAGTAGCAGCCATAGCTCATGCCTGGTGTTCCCTGGCAGGACATAAGTGATAGTCTGCACTTACCAGGAGGTCTCATAACAAGTGTACTGATTGGATAGCTTTAGACCATGCCAGATTACAACCCAACCACTTCCATGAGTGACATACTCAAGGGTTGGACTCAGAGGGCACAAAAGCCCCACTGAAGCAAGTCTGCTCTGTAGGGTTGGCTTCTGCACAGCAGATCCTCCATAGTAGTCATGGCCAGCCCTATCAGCCAAATGGCCTAAGAGTCAATTCCAGTGATGTGCCATCAACATTCAAAGCTGAACTAAAACAGAAGGGTGCACAAAGACCACACAGGGGGCACACCTGGTACACCTGGCTCAGGTGGCTTTGGAGGCTATGCCACTGGGCCCTATAGGACACCTCCTGTATGAGGGCATTCTTCCAACCTGGGAGTCGTAGCAGCTCTACCTAATACATAGAAACAAACACCAGGAAGCAGTCAAAATACAACAACAAAAAAAAAACAGGTCCCAAATGAAAGAACTGGAGAAATTTCCAGAAAAAGAACTTAATGGAATGGAGGTACGCAAACTACCCAGATACAGAATTCAAAACAATGGTTGTAAGGATGCTCAAGGAACTCAGTATAGCATTAAAAAGGACATGGAAACTCTAACAAAGAGCGTTATAAGTGAAGAATACACTAACTGAAATGAAGAATACATTACAGGGGATCAACAGTAGAGTAGGTGAAGCAGAGGATTAAATCAGCAATTGGAAGATACGTAAGCAGCAAACACCCAATCAGAACAGCAAAAAGAATAAAGAATCCAAAAAAAAAAATGAGGATAGTTATAAGGAGCCTCTGGTATGACTTCAAGAGTATCATGGGGGTTCCAGAAGGAGAAGAGAGAGAGAGAGAGCAATAATTGAAAACCTAGGTGAGGGCTCTGACCAGGTTGCTCAATTGGTTAAAATGTCGTCCCAATATGCTAAGGTTGTGTGTTTGATCTCTGGTCAGGGCACATACAAGGAGCAACCAATGAATGCATAAATAACCAGAACAACAAATTAATCTCTTTCTTTCCCTCTCCCCTCTTCCTCTCTCTCCCTCTAAAATCAATGAAAACACTTAAAAAATTATTTAAAGACAACTTATATGGAAAAATAAGGATGTAACCTGATGAAGGCAATACACATACAAGTTCAGGAAGCACAGAGAGTCCCAAACAAGATGACTCCAAAGAAGCCCACACTAAGACACATATAATTAAAATGCAAAAGCTTAAAGACAAAGTGAGAATCTTAAAGGCATCAAAGTAAACCAGTTAGTTACCTATAAGGGAGTTCCCATAAGGCTGTCAGCTGATTCTCAACAGAAACTTTGCGGGCCATAAGGTATTGGCATGAAATATTCAAAATGATTCAAAGCAAGGACGTACAATCAAGATTACTCAGCAAAGCTATCATTCAGGATTGAAGGCAAATAAAGCATTTCCCAGACAAGAAAAAAGTAAAGGAGTTTATTACCACCAAACCAATATTAAAAGAAATGTTAAAGGGTCTTTAAGAAGAAGAAGGAAAAAGAAGATGCCATCTTTCGTTTATCCTTTCATCCATCAGTGAACACTAGGTTGCTTCTACTTTTTGACTATTTTGAATAATACTGCTATGGACTTAGGTATACTAATATCTGTTTGAGACCCTTCTTTCACTTCATTGGTTATATACCCAGAAGCAGAATTGCTGTGTCATATAGTAATTCTGTTTTATTTTTTATTTTTTAAAGAACTACCATACTGTTTTCCTTAATGGTTGTACGGTTCTATATTCCCACCAACAACGCACAAGGGTTCTAATTTATCCACTTTACCAACCCTTTTTATTTTCTATTTGTTTGTTTGGGTTTTCTGGAGGTTTTTGATAGTAGCCATCATAAAGAGTGTGAGATGATATGGTCTTGGCATTTTTTAATTGGACTTCACATATTGTCTTTAGTAATGATTTTGATGCAACTCATCTATAGAGTAAAGAAAAATAAAACGTATTTATGTTTTATTATTATGGTATTTTGGTATATTGTGATGTAAACTGTATAAAACCATGGTGCTTATTTAGTACAACAAATTCTTTTCACTATCATTATGAAGATTATAAAGTACAAATAGGTCCATAGTAATTTTGTAACAATAGCATTTTAATCAATTCATCTTCCTTATTTTGTATTGTATTACTTGTTTTATATTGCTACTGCTCTTGTTGTACCTCATCTAAAGGATTTCTTTTGAGTAAAAAAAAAAATCTGTTTTAATTAGAAGATGCCAGATTGGAAGTGCAGCACACTAATTAAAAAACAACAATCTGCTAGTTTAAATGTACTTTGGTATTATAGATCATTAATGGTTGATAATGGTCTCTCATCTTTAAGAAGAAAGATAAAATTGGACAAAATAGTTACATATGTTTGTAAATTTCTTAGGCATCAAAGTGTTATTTACCTTTATGTACTTTATAAATTTTCATCTTCGGTGGAAACTGTTCTTTGCATGGTTCTGAAACACAGCCTTATCTGCTTTAGTATACTTGTCTTCACCTTACAATCTGATTGAATGATATTTTGGTTCCTTGGATCATGTCATTAAATATGAAGGAAGACAGGATTCTAGGCTGGAAAGCAATCATATCTAAATATAGCCTGTACTTATCTGCTGGTGTTAAGACAGGTTGCTATGGTGAATTGAATTTCTTAAAAATGCCAGTCAGCAGAGGATAAACAGTGGTTTTTGAAGTGGTTGTTTTCCGTATAGCTGTACATTCTCATACTGCATTTCCAGGTAGATGAATTTAAATTTTTAATTGTCTATTTATTAAATTTCAATTTAGACTATCTTTGAGACCTTTAATATTTATTGAACAAATTGAAGAGTTTTTATATTGTTATCTTTTGGTACTCTATAAATAAATTTTATTTGATGTGGAAAAATACATTTTTCCAATGACAGCATTTTAAACATTACTGATCATTCACTTTACGTTGCCACCAAGTGTTTGCTAAATCTAAGACAAGCTACCAAAGCTGCCTTGTTTATAATAATATATCTGAGTTTTTATCATTTTTAATCAGACTCCTTTTTAGCTTATATATTTTTGGTCTGTAAAGTGTATATTGGGATAATACAGCTTAACCTGGACTGGTGCTATGGTGTTGTTGTATGGTCTATGTCGGAACTACAAATCCAAAGACTTTAAATTCCACTTTCGTTTTGGAAGACTTTCCTCATTTCCATCATTCCAAACATTCCTGAGAATGTATGTATAATTCAAGAGTAGAATTAGAGAGTTTGTGCAACTGCCATTATCTTCTCTGGTCTTTTTTGGCTTTAGTTTCTCTTACTGCATTCAGGCTTTCTCTATGAAACCAGTATAATGGCTGCCAACTTACTCGAATTTCCTTCCTTCTAGCTCCATGGTCTCTCTTCAATTCCAGCTCTAAAATGTAAAATCCCTTGGAAGAGTTATAATTTTGTTAATTTGGTCATGTATTCAATTACTGTGGGCAGGGTATAGTCTATATTAATTGACTAGTCATAGGACAAATGCCTGAGGCCAGAATAGTGGAATACCTTAAATAAATGAGGGAGGAGGTAGTCCCAGAAAAAAATAGTGGTAAAACCAAGAGATGTGTGCTATACTAATTCTCACTTGTTAATTTAAGGAAGAACTAATACGTTCTCAAGAAGTGTTATTACTTTAACACAAAACATTTTGCTGTCTGGGTATAGTATCTCATTTAGATAGGTATTGGTAGTATTTATAATAATTTTAAAGGACTACATAGTTTAATTAATTGATAGTAGTTATTTACTTGCTAATGGTAATACATATACATAAATGTGAACCAAATCACTTGAATTCATTGATTTCAACTGGCTAGACAGCAGGTGGAATAAAAACAGATTATTACTGTTTTTCCATATTTCTTTCTTAAAAAGAGGATCTTCACCACTATAAATCAAAAAGGGAAAAGGAGTCAAAGATTCTCATTTACCATTCCATTATAATACTTTAACCGGGAATATTATTATAGGTCATATAAAAGTTTAATGGGAATACAGATGAATTATTTCAAGAAGAGGTGATCCTTGAAATGAAATGATCCTTTTTGTTTAAAAAAATTGAGGGAGGGGAGAGAGAGAAGAAGAAGAGAGGGAGGAATGGAGAGAGAGAGAGAGCAAGAGAGAGAGATATTAAGAGGAAAATGGAAACTCCATGAGTATATTATATAGTTTAGAAACCCAGTTTAGCTGAAGACGAATAAGGACCTAAAGGTTAAAACTAATGATTAAAACAAAATTTTGATAGCTATGTGTTTCATTAATCTAGAACACATCAACACATCTGACATTGATGCTCAGAGTAAACAAATGGATGATTGCATTGAGTACATATATTAGTTTTTTTTCTTTTAAATCTTTATTGTTGAGAGTATTACAGATGTTTCCCTTTTGCCTCCTCATTATCCCCCTCCACCCAGTTCCCACCCCTCCCCAGGCCTTCACCATCCTATTGTCTGTGTCCATAAGTAATGCATATAAGATCTTTGATTAAATCTCTTCCCGCCCCCCCACTTCCCTCTGAGATTTGTCAGTGTGATCCATGTTTCCATGCCTCTGATTCTATTTTATTCACCAGTTTATTTTGTTCATTAGATTTCTTGTGTGTGTTTTTTTTAGATTCAATCATTGATAGATATGTATTTATTTCCATTTTATTATTTATATTTTTTTATCTATTTCTTCTTCCTCTTCCTCCTCTGCTGGTGTGTGTTTCTTGGTATCTGCAAGGGATTTCAGGAATCTGGAGAAGGGGCTGCGGCGTAAATTCTTAAAGAGTCCAGAGACGAAACATAATTTTGGAAGGCATTTTGGGGAGCCAGAGAAGACTTAGCTAAAGGAACCAAGTTCTCTGAATCTCTGGACCCCTTGCTTTTTATTAACACAAATTGTCCTAAAGCAAGGTAGATATACATATCAAAGGTCAAGGTTTAGTATACAGAATCCATTGTTAGATTGGAACTGCCTACGGCTGTTCAAGTATTTGGCCAGCAGGAGGCAATAACATGTAGATTGAAATGCCCTCAGCTGTCTGGCAGCAAGCAATCATCTAAGCAGATCTTCAGGTGTGCGGAAATGCCCTCAGCCATTCCAGATGATTCAGCCCTGCTGACATGCTGGAATTAGCTTCCGGCACTCCTCTTCCTCCTCCACTTCCTCTTCTTAAAGAATACCCTTCAACATTTCATATAATACTGGTTTGGTGGTGATGAGCTCCTTTAGCTTTTTGTCTGTGAAGCTCTTTATCTGACTTTCAATTCTGAATGATAGCTTTGCTGGGTAGAGTAATCTTGGTTGTAGGTCCTTGTTATTAATCACTTTGAGTATTTCTTGCCACTCCCTTCTGGCCTGCAAAGTTTCTATTGAGAAATCAGCTAACAGTTATATGGGTGCTTCCTTGTAGGTAACTAACTGCTTTTCTCTTGGTGCTTTTATGATTCTCTCTTTGTCCTTGGCATTTTAATTACCGTATTTTTCTGTGTATAAGAACGCTATTTTTTTTCTAAAATTGTTAGACTGAAAATTGAGGAGGGAGCCACGCAGGTGCGTAGCTACCCATACCTTGTCAAACAGGCTTCCTCCAGTCACAAGCCTTATTGTTACTTGGCATCAGCTGATGCCATAATTGGAGGTGGGGGGTAGAGGTGGAGATGCAACAGGGACTGGAGAGTTCTGAGCCCATAAAAATATAAAAAAATAAAAAGATAAATATTGGTAAGTGATTTTCTTACTCTGCAAAATTCAAAGTGAATGTAATCAGCTATGCAAAAGAGTATTGAAATAGAGCTGCAGAGAGTTAATTTGGACTGCCTCTCACTGAGTGTATGATCAGACAGTGGAGAAAATAGGAAGAACAACCCCTTAAGATGCCAAAAAAGAAGAATGCATTAAGAGCAAAACCAGCAAAATGTTTAAAATATTGATTTCTTAATTTTGGGTTGGAAAAGTGGGGGATGTCTTATACATGGGGGTGTCTTATACACGGAAAAATACGGTATGATGTGTCTTGATGTGGGTCTCTTTGGGTTCCTCTTGTTTGGGACTCTCTGTGCTTCCTGGACTTGTATGTCTATTTCTTTCACCAGGTAGGGGAAGTTTTCTGTCATTATTTCTTGAAATAGGTTTTCAACATCTTTCTTTCTCTCTTCTCCTTGTAGCACTCCCATAATGCGAATGTTGATACCCTGGAAGTTGTCCCAGAGGCTCCTTCCACTATCTTCATTTTTTGGATTCTTTTTGCTCTTCTGATTGGGTGTTTTTTGCTTCCTTATATTCCAAATTGTTGATTTAATTCTCAGAATTTTCTACTCTACTGTTGAATCCCTGTAAATTATTCTTTATTTCAGTTAGTGTATGCTTAATTTCTGACTGGTCCTTTTTATCACTAAGATCCTCGAAAGTCTCATTAAGTCCCTGGCCGCTCTCATTAATTCCTTTGAAGCTCTCATTAAGATCCTTGGTAACCTTATAACCATTGTTTTGAACTCTGTATCCAGTTTTTGCTTGCTTCCATTTCTTTAATTTGTAACATGTCTCTTTGTTTCTTCATGTTGTCTACTTCCCCGTGTTTGTTTCTATGTACAGTGGGGCCTTGACTTACGAGTGTCCCTACTAACGAGTTTTTCGAGATATGAGCCGTCTCTCGGCCGATTTTTTGCTTTGAGTTGCGAGCTAAAATTTGGGTTACCAGCCAGCTTCAGATACCCCACCGCTAGTTGGCGCAGTGAACGTCACAGTGAATGCCACAACATCAGCCCAGCATCACGTGTCTCACTTGTTCACTTTTTGATTTGACATACGAGTAATTTGAGTTACGAGCTCCGTCACGGAATGAATTAAACTCATAAGTCAAGGCCCCACTGTATTAGGTAGAACTATTATGTCTCTTGGAATTGGTAGAGTGGCCTTGTGTATTAGGTATCTTGTAGGGCCCAGTGGGTCAGTCTCCCCAGTCACCTTAGCTGGGTACTCTAGGTGTGTCCCTGTGTGGACTGTGTGCACAGTCTTGTAGTTGAGCTTTGATTGCTGTTGGCATCACTGGGAAGAATTGACCTCTAGGCCAATTGGCTGTGAGAACCAGCTATGTCTACAATGGAAGAGCTTCTGTGCAGGAGAAATCCCTATTGAGTAGCACTTGCTTCAGTGGGGCTTTGGTGCTCACTGAGTCTGCCCCTTGAGTGTGTCACTTGTGGATGTGTAGAATTGTAACGTGGTATGGTGTGAAGCTGTCCACTGGGTGCACTGGCGTGGAGTCCTCCTGGGAGGTGCATAGTCAGCCACTGCCTGAATCCACCTGACAGGAGCTACAGAGTGATTTGTAGATGGCTGCTACTTGTATTGGTCTAGGAAGTGCCCAGGTGAGACCCAGTTGTGAAACAAGGCAGGTGGTGCTGTTGCTGGATATTGAGCCTTTTATTGATAGGTTTGGGACAACTGACTCCAGCTGCTGCTTGTTTAAGAGATTTTAGCAAAGACTGAGGCCTGAGCCAGGACTTGCAATTCATATGGAAAAACAGCTTCAAACAGCTTAGGTGGGGTTGTAAATTGGATGGGGCGAGGTCTCAGTGAATCATTAGGGTGGAATGAACAGTGTGCTGTAGGCTGATGGAGGCTCAGATGGAGGTTTCAGTACAGGAACAGTGACCTTTGCAAGCACTCCTGTCTGAGAGAAAACCACCTCCAAGTTCCTGCCCTGATACCAAACAGTCCAGTTCCTCCCCATATGACCCTGGATTTCCCCAAAGCCACAGCCTGACACTGGACCTCAGAGGGAGCAGGACCTTGTAAGTTCATGTGCAGACCCTTTAAGAGAAACACCTGGGACTCCAGCAGCCTCTGTGGTAGTCAGCCACAATCTCTGCTTGTTTTTACAGCCCAAAGTTATGGGGACTTCTCTTCCCAACTCTGGAACACTGGGTTGGGGGTCTGGTGTGGGGCTGTTTCTCACGGGAGGCCTTGGAGATATCCCTCCCGATTAAATAAATGCCACACGTGGGTGTCAGACCACCCCATTTTGCGCTTCCACCCCTCCTGTCAGTCTCAATGTGCTTTCATCTTTATTTCTCTAGTTGTAGGACTTCCATTGAGCCAGATTTCAGGGGGTTCTTAATGATGGTTTCTCTGTATTTTAGTTGTAATTTTGATGTGATTTTGAGAAGCGGTGAATACAGGCGTTTACCTACACCACCATCTTGGTTCTCTACTTATATTAGTTTTAGAATGCTGTGCAACAAACCACCACAAACTTACTGGCTTAAAGCAACACATGTTTATTATCTTACAATTTCCATGAGTCATGATTTTTGGCACAGTTTAACTGGATCTTCTGCTCAGAGTCACCCAATATTACAATGAAGGTATTGGCTGGGTTGCATTTTTATCTGAAGACTTGACTGGGGAAATATTGCTCCAAACAAATTCAAATTGTTTGCAGAATTCTTGTGGTTGTATGACTGAATATCCACTTCCCCCCCCCTTTTTAACTGCATTTTGGTGTTGGCTAGTTTCCATCCAAAGCTTCCATCACCTTTGCCATATAATGCTACCTAATCATGGGAATAACCTTTTGGTTAGAAACAAGTCACATGTTCCAAGCACATTCAAGGGGATTACACTAAAATGTAAATACCATTATGTGGGAATTGTTGGGGATCACTTTAGGGTTTGATAGCCTCAATACTTTTGAAATTTTCTTTCCTATATGGGTGTCATATTCAACTAGTTTAATACTGTCAGTTTGGAGATGTAAAAACTAAAGTTCAACTAAGTTGTGATTAATCTAAGGCCACCTGACAACCAGACATTTGTGCTCTCTCCACTTCCACTTTCTTGGTTTTGGTGTCACATCTATTGGTTTAAAAACTTTTTTCCAGTTTTATTGGGATGTAATTGACATAAAGCACTATATAAGTTTAAGGTGTACAGCATAAAGAATTCACATGTGGTTTTAATTTCTGTTACTAAGTTTATTAAAAATACTAGAGGTCCGGTGCATGAAATTTGTGCAAGGGTAGGGTCCCTAGGCCTGGCCAGTGATCAGGGTCAATGGAGGCCTTCTGGCTGCCAGCTAGAGCCTTCCTTCTGGCTGCCGGCCGGGGCCTCCCTTCATACCGCACCACTCCCTGGTGGTCAGCGCACGTCATAGTGAGCAGTCGAACTCCTGGTCGGTCGAACTCCTCCCAAGGGGACAATTTGCATATTAGCCTTTTATTATATAGGATGTTGACTATATCTTAGTTTTGGCCACCTAGGCACTGACATGAAAATGTTTGAAAATATTTTTTTTTGTATGGCCTATAGGTGTTTGATTTTTGATTATTTGTTATCTCACTATATATATATGTGTGTGTGTGTGTGTGTGTGTGTGTGTATAATTTCCCCCCTCAATTTATGTTAGGTGTAGGTGAAGTAGAATTCTTGATCCCTTTGGTTTTGTTTTATTTTGATATCTGAGTGAGACTCAACGCCTGCAAGAAGAAAAGCCTCAATTGAGTCCTCTATATGAACTCCTCTATGGGATTTTTAGTAGAGGATTGCTGGCTGTGTGTTAGGAAAACAATCAAACAGTTAGGTAAAGAAGTTTGCTAAGTATACTTCCCTAACGAGCTTTTTAAGGAACACCTGCGTATGACTCATCCCAAATTAGGAAGAAATAACAACTGAAAAGCTAGGGGAACACCACCATTTGTTTCTTTTCTAGATGTTTTGAGGGTTTAAAAATTTTCAAAATTATTTTTTGAGAGATTATGGAGAATTAAATTACCTCTACCCAGATGGAAAAATCTCCATAGTATTAGAGTATTGGGCAACAGTTTCAAGGAAGCCAGTCCTTTCTACTTCTTTCCGCTCCTACCTAAACAGTGTAGTAAATGATAATTACCCTAATTTTTTGTGCTCTGAGATAAATGCAAATTAAGTTTGGAAGGAAACCTAATTTTAAAATTTAGGATAATCCATTTAAGAAGGAAGGCTGTTTGAACTTGGATTTTTTTTTCCTCCTGGAGCCTTCTATGGTCTAACTTGTGCTCCTTCTATGTGTTAGGTTAGCACCTATCATGCCTTTTACCTATATTATATTATCATTATATGAGCACTGACTGTATTTGTCAATGGAATATAACCTCCTTAAGGGTAGAAACTATGTTCATTTGTAATGTTGTGTCATTAACACTCAATATAGTATTTTATACTTAGTAGTCCTTCCAGAAATATTCCTAAAATAGATGAATGAAGGAATGAATGTGTGATTTAATGACTAAATGAATGTATGGGTAATGAATAGACTAAGAGAGTAACAGACCCAATGTATAATGAACATACCTTGGCAAAACCTGCCTTTTCCTTACTCTTCACACCAATCTGATTCTAACATTTAGCCTTTGTTGGTGTTCCATACAAAAATTTACTCTCAGGTGACCTGATGGCCTTATTTATGATTTACTCTCAGGTGACCTGATGGCCTTTGATCAACACAGATTCCTCTGACGCTTTAGCATCTTTGTGTGTATGAGATCAGAGACCCAACTCTAGAAGCAAAAGGAAATGATGACCTCACTAATCCCCACTGCTTTTATTTATTGGTATTTACTGCTCAGAATAGTGAGAATAGGTATAACCAAGAATGAATTCTATTTTTTCATAATGAAATCAAGGAAGATCCGTGAAAGCATTTTCAAAGTGTATTTTCTTACAAGTTCATGTTGAGAAAAACTTTTATAGCATAATTTTGGTAGAGGAAAAACATATTTTGAGTAAATCAGTCCTAAATTAACTTATTTCTATGCAAGGCAATAATTTAAAAAGTTAAGAAGATATTTTTATTTATTTTATTTTTAAAGTTCTATTTTATCGCTCCCTTTTTTATGAATCACTAAGAACATGGTCAGACTGGAAAAATATATGAGTTGCAGGTTATGGGATGAGGTGACATTTTTATTCTGCTCAGAATTTCATTTAGCCACCTGGCATTGAGTGTAAATTCTTAGTTTACTTAGATTGGAATCAGCATAATATTAAGTCTTGACCTTTTTAAAGCATAAATTGATGAAATGAAATTAGGATACTTAATTTAAAACATTATCTTTTACTCTACTATTAAGCCATGAATTTAGGGAAAAAACTGCTAGCATATATATCTTTAAATATCCTATATAATAAAGAGGTAATATGAAAATTGACCATCACTGTCACAAGATGGCGGCACCCACAGTGGGGGTGGGGATGGCTGCTCCTCGCGCCTGCCCCCGGAGTCCCCTCAGCCCTGCTGTGGGCCTCGGGTCCTCCTGCACTCCCCACTGACTGACAGTTCGCACAGGCTCCTCCAATGAGCTGCCCATCTCTCTCTTCCTCCCTCCCCCAAAGCTGAAGCCTGACTGTGGTGTCCAACAAATTGGAAGTTATAACTCATGTCGTTGAGAGTATCCTCCATTCCTCAGCCAGGGCCGGCTACTTCATGCTCCTGCCACCTGAGTCCCCTCAGCGCTGCCGGGGGCCTTGGGTCCTCCTGCACCCCCACTGACTGAGGCTCAGGCAAGCTGCAGATGGCGGTGGCTACTGCCCAGGGCCAGCGGAGGTGCAGGCAAGCCTCAGATGGCGGCTGCCCAGGGCCGGCCCAACGTGCAGGCAAGCCTTGGATGGCGGCAGCCCAGCCACTCAGGGCCAGCCCGAGGCGCAAGCAAGCCTCAGATGGTGGCTTCCCAGCCACCCAGCTTCCCAGGGCTGGCCAGAGGCTCAGGTAATCAGGACCAGCCAAGGCTTGCACTGCTGGCAATGGCAGCAATAGAGGTGTGATCGTCGGGTCGCCTCCCACCCCTGAGGGTTCCTGGACTGTGAGAGGGGGCAGGCCGGGCTGAGGGCCCCTTCCAGTGCATGAGTTTTCATGCACTGGGCCTCTAGTACATATACCGAGTGGCCAGATTATTATGACCACCCCATCAGTACTTCATTGGGCCACCTTTTGCCTTCAATACTGTGGCAGTTCTTCTTGACATTGACTCCACGAGATGTTGAAAGGTGATGCGAGGAATCTGACATCATGCCTGAATAGCACTGTCTATTTCTGTGAGATTTGATGGTTGTGGAACCAGCTGCCTGATGGCTCTTTTAACTTTGTTCCACAAATGCTCAATTGAATTGAGATCTGGTAATTGTGGGGGCCTCCTAAGCAAGTTAAAGTCTCCCTCATGTTCTTGAAACCACTCGTGCACAATACGAGTACCGTGGCATGGCGCATTGTCTTATTGGAAGAAGCCATCTCCATTGGGATACGCCATCAACATGATAGGATGAACTTGATCAGCAATGATACTTAGGTATTTATGCTATTCAGACGTTGTTCCACATGAATTAAAGGGCCCAAATCATGCCAGGAAAACATGCCCCAAACCATTACACTGCCCATGCTATCATGCTGTTTCCGCCAAATTCTCACTCTGCCATCTGCATGATGCAACTGGAAACATGATTCATCGGACCACATGACTTTTTTTCAAGGCTCGACTGTTTAATCCTGTGTTCCTGTGCAAATTGGAGATGTTTTATCTTGGTAACTGCAGACAGCAAAGATGTTGGCTTCCATATCCCATACAATGCATTGTATGGCTAATTGGCCTACAAATGTCAGGTGGTCATAATAATCTGGCCACTCAGTGTGTGTGTGTGTGTGTGTGTGTGTGTGTGTATGTGTGTGTGTATGTGTGTGTATGTATATATGTGTGTATATGTGTGTGTGTATGTGTATGTATGTATATGTGTATACACACACACACACACACACACACACACACTCATATACTAGAGGCCCATTGCATGAAGAGATTCGTGCAATAGGCCTTCCTTCCCCTGGCTGCTGGCACCGGTTTTCCTCCGGCACCCGGGACCCAGTCCTTTGGTCTGGCCGCAGCGGAGAAGCCAAGCCTCTTCAGTCTTCAGTCTTCAGTGTTCACTCCGGCCGGAGCCTTCAGTCTTCGCTCCACACCTGTGTATGCAAATTAAGCGCCATCTTTGTTGGGTTAATTTGCATAGTCGCTCTGATTGGCTGGTGGGCATAGCGGAGTGACACCAATTTGCATGTTTCTCTTTTATTAGTGTAGATTATTTCTTGATTTTAGAGGAAGGGAGAGGGAGTGAGAGATAGAAACATCAATGATGAGAGAGAATTGTTGATCGACTGCCTCCTGCATGCCCTCCAGTAGGGATTGAGTCCGCAACTCAGGAATGTGCCCTTGACCAGAATTGAACCTGGGACCCTTCAGTCCGCAGGCCGACGCTCTATCCACTGAGCCAAACCGGCTAGGGATATATATCTTTAGTACCTAATGTGTGTCATTTAATATAGTAGGACCTAGAAAATAATGGTGAATAAAGTAGTCATGGTCCTTGTAATAATATTTGTGACTGTGTAATGAAATGGAATTCAGTTTACTCTTTTTTGCTACCAGAAACCTCCGTAAAGGATTGTGGCTTGGGAAAGTGTCAGATATTGCTAAAAATATGTAATCTGAAGTGCAGTTGTCTATCCTGCTGAAGTATATTACATTCCAAATTTGGTCAATTATATACATTATTTATAACTGAAATTTAGTTATTTCATTGATTTATTCAGATCAATGACTTAGTCAAGATAATTCAATTTGAGAAAGACACCCAGAATAAGCTGTAGTTTATTAGTGTTTCCCTTAAAGTGTAATAGCAAAAATGGCACACACTGTTTTAGAGTTGACCTGAGTGTCACTGAGGAAATTGAGACTTGCTCAGTTTGTGTTTGGAATACTGCTTCTAATTCTTCGTGAATTTATTTTAACTTCTTTTGGGGAAGCAGGGGGTGAGTAGGGAACCTGATCAGATCTACTACCCTCCTTTCATATCTTTTGAAAATTTTTAAAGTTTTATTTTTTATTGAGATATAAATCACATACATACAATTCACCCATTTAAAGTATGCACTTCATTGGCTTTTAGTGTATTCACAGAGTTGTACAATCATTACCGCTATCAATTGTAGACTATTTTCATTGACACAGAAAAACACCCTGAACCATTAACAGCTGCTCCTCATTTTCTCCCATTTTACTTTTCCTAGTTAATCATGAATCTATGCATTGTGTCTATATAGTTGGATATTTTGCATAAATAAAATCATTAAAAATATATTCTTTTGTGACTGCTTTCATTCAGCATAGTACCGTGGTCGGCAAACTGCGGCTCGCGAGCCACATGTGGCTCTTTGGCCCCTTGAGTGTGGCTCTAAGCCTTAGGAGTACCCTAATTAAGTTAATAACAATGTACCTACCTATATAGTTTAAGTTTAAAAAATTCGGCTCTCAAAAGAATTTTCAATCATTGTACTGTTGATATTTGGCTCTGTTGACTAATGAATTTGCCAGAATATTTTCAAAGTTCCTCCATGTTGTAGAATATATTAGTATTTTGTTATTTTTTATTGCCAAATAGTATTCTATTGTATGGATATACCATAATTGTTTATCCATTCATTAGGTTAACAGGCATTTGGGTTTTCCCACTTTTTGATATTATAAATTATGCTGCTGTTAGCATTCTTGTACAGTTATTATAGGACAGTATCTTTTAATTTCTCTTTCATATATAGCAAGGATTGGAATTGCTTGGTCATGTAGTAACTTAATATTTACCATTTTAAGGAAGGGACAAAATGTTCTCTGAAGTGGCTTTTTGTCACACAATTTTTTAAAATACATAACATAAAATGTACCATCTTAAATTTTTAGTGTGTATTTCAGTGATACTAAGTACATTCATTTTATTGTGAAATTATCACCACCATCACCTCCAGAATATTTTCATCTTCCCCAGATGAAACTGTACCCATTAAACACTAAACTCCCATTCTACATAAACTCCCATTCTGTGCTCCCCTCCAATTCCCAGGAATTGCTCCTGGCAACCAGCATTCTACTTTCTGTCTGAATGAATTTGACTATTCCAGAAATCTTATATAAGAAGAATCATACACTATTTGTTCTTTTGTGAATAGCTTATTTCTCTTAGTGTATTGTCTTTAAAGTTCATCCAAGTTGTAGCATATGTCAAATATTTCTCTCTTTTTAGGGCTAAGTAATATTCCATTGTATGTGTATAGCACATTTCACTTATCAATCATCTGTTGATATACCATTGGGTTACTTCTACATTTACCTATTGTGAATGATGTTGCTTATGAACATGAGTGTACAAATATCTCTTTGAGACCCTGCTTTCAATGCATATGGATATGTACTTAGAAGTTAAAATGCTGATCCTATAGTAATTCTAACATTTAAAATGTTGAGAAATTACCATACTGTTTTTCCACAGTGGCTCTCAGTTTGAAGAAATCCATTTAGCATTTCTTCTAAGTCAGTCTAGTGGTGATGAACTCCTTCATTTTGCTTGTCTGGAAAACCCTTCATCTCTCCTTCAGTTCTGAATGTCAGTTTTGCTGGGTGGAGTATTCTTGGTTGGCAGATTTTTTTTCTTTCTGTACATTGAGTATATTGTTCCACTCCCTTCTGACCTGCAAAGTTTCTGCTTAAAAATCTGCTTACAGCCCAGCTGATGTGGCTCAGTGGTTGTGCATGCACCTATGAACCAGGAGGTCAAGGTTTGATTCCCGGTCAGTGCACAGCCCAGGTTGTGGGCTTGGTCCCCAGGGTGGGGCATACATGTATACATTTTTATAATTGTGTATGTATGTATATGTATATGTACTTAATTTTCATTTGAGTAAAAGTTCACACTTCTTAATAAATGTACATTCTTCATGTTTTTTTAATTTAACATTATATTTCAAAGATCTTTCAATATCAGCATAATCAGAACTCTCTTTTTTTAATCCCCTCATTATTCAGAGTGGTTATATTGTATAAAGTCACCATGAACACTGAATAAACAAACATTGAATCATTGCTCCTAGGGGAAATACAGGGCTAGAAAATACAGACTAAGCTTCTGGTCAAAACATTTTCATCAACAAACAATAAATAAGCTTTTTTTTACGTGTGTTTCTATTTAAAGACACCTTACTTAACGTATGTTGTTTCATTAACATTGAATTCACAGACCTATCTTCCTTTAATAGCTGTATTGCATTTTGCTCTATGGATATGCCATAATTCAATTAATTAGTCCTTTGTTGATGGTCATTGGGATTTGGTCCATCTTTGCTATTCAAATATTGATATAATAAAAATGCTAGTGCTCATGACATACTTTCACATGTGCAAGTATTGGACTATAGGAGGTATTCTTGAAAATAGTTTGTCACTTAAAGAATATGTAATCAAAATATCTTTTGAAGTGTTAATAAGACCATAATTGAATTTTTTACCCAAATTTTTGTTTTGCCCGTAGTTCATCTCAGAAAGTTCATAATGTAGATTCTTGGAATGCAACATTTTATATCATCTTAAGCCAGTTTTGCTCTGTTTACCATAATCTCCAGCAGTGTAATTTTGGACTCTGTCTCTGTCCAATTGGTTAGTGAACTGCAGTAAAGTAGTATCAGGCAGTTTATTGGTAAGCTAAATGTATAATTAATTTATCATTCCTAACAACTTCATGTTTGAGAGAGAAATGGGACATTAAAACAAAATTACATATGTTTTGAAATATTATTGACTAAGAAATTAGATTTATATTGGTGGACCCATAAAACCAGTTTAAAGAAAAAACTATTTTAAAAAATAAAACTGTGTCTTTAAAAATAACAAATACTAAGCATGTGCTTTAAAATGACAACTAAAATGTTTATTTATATTATCTTAAAATGATAAAAGGTCACAAAAACAGAATAATTTTTTTTACATATTTACATGCTTTAAGCAGTTTTTTAGCCAAATTGATCTATAATATTGGTTCATTGATATTTTATTAAAAATGTAATTTTGAAATAGCTTTACTTCTTTAAATTTTTAAAATAAATTGCCTGTAATCTTCAAACAGTACTGAAATGTTTAAATATTTTAGCCTAAGTACTTTTACAGGTGGTGTCTTCTTTTTGCTCCATTCGGAATTCTTTTCTTTGACAAATATTTTTAGTTGATTAAATTCTTTAAATTAATTTGTGTCTGTAATTCTTTGGAATTTTTCACCCATAGTAAGGTGTAGCAAAATTGTAGGCCTTCTCAATTTTATTCGATTCTGTGCAAAATGAAAATATATTAATTTCATTTGAAAATAAGGTGGCCTGTAATGGTGTTTAATATCTAAAGTTTTGGAAATATTTTGAGAGGACATAATGCAGTAAGTGTAATATTACCTCATTATATATCTGAAAATTCTGTTAGTATAATACCGCCTGCTTGTAGTTCACATGAATTGAACCACATTCTGAGGCAGTCATCAGCCTTTCCTTGGGCACTAATTTATAAGAGAAAATAGCTCCCTTTAAAAGAAATAAATATTTTACATGTTTAATCATTTCAATATGTAACAAAACATGATAAGAAAATATAAAGAGATTTAAATCTGTATCTGTAATTTACTGTGTTGGGGAGGAAAATTTTTCCTCTACACTCTTAATTTAATACTTGAGGACCTGTGAATTAAATTGACAAAGAGATTAGTGAGAGGAAAAACAGCTTTAAATTATATATGTATGCACTGTGTTCACAAAAAGTGTGGCTCAACCTGGTGTGAATATTTATGGGCTTATCTACCATCTTAATAGGGAAAAGGGAGGGAAAGAAGAGAGGGAAAGCAAATGACTGAGAAGGGAAGGAGAAAGGTCATTTATGGGATAGCACACGACTTTCTGGAAAGATAAACTAACTGACCCTTAGGAGACTAGATGGGAGATAGGATTGTTTTGTGACAATGTCTGTTTTGGTGTGCTGCCTACTTCTCTGAGAAGATTATAGAGTTACTACTCCCTACGAGGGGATGTATTACAATAGAGGCTTTTTTTAAGGCTCTTTTTAGAGGTTCCTATTCTAGGCAGAGACTTGATTTCCCATATAAAAGAAAGTAATGGGAAATTGTGTTGGAGGAAGGGACTTGAATGAAAAGGGAGGAAAATGTTTGAGCAGGAAAAGCATGGTTAGAGTTGTCATTCATTATAAGGATGATTAATTGACAACTGTGCATGAAATGGACTGGATCAGGAAAACATGAAGATTATTAATGCAATTGTATATACTAGTACTTTACATACTACTCCCATATTTCAAAAGTTAATTGATAACTTTATTTTAAGTTGTTGAAATACTAAAATTACTACACAAATACAAATATATACCGATAGATTCCAGTAGTCAATCATTTAATAAGTTGTTCCTCTTTATAAATCCTAGAACAGGGTGGGCAACCTTTTTGTGAGTGCGTGCCAAAACCAGCAAAATCTCTGACTCAAAATTCTTCTGCGTGCCAACCGTAATTTTTTGAGAACATGTTACGCCTACTTGATATCTCTTAAGGTGTACGTATGTGAAGAACCTTGAAGAAATAATAAAATTCATTCGAGTAACAAAAACACAGTATATGATGATGAAAAATACATTTCTTTTTTTAATGTATACATGTACACTGATAGACAGAACACTTTATGACTCCGTTTGATATTATCAGTGGGACTTTTGCTGCTGCATCACTGATGACAGAGATTTTACATCAGGTTTCTATTTCGTGACCTTCAGAGATATGCAGGAGCTACTACTTTCATCCGTCAGGCTACTCCTATTACGAGACTTAACAAAATTCATAACTGAGAACAAAGATTCACAAGCGTATGTGGATGAAACCAAAACACTGGTTGGATCTAGGAAGGCAGGGAGAGTTAAGGCAGAGGCATAGAAATTGCTCTTCCCCTCTCTCGTCAATCCATGTCCATGGTCTTTAAGATAACTTGTTATGTAAAATTATTTATTTATCTAAGATGCACCTACACTGAATTTATCTGAAAAATAAAAAAGTCGATATTAAGAAAAAAATTGTAAATGGAAGATTATAAGAGAGGGTTTCGTGTGCCAGCAAAAGTCACTGGCCTGCCATTTTGGCACGCGTGCCAGGGGTTGCCCACCCCTGTCCTAGAATGTGTTCAGAGTTTGGAATCTGAGAAGTCTCTTTTCCAAAACACTTTGCATATTATGTGAGCTTATTAAAATGGATCTAATCTTAGTCTGTGCAACATCACATTTCAGAAGCTGCTATTTAGCCAGGTTGTAATATGTCATTGTCATATACAGTGTGTGGATATGTATATATGTAAAAGTAGCACAATATGTACAAAATTTCTTTTTGAGGTGCTTGACAAACATTATTTTCCCTATATTTTATACTCCCTTTATTTTATTTTATATTCCAAATATGTTCTTTTATTATGTTACTTTATTTTATGCTGCTTTATTTTTTCCTAGCCTTCTTAATGAGATCTTGTCCCTTGCCCTTAGGTAGAACATTTATTAAGGTAATGAATGATTTATGGTAGAGGAGTATCTGGGAAAATAATTGACATATGAGAGGCAGTATAGCACAGAAATTCAGAGCTCAAATCCTAGCTTAATAACCTGGATTAAAATACTATTTTTCCATTCAGCAGGGTTTTCTAACCACTATTCTTCAGTTTCCACATCTATAAAATTGGGATAATAATCTTAGGGCTATTGTAAAGTTTAAGTGAGGTAATACAAGTAAAAACTCTTAGAACAGATTCTGCTAAGTGGAAAGCACTCAATAGATTCTAAAAATTATTTTATAATTTGTGTTTTTTTTTTTTGATAATTTGAGAAAGCACTATACATGCTTTAATAGAATAGTCTCAAACTTTATTGGGAATATTTTGTACAAATGTTAATGATTTATTAAATTATATATTGACTGGAGGCCCGGTGCATGAAATTTGTGCATGGAGCGTGGGGGGTCCCCTCAGCCCATCCTGCACCGTCTCCAGTCTGGGACCCCTCGGGGGATGTCCGACTGCTGGTTTAGGCCCGATCCTGGGGATCAAGCCTAAACCGGCAGTCGGACATCCCTCTCACAATCTGGGACCGCTGGCTTCTAACTGCTCACCTGCCTGCCTGGCTTATTGCCCCTAAGTGGCTCCCCTGCCAGCCTGGTCACCCCTTACTGACCCCCTGCCGGCCTGATCACTCCCAACTGCCCCCCCTGCTGGCCTGGTTGCCCCCAACTGCCCCACCTGCTGGCCTGGTTGCTGCCAACTGCCCCCTCTGCCAGCCTAGTCGCCCCTCACTGTCCCCCTCTGCCGACCTGGTCCCCCCTCACTGCCCCCCCTGCCGGACTGGTTGCCACACACAGCTTGCTGTTCAGTCATTTGGTTGCCCGTCACTGCCCCCCTGCTGGCCTGGTTGCCCCATGCAGCATGCTGCTCAATCGTTTGGTCATCCCTCACTAACCCCCCTGCCGGCCTGGTCTCTCCATACAGCCTACTGCTCAGTCGTTTGGTTGTCCCTCACTAACCCCCCTGCTGGCCTTGTCGCCCCACTCAGCCCGTTCAGTCATCTGTTCTGTTGTTTCAGATGTGACGGCCCCTGGATCTTTATATATAGATAGTAGATAGGTCATAGCTGAGAGATGCTGAATTATTAAAATCTATACTAATAAAAGGGTAATATGCTAATTAGATCCAGAGACCTTCCAGACATCCTTCCGGACAAAGCCATGATGGCGCGGCCAAGGCAGAGGCGATTAGGGGCGATAAGTGCAGGAGGGGAGGGCTGTTGGGGGTGATCAGGCTGGCGGGGGGGCAGCTGAGGGCGAGCATGCCAGCAAGGGGGGAGCAGTTGGGGGCGAGCAGGCTGGCAGGCAGAGTGGTTAGGGGCGATCAGGCAGGCAGGCAGGTGAGCAGTTAGGAGCCAGCATCCCAGATTGCAAGAGGGATGTGAGGGATGTCCGACTGCTGATTTAGGCCCAATGGGATCGGGCCTAAACCGGCAGTCGGACATCCCCCGAAGGGTCCTAGATTGGAGAGGGTACAGGCTGGGCTGAGGGCCACCACCCCCCCTGCATGACTTTTGTGCACCGGGCCACTATTAGGGGTATTTCTCTAATCTTCTGAATAAAGTTTGAACTGTAATGTAGGCTCAGAACCACAGAAAGCAGTATAATAGCATCCATGTAAATTAATATTGATAATTGATGATTTCTGAAAATTATAATCCATGTTGACAGTTTAGTGAACATTTTGGATTTCAGCTGCATAGGAATAATGTAAATTTTAATTTTCAGAGGAATAAAGTTAACAGGTAAGAATTAATGTACATTCATAAGTTTAAAGTTATTGCTAATTTAATTCAACAAATATTTGAATTCAGTATTTACTCTTTTCAGCATTGTGTCAGGCAAGCTGTCTAGCCTCATTAAAGGACAATAAATATTGTCAACATGCACTCTCAATGTGGCTGGTAAATGGGGGTCTGGTGTAGAATTTGTGTGAAACTCATAAGAATTCATGAATATCAACTACTTTTAGTAGTTATTTTTTTTAAAAGAAGTCACCCACAGTTAACAAACTCTGCACCAGGGTCCCTCAGGGTGCTGCCATAGCAAACTCTTAGGGACACTATACAGGATAGGAGAGAATGTTGAGGGAAATCCAAAAACATCATTTGGACACCACACAATGTACTGACTCAATCAAGGTTGTTCACAGTTTCAACATTAAAATGCTCCTTTGACTATGAAGTGTTTGTGATGATGCCAGTGGTTACTGTAATAAAAAGCAGATACTGCAGGAAAATCACTATGGAACAGGGAAATGAGGGCAGCAGTGTCCAACATGATTTTAAGGTTTTAAAATATGTGCCGGGCTCAATAGGTACACCCATTCCATTAGTAAGTAATTTTCATTATTTTATGAAGAAATTAAAATATTATTTTTCTTTCAATTTTGTTTGTTTATAAATAGCTAAGTTGGTAGGATATACAAATGTGTTAAGTTATTTGGAACTAACTATTTAATAAACAGAACTGTAGTTGTTTTGACTTAGGAATGCTATGAGAAAAATTACTGAGACCCTAAGAGCACCTTGAACTGAGAAGTTTTGAGGACCACTCTAGAAGACATTGCTGTTTATAACTGGTGTATAGAGTACTATAGAAGGTGGTAACTATATGATATGTATTATTTTTTGACATTTTTAACCATTTATTATGAAAAATTTCAAACATATACAAAAGTAGAGAAAAATAGAAGAAAGAATTTCCATCACTCAGATTCAACAATGGTCAATTCATAGACAATCTGGCTTAATTAATAGCCCCCTATTGTCCTTATCATTTCTTAGGAGCAAATCCCACACTTCATATGGTTTAATCTATAAATACTTCAATGTGTGTTTCTAAAAGATATGGACTTTTATAAAAACAATTACAAAATTATCACACATAAAAAATGAACAATTTATTAATATCAGATATTCAGTATTCAATTATCCTTAATCATTTCACAAAGTTTGTTTTATACAGTGTTTGAATCAGGATCCAAAAAAATGTTCATATATTGTAATTGGTTGCTATGTCTCAAGTCTTTTATTATTTTTATTTTTTAAATAAGTCTTTATTGTTCAGATTATTACAGTTGTTCCTCTTTTTTCTCCTCATAGCTCCCCTCCACCCGGTTCCCACCCCACCCCATGCCCTTACCCCCCTATTGTCCTCCTCCATAGGTGTTCAATTTTTGTCCAGTCTCTTCCCGCACCCCCCACACTTCCTTCCCCCCAAGAATTGTCAGTCCACTCCCTTTCTGTGCCCTTGATTCTATTATATTCACCAGTTTATTCTGTTCATCCTATTTTTTTATTCACTTGATTTTTAGATTAATTTGTTGATAGATAAGTATTTGTTGTCACTTTGTTGTTCATAATTTTTATCTTTACCTTTTTCTTCTTCCTCCTCTTCTTAAAGAATACCCTTCAGCATTTCGTATAATACTGGTTTGGTGGTGATGAACTCCTTTAGCTT
>NW_005369967.1:1069729-1072588 GCF_000412655.1 Myotis brandtii
CGCGGGGCACATGCAAATACAAATATTGTATTTGTTCCTGTTTTGTTTTTTTACTTCAAAATAAGATATGTGCAGTGTGCATAGGAATTTGTTCATAGTTTTTTTTTAAACTATAGTCCGGCCCTCCAACGGTCTGAGGGACAGTGAACTGGCCCCCTGTTTAAAAAGTTTGAGGACCCCTGGTATATGCTGTGGTGTGTGTTTTTAATATCATTTGCTGGATTATTAGATGTTAGTATATTTTGTAGACTTATTTTTATTATAGACAATCAGTGAATATTGTTTTAGTGTACACATAGTTAAGTTTGATTATTTATAATTTAATGGTCCATGGAAGTCAAGTACTACAGAATTAGCTTTTCACTGTGAATTTTTCATTTTGAATGTATTCCTGCTTTTTTGCTTCCAGAGTACAAGGACATCACTGAAGCTAGTAAAAGGCCTTTCATTATTTGTTCTTTATTATCTCCTTCTTAACTTCTATAGTATTTTGAATGATCATTCTTCATATCTTTTAATCTTTGTTTTTTATTTTCTATATTTTGACTCTTTTGCTGCATTCTCTGTCATTTCTTGAGATCTGTCATTAGTATGAAGTAATTCTCTTTTCAACTCTGATTTCCTGCAGTCTCCTTAGTTTCTTCCCTAGTCCTAAAGTATTTATTATATGTTTCATGCATGAATGTCTGGTTGCTTATTTTCAGATCTGCCTAGTTAGTTTTCTTGCATTTAGTACTTTAAGCATATTGAGTATATTAATGTTCTTTACTTAATAATTCTAGTACTTACAATATTTTCAGGTCAGATTCTTCAGTTTGTTGTTTCTATGTAAACTTCTTGTGGTTGCTTTTTGTTTGTTTTAAATTCACTTGTTGAGTTTGGAATGTGTGGAGTTCATTCCTTTATGAGAAATGTTGATTCTCCCATGAACATAGGGATAGTACAAATCTGGAACCACTTTAAATTTGGAGTGTGAATTGAAGCCGTAAGCCTTCATAAGTGTGGGTTTATAATTATTAATTCTCAGGGTAGCCTTTTTCTTTTTCTTTTTTTTTCTTTTTATTAGTACTTTCCTGTTCTCCTCAGATCCAAGGCAGATGGACTTGTAGTGCTGTCAACTTTTTATTTGGGTTTTTATTTATTTGTTTGTTTTTCATTGTTTATGATTTGGATGTTCCTGACCATATTTGGATTTTATATGATAGGACTTCATGTCCTGATTGAACTCTGAATTCCTAATGTTTAAAAAATGGAATTCTTTAATACCCAGAATCTAGGCTACACATTAGCAAATACTGGCTCCAGAACTCTTTACTAATCTGGATTTCTATCTTTTTTTTTTATGGTCTTGTAAAAAAATTTTATTTTCTAGCCCAGTTTAAATATATATATTACAACATTTTTAGATGTAGTATCCTAGGAGGGGAGTTAACCGAATATCTTGGTCTGCCATAGTAAAAAAAGACAACCCATTTTATTTTGGGAAAGACCCTTATAGGAATCTGTGCTCACTGGAGTCAGAAGCAAGTTACAAACCAGAGAACTCTTTTATGTGGATTTGCTGTTACTTTACCCAGAGGTGGAGTTAGAACTTGGACTGCTCTGGCCATAGCCAAGTAACTCCTAATTCTCCAAGGAACATTTAAAATGTTGAAATTTGCCTAAAAAATATAGCTAACTCTTCCAAGACTATAGCAAATTTTGAAAAAGTATACTAGGGCGTAAGAGGTGATACCAGTCGTTAGTTATTCTATAGCTATTTAAAAATATTACTCCAAAAGAGTAATAAAACTCAAGTTAGAATTGAAGCACTGTTATTTCATAACTATCTGTTTTATTTTAATGTGTTACACTAAAACAGATTTTCTTCTTACCTCAAAATAGTTAAGGAAGAACAGTCTGTTGTTACAGAAGTCATTCTATTATAAAGTTATTTTATTATAAAGGGTATAGTTTCTATTTAAAATGTTAAGTTACAAATATTTATCCTTTAAAACCATCTGCTCTGCTAAATACCCATAAGTATTTTAGACTAAAATCTGAAAAATGGAAATACTTGAAAACCTTTGCATTATTGACTCTTGATGTTTTTCATAGCATGTGTCTTGCTTTGAATAGAAATAAATTATACAGAAAGCTAGTTTAGAAAACATTACATTAAGCTTATTTGCAAAACATTACATTACCTTCATTTAAAAGAAGTAGTTTTAAATCTCATTATAGAATGACCCTAGATCAGTGATGGTGAACCTTTTGAGCTTGGCGTGTCAAAATTTTGAAAAATCCTAACTTAACTCTGGTGCCGTGTCACATATAGAAATATTCATAATTTTTTTTTGATATTTGCAACCATAGTAAAAAAATTTATGTTTTTGATATTTATTTTATATATTTAAATGCCATTTAACAAAGAAAAATCAACCAAAAATATGTATAAAATGAACAAAAACAGAAAAACAATGTACATTTAGGAAAAAATAATAATAAAAACAATGATAATCAAATGGTACGAAAACTAGAAATTAGTGACTTTTTTGGTGCTGAAGTTTGTCTGCTAATTCTTCGATTGCAGGTTCATACTTGGTACACTTCAAGGCCAAGACTCCATTATACTCGTTGTAGTGGCCTTCTCGAAATACTTTTTTATCAAACAATGTACAAAAATAATAATAAAAACAATGATAATCAAATGGTACGAAAACTAGAAATTAGTGACTTTTTTGGTGCTGTGGTGCTGATGCTAATTCTTCGATTGCAGGTTCATACTTGGTGCACTTCAAGGCCAAGCAAGCGCCACTAACTTCATCTGTTAGCCAGTTTCTTTTGTTTGTTTTAATATTATTTAATGCTGAGAACAAA
>NW_005369967.1:1074437-1089620 GCF_000412655.1 Myotis brandtii
TGAGTAATAATATTACTCGAGTGATGCCCAACTCTGGCCGTTGCGAGAGACAAATATTTGAATTAAGCAATTTTTTGTCTCTGTCGATGCGTGTCACCCAAAATGAGTTCACGTGTCTCCTCTGACACGCGTGTCATAGGTTCGCCATCACTGCCCTAGATATCTAGTTGAAATTGTTTTATTAAAAATATCTAATTCCTAATCCAACTAAAACACAAAATCTCTTTACTCAATATATTTAATCCCACAATAAATATATTTAATTGTAAAATTCAGTTAGGTGAATTTATATTTAAAATCATTGCGTTAATTAACAAAGTTTCTCTTAGAAATGTTAAAAGGAAAACTTTCTCCCTACTCCCTCCTAATGAAATCATTATGGTATCTTTATAACTCCAGGAAATTAATGTCTTCAGCTAGTTATTTCATGAATTCATGTTTTATTGAGTGTTCTTTTCATATTTTCTTTTTTTTGGATGACATTCTACTAAATATGAGAATATGAGGAGATAGAGGTTAGTTACTCTTGTACTTTCCCTCACCCCCATCATACACACACACACACTCTTTCCCACTCCCAGAGGCCTTGAAAATGGAAAGAAAGATGCACCAGAGCTGGACAAAACAGGAGTTTAAGAAAAGTTGCAGAGAAGTTGTAACCATAAATTGATCTTAGAGTGAATTTGCAATTCAAATTCATATCACCTGGACTATACAAAATACCTTAAATGTGTGAATTTAGTTTAAAATAGCCCATAACTAATAGTGCTTCTGAGCACCTGACAGAAACTAATGCAAATTCTGTGGTAAATATACTATATTTTAAAATTCAGAGAAATAGCACAAATTATTTCCCAATGAATATGAAAAGCTACAAGGAAAATGAGGCTTCATGAATGAGACTTAGCAGACATACTAGGCAAGTGTGCACAATTTGATTTGGAGGCCATTGCATTGTGCATGTTATGCCAATGCATAGAATTGAATAAGCCTCTCAATTTGTATAACTCTTACTGTAGAAATTTATTGTACTTTTTAAAAACTGTTGAGTGTCCCATCCCCTATTAGGGTTCATTTATGGAAGCAATAGTGATGATATCCAGCAACCATGATAGTGGCCTGAGGTTGGAGAAAAGTGTAAACAAGCCATACTATACCACTAAAATACAATCAGTTTTCATGCTGCTTTTGCGGTTGATTTTGTTTCCATTTACCTTCAAAGCTTGGTTTTCTGGTTTTCATTTGGTTTTCCAAGCTTCTATTTCTTGAGTTTATTCCTATTTTTGCTTAATAAAGCTGGAGATAGGGGTTTTTTGTTTGTTTCCGACCAATTACTCTGACTGATACACTCCACTGCCTTCACATAGAAGAACCCTGCACATTGCTTCAATTGTTCGTACCTTGTGAACACACTCTAGGGCAGTGATGGCGAACCTTTTGAGCTTGGCGTGTCAGCATTTTGAAAAACCCTAACTTAACTCTGGTGCCATGTCACATATAGAAATTTTTTGATATTTGCAACCATAGTAAAACAAAGACTTATATTTTTGATATTTATTTTATATATTTAAATGCCATTTAACAAAGAAAAATCTACCAAAAAAATGAGTTCGCGTGTCACCTCTGACACGCGTGTCATAGGTTCGCCATCACTGCTCTAGGGGAACTTACCTCTCCTGATCTGTGGACTCTGAACAAGTTCTCCTGTGTAGAGAGGTTTTTTTGTTGTTTTTTTTTTAAATATATATATATATATTTTATTGATTTCAGAGAGGAAGGGGGGGGGGAGACAGAGAAATAGAAACAACAATGATGAGAGGGAATCATTGATTAGCTGCCTCTTGTATGCCCCCCAATGGGGATAGAGCCTGCAACCAAGGCATGTATCTTGACTGGGAATTGAACTGTGACCTCCTGGTTCATGGGTTGATGCTCAATCACTGAGCCATGCAGGCTGGGCTGTAGAGAGGTTTTTAAATAAAATTGCTTCAGTTTATACTTCTGGTTGATTTTTTATCTGTTTTCCCTTCCAAGTCCCAGTGGATACCAATATCAATTTAAACACTGACAATGCTCTATTCTCTATTCACATGTTTAGAAAGAGAAAATTCATCGTTTTTCAAAGTAACATATTCCATTTCTTTTTCTTAAAAAAAAATGACTGCAACCTATTCGTAACCTCTCTTATATTGAGTGCCAGTTTGCCCTGTTGTTGGGTCTAATTCCAATTATTAGAGCACCCAGAAAAGCTATCTCACCTTTCCATATAAAAACACTTAAAAATAGCTACCAAAGCTTGACACCTTTTTCTCTTCGTATTTTTCTTGTCAAAAGTGAAGATTTTTAGAATTTAATATTTGCCAACTCAATATAAGTATAAATCATCATTAATAAAGGATAAACACTAGCCATATTATCATTTTAAACAAAACAGTTACATTTTATCCTTTTCCTCAGAACTCTGCCTGCTATTTACACTACTTCTCATCCTTTCTCCTAAAGGATTCCAAGTTTTTTCCTTGTTCATCTGTTAGTCATTTCAATAAAAATGTAACACAATTTTAATTAGAACAACTGTATATAATGGGTTGGTGATATTGGATCCAAATTTATATATATTTTTGGCCTTCTATCTATAACTTGATTATAAAATACCTTTGAGTAAAGTAAGAGACTAATGAAGGCCTACTCTGAGTTACTGTACTACACAAAGTTTGATTTTATTCTACTTTCCTTTCCATATCCTTTCACCCCTTTCTTCCTTGCCTTCATGATCTCTTCTTCTTCGACTTAAACCTTTTCACAGGAAGAAATATGATCCAATTCACTGAGATTTAAGTGGCTGGTGGTCTGAAACATGTTCATCTTCTGTTACTATCTGCAGTTTAAACAAGGAATAAAGTCATATTGTTTTTAGTGGGGAAGGGTGTGTGTGTGTAGGGGGGGTATGTATGAGATCTTCATAATAGCCATTAAGTCACATTATGCATGTAAAGCTTAGACTAAACAATGAATTATCTAATACATTTTGCAATTTTATTATATACCTTGAAAGAATGTACATAAATTTTCATATACAGGAAGTATGATCTAATGCCAGACATATAGTGACTTCTTATACATTGATTAATTGACTAAAATTTCAGAACACTGAGAAGGTAGGAATTGTAGTTGATGTAACATTTTAAGATCCTATTATAGAGAAATTAACAGAAACTCTGGCTTTCTATATTGGGCTCTGAATAGATGATTCCATCTTAGGCAGCTATATATTTGAACAGTGGGTTAGTTGCAATTTCTGGTTGGAAATTTAATAGCAATGAATATTTTTTTAAAAACTTTCTTATGAAGGATTATGTTACCAAGTAGCATTTGACATTTGGATACATCTTGTGGGATACAGGAGCTTCATCTCTATGGTAGCTGTTCATAAAGCCTTAGATCAAATTGATTCTGTTTACCCTTTAGTTAGAAGGCCAGTCAAGGCACAGGAGAGGGATGAGAGTAAGTTTTCAAATGTAAAAATTTCTACAACTCAGTAAAGGTTATAAATACTACATTAAATTTATTTGATTGTGAATTCATTATTTTCACATTTTTGTTGTTGTTATTCCTCAACTCTTTATTATGTCAACTTTTCATTTTGACAACTTTTAAACTTTCAGAAAAGTTGAGAGAATAGTATGATGAACACGTGTACACTCTACACCTAGATTCATAATATTTTGTAATACATACTTTTTCTATACAAATCAATGTCTCACTTTTTTTCTCTGCTATTTAAAAATATTTGAATACATTATGGCATCTTCTGATGGTCACTCTGGACCTGCCTGTAGGTCTACTCATTATGTAAAGCCTTTTAGTCTTTGGCATTTGAGGATCAGATCCATGAATACTTTAGCATTTTTCTCTAAAAATAAGGTCATTATTCACAATACCCTTATCATATGCTAGAAATTTAACATTGACATTATAATATCACTTATTATACAATTCAGTCTATATTTAGATTTATCCAGTTTTCACAAAATAGTATTTATGTTTTTATTCAATATTTTAATAAGGATTATAAATGGAATTTGATAGTGATATCTCTTTATTTTTGTTATATAAATTTCAGAAATTTGATATAGATTACTTTTATATTTAGCAACTATGAAAAGTGTCTTAGCTCTCATGAAAAAATGTATAAATCCAGATAATCTAGAAATATTTCACTATGATTTTTATGATATAGTTGATTTTATTAATTAAAGTGATTTTAATTCCTTGAAAATAGTTATGAATATATGTGTTCATGATGCTTAATTGAGTTAAATCTATTGTCTCTTTTGTAAAAAATAATTTTATTTTAAAAATAATAATACAGTAGAACTGGCTTTTTCTTTTCTAATTGCCACCACAATAAGGTTACAGAATAGTTCCATCATAGCCCAAAATGCTTTATCACTTTATAGTCACACCCCAGCATCTTCACACTGTCTCTGAGAACCACTGTTCTGTTTTCTGTCCCTTAGCTTGTCTTTCCTAGAATGTCAATAAATTGAATCAGGTAGTATATACCCCTTTGTGACTGGCTTCTCTCAGTGCAATATCTTTGAGATTCATCCAGCTTGTGTGTATCAATAATTTATTCCTTTTTACGGGTGAATAGTGTTTTACTACTAGTATATGGATATATGACAGTTGTTTATGTATTCATCCATTGAAGGGAAATTTTATTGTTTCCAGCTTTTGGCTATTAAAAATAAATCTGTTAACATTTATGTATACATTTTGGTGTGGACATAAATTTCCATTTCACATTGATAAATACCAAGAAGTAAATTGCTTGGTCATATGGTAAATGTGTGTTTAGCTTTGTAAAAAACTGCTAAAAATGTCTTTCAACATTTGCATCATCTTGGCATTGGAGTTAGTTGATTATCTTTTTTCCATGTGAGTTTGTATACTGTATATTTTATAAGACCTGGAGTCTTATTTAGATCTTATGAATAATGTTGATGTGTTTGTTTTGATCTTCTGTGGGCTGTGGTTCTGAAGTCAGGTCTGTTTTACAAGGCTGTTTGGTCTGTCCTGTATGTGCATCTTCTGATGGTCACTCTGGACCTGCCTGTAGGTCTACTCATTATGTAAAGCCTTTTAGTCTTTGGCATTCAAGGATCAGATCCATGTATGGGCTGGTCCAGAATGAATCCACCAGTTTAAAACAGCTGAATTGCTTTTCTGATTCTGCTTCTCAGTTATGTCCCAGGTACTCTCTGCTCCCCTGGGGTCTGCTTTTTATTCTGCAGTAAAAAAAAAACTACTCCCTTCAGCAGTGGCACTACATCCAGAGTTGAGGGGTGGGAAGACAGCGACATAGGAAACAACCTACAGAGTTTGGTCCTGCCCTTTCAGTGTTGCTGGTGTAGTTTCACCTCCCTCAGTTTTGGCTTCTGCAGCCTCTCATTTCTAGCATTGCTTATCATAGCTGTGGTGGGACTCCCAGGGATTTTGGCAGGAGAAAAAGGAGAAAAAGAAAAAAAGAACCTAGGGATTTCTCCTACTCTCTCTCTGCATTTTAAGAGTTTAGAGAATTTCTCCAGGATCTCATTCACAACACACAGTACTCCCTTTGGGTTCCTGTCTTCATTGAATTCAAGCTAGAGATAGTGGAAGAAAACAAATGCTAAATGTACTACTGTTTCAATAGTATTTTGAATTCTGATTTTCTTTCCCAAAACTTCTTTTAGAGTTTTCAAATAAGTCTCTATATATTCTATCCAGGTTTTATAATTGATTGGTAGCAGGTGAAGAGAGACTGGTTTTCATTTCATCTCAGAGGAACCAGAACTGCTAATTGAATTTTTTAGCAGAATTGAGGATGTAATTGTCAGACCATCTATTTCAGTACATAACTTCTGAATTGTGGAAAATGTGAATTTAAAACATACATCAGGCTTTTTCTGTTGTCATTGTTATTTGTACCTTTCACATGAGATAAAGTTTGTGAAAGGTATAAGTAGAACATTATAAGAAGAAATTCATCTAAAATGAAATATTAATTCATTACTTTATTCATGCTATAAAAATTTAATAAAGCCAACTTTTGGCCTAGGTCTATAGATATGATAATGAACTAGATAGGCAGAGATTCTCTAGAAGAGGGAATAAGACAGGCATGTATAGTACACTAGAGGCCCGGTGCATGAAATTCGTGCACTGGGAAGGGGGGTGTCTCTCAGCCCAGCCTGCACCCTCTCCAATCTGGGACATCCCCCCTCACAATCCAGGACTGCTGGCTCCCAACTGCTCGCCTGCCTGCCTGCCTGATTGTCCCTAACCATTTATGCCTGCCAGCCTGATCACCCCTAACCACTCCCCTGCCAGCCTTAGCAACACCTAACTGCTCCCCTGCCAGCCCAGTCACCCCCAATTGCCCTCCCCTGCAGGCCTGGTTGCCCCTAACTGCCATCCCCTACTGGCCTGATTGCCCAAAACTGCCCTCCCCTGCCGGCCATCTTGTGCCCACGTGGAGGCAACCATCTTGTGCAAGGGCATGACAGTCAATTTGCATATTACCTCTTTATTATATAGGATTGTAAAAATACTATGATCAGAAGTGCAAAGGGACCTCATAATTGGATTTTTAAAAACATTTTACCATTCATTCTTTAAGATAGATCTTTTGTGGCTCTATTAATATTAAATGTACATGAATATATTCATACATAAAATAGCTGAAGATTTTATTAAAATACATTTAAAACAATTATATAAATTAAGTAAATAATTGGCCCAGCAGGTATTTTTGCAAATGAAGGCATACAATTTTTTCTCTCTCAAGACTTTAAATGCAATGTTATTTACATAAGAAGTAAACTATAATTTTAACAATAAATAAACAACTTCCAACCTCCTTAGCTGCCAAACTGGAAAAACAGAAGTCTTTTAAAATTATCTTCTGCTAGGATAAATATCTTATATCAGTGTGTACATTGTACTCAGTTCCCTATGTAGTTTTAGTTATGTTTTTATTTATTAAATTAATTGGGGTGACATTGGTTAATAAAATTATGTAGGTTTCAAGTGTGCAATTCTGTAATATATCATCTGTATATTGCATTGTGTGTGTTTACTACCAACAGTCAAATCTCCGTCTGTCACCATATGTATATTTGACCATCCCTTTACCCTTTCCCATGTCCCCCCACTCCCCATCCTTTCTCATATATGAGTGAAATCATATGGTTCTTGACTTTTCCATCTGACTTACTTCACTTAGTATGATATTCTCAAGATCCATTCATGTTGTCACAAATAGCAGCATTTCACTTATTCTTATGGCTGAATAGTGTTCCATTGTGCATATATACCACATATTCTTTATCAAATTATCTATCAAAAGACACTTTGGTTGTTTCCATGTCTTGGCCACTGTGAATATGCTGCAGTGAACATAGGGGTACATATATATTTATAAATAAATGTTTTTAAATTTTTTGGGTAGATGCCCAAAAGAGGAGTTGCTGGGTCATGTGGTAACTCTATACTTAATTTTTAAAAATAATTTACTTACATTTAATATTTTATAAAACAGCCAATATTTTATTATATCCAAGATTATCAATATGACCCATAACACATGACGTGGCTCTTTGTCAATTCTGAATTATATCCATAAAGAGCCTAATAACTATTAAAATGGAGAAAAAGATGACTTGACTATTGAGTGCTTTCTAGTAGTTATGTCACAGACATAGCAGTGGAAATGAAGCACCCACTGCTTCATCAGAGCTCACAGTATCTCTTTGCTCCTCTGGGCTCAGGAGTGCAGGTGGCAACCTGATTCCTCCCCTCTTCTGAGAACACAGTGAGCTCCAGTCTGCATCTGTCTGTGGCATTGGACTACACTCTTCTCCCTTCTCTCCTCCCCTGCTTGATTCCATTTGCCCACCTTTTCATGTTTCAATGTGCGGATTTCTCAGACGTGTTTGTGTGTTGAGCAAGGAATTCTTTGTTGAACTATAGCTGTTCAAATTGTTGTAACTTCAAGGGGAGAGACCAGGGGAACTTTTCATACACAATTTCTCTGTTGTCACGCCCTAAATAGCTTTATATCCAATCCCTAAGAGGTCAAATTAATCATTAGGCATTTTCCTAAATCAGTGTTTAGATGTAGAATCAGTAAACCAGATATTGAACTCGAACTAAAATATCATTAGCTATAGATTTTAAAGATAGATTTAGACCTGCAAATGTGATATATAACTGATGACTTTTTAAATTCTAGAATATTAAAAATTAAGTGAAATAATGAGTTTGGAACTTGGTGACTTTGGCTAGGAACATTCATCATGTCCTTTCATAGTTACCTTCTTTCCCCAGTATAATTTCTTCACTATACTTTCTTGTATCTACTAATTAGAATGCAATTTCTAATATTTTTCACTTTAGGAATTTCTTTATACCAGGCTACTTCTGTTTCATATAACAGCATATGAATATTCTTACTATTTTGTAAAAGAAAATTTGTGAGAAACTTAGACAATTTGATGTTATTGAGAGATCTCATCTCTTTCATTCTTGTAGTAGCATACATAAATTATACTCCTCCTGTATGTAATCAGGCATATTTCTTGGCCTTGGAGAAACAAAGAAATAGTCCCTGATCTTTAAGACCTTATGTGGTAAGGTAGAAAGAGATGATAATAAAACAGATGAAAAAAATAAATGCCAAAATATAAGGAATACAAGTGTAATACATGCACATTTAATTGACTTCCCTTTAACCAATGCACTAGATTAACTTATCTTCTCAATTGCTCTGTAAAACACACTGACAGATGTTCATAATATACTAAACCTTTAGTAATAGCCTTCTCTCTAACATAGCTGCAAAGTTCTATCCCTAGCAATTGACGTTTATGCTCCCAAGAATCAGTTGTATTTATCCCAAACTACTTTATTCCAATAGAACTTTTATTATAATTACTGAATAAAATATTAAAAACTGTTGAAATAAGAGAGTGAAATATTCATTGGCATTAAAATGAGCTTTAGAAAGATTATAAAGTTAAGTTACTAAAAACTTTTAAAATTATGTATGACTAAATTATTTATGGGGTAAAATCATAAAAATATTCTAATGATGGTTACATAAGTAATTATAGATAATTAATTATTGGTGTGGCTAACTGAAAGATACCTGATGCTGACTTTAATAAGAAGACCCTTACTTAGAGAAAAGCCTTAGCTTCACATCAAAAGATTGGTAAGTAGATATTCATTTATGTTTAAAGTAAAGTAATATGTAGAAGGTATTTATTGTTTTTATGATTTCTCAACTTAACTAATGTTATTGATTAATCCACCAACACACATATTGAAATAGACAGCTTTCATAGTCAGTGGAACAAATATTTCTTTTTCTAATGATTCCTGTTTTATTTGCTGTGTGAAACATCAAAAAAGATTTTGAATATTAAGCAACTGTGAGGATTTTCTTTACATTACCATTCCTACTTTTCCCTTCTTTTCCCCTTTAGTTTTGTCTTCTGAATTGTTATGCTTTTGTATTCAGTGAATACTAGCAACTCTTTGAAGCCAAAGTTTGGCAATTCCTTCTACAATACTAGTAATAATTAACATACAACCCAAATACTTTGTTCATTCTTTTATTGATAATTTATGTCTATAACTGTGTCCATATGTCTATAAATTTATGTCTATAAATGCAGGTCAAAATGTGCCCAGTATTATCTCTCAGATTTGAAGTCTATTCTACATATTATCTAATGAGATGACAAAAGCATTATGTTGAAATAGGTCATTGGAATGGAGCCAAAAGATATGATTTCTAGGACTGGGTTCAGTGTTAGCTGGGATGACCTTGACAAGGCATTTATTTATGTTTTTTTTAAGTATTAAAATGGAGGGTTAAACTAAGTTACTTCAGAAAATTTTTTCTTTTTTAAAACCTAAACAAAATAACCCAAACAAACCCAATCATCTTTTTATATATTATGAGTTATTTCAGAAGGCTGGGGTTCTGATTTTTGACTCTGCAAGTATTATTACACTGATACCAAAATCAGACTTATAACAACTCTGATTTCCCAATCAGAAAATGTAGAAAGGACTAGCATAAAAGTAGTAACCATAGTCTTATGGATCCTAAAATAAGGGAAATACATTAACTTGGAGGGAGGGGGGGAATTCAGTGGCTTTTAAAAAAATAAAGATAAAGTTGATTTATAATAATGTCAACATGTACTTCTTTTTTGGTAGCAGGAACAAAATAAATGAAAGCTTAACAAGTCTCAGTAAAATTCTAAATGTCATTGGCTGCCTTATATTTTATCCATGTAGAAAATCTGATGATTAATTCTACAAATAAATGAGTTTTAGACTGAACTGAACATGTTCTAAGACTTCTTCATTTTGATCCTTTTGACTTGTTTCCCTATGTTACTTTTACTCCTAATTGTGCTATGTAGCTTTGGCTTAGATTCCAGCAAGTCAGGCAAACTGGAATAATTGTCCTGAAAATAAAGTTTTTATACCACTGGTCTATCATTTGTCTGGTTTTCTGATTTTGTTGGCCTTGGAGCAGAATTAATTATATCTTACTTTGATATCATTGTCAGATATGTATTTATAGTATTCTCTTTTTTTTTCTTTTTAGAAGTATAATTTACATAAATAGCAGAAGAACAGTAATTTTGATATTGAAAAATTTGTGGCACTGACATTTTTGTCATGATCTTCTTAAGGTTCTTAAAAGAAGCATTGTTCTATAATAGATTGGTCTTGTTTTCTTTTATGTTCTTTTCATAATAAAAACAAACTCTGGTTATAGGACAGATTAGGGTACCTCCCTCCATTTGTAAGTTTGTGGGTATTTACGAATCATATATTGAGAACCTGAGGTCTACAGCAGTGTTTTTCCAAGAGTTGTGATCTTGGGCTGTCTACATCAGAATCACCTAGAATGCTTGTTTATAAAGTTTATTTCTGACCTTCATTCAAAGCCTATTGAATCAGAATCTACAATGATGAAATTCAGGAATCTGGATTTTAACTAGCTCTCATATGGCTCAAATATCCACTAAGCTAGATTAGTGGTGTCTGAAATGGGTTTCATGCACTCCAAGTACAGTTTTTTGAAATCTTTGTGGCAGAGACTATAACTTATTCACCAAAATCCACTGTCCCTTCTTTCTTCCTAATCTTCCTTGCAGTTAGGTGGGGCCATGTGCTGACTGCCAGCCAATGGAATATGAGCTTGCATTATATGTTTGCTACTTCCTGACCTGGCCCATATAAACTTCTATGCATATGATTCCATGTTCTTTTGTACTCTGACTTACTAGGATTGAGATAGGCATAACAAGCTTGGAAGCCAAATGTTGAAAATAATAGAGCCTTGTCATTGAATTTTGGGGGAGATATTAGAACATCTTAGCCTACCTTCTCTATTTAATATGGAAATACTTTGTGTTGGTAAGAAAATGTTAAAACATTTTTATCTGAAATTTTAGAATATAAGCTTTGCCAATGTTTAGTATAGATATTGTCACTGGCATGCAAGTGTATGGTAAGGTATCCAAAGGGCAAAGGATGTTCCATGATGTAAAGGGGTTCACAATGATACCCTCACTTGTTCATTTGCTTTCAGTTTATGGGTACCCTGGTAAAGTGGATTTATATATTCCATTATATAGTTCTGATTGCACTAACTCTTACAAAATAGGCAAGTGACTTTAAAAGATTCCTGCAAATATACCACAGGTTGTAGATAGACAATACTGATAATATAATCAACAAGAAAATGGCAGAGCTGAGTCTTATAGTTTTAGCAGGATACTTTTTTTTTTGTAATCACATTTTAAAGCTTTCAAAATCAAATCTAATCAAAGGTAAGCCAATGATGATTATAAACACTATCTACATATATAAAAGGCTAAGTGACCATCCGACCATCCAACGGGCCAGTAGGTGTAATACGTACTGACCACCAGGGGACAGACACTCAATGCAGGAGCTGCAGAGCTGCAGTGACTTGGCAGCTGCGGTTCTTGGGTGACACACCCTGAAACTAGAGAGGAGGGATCCCGATTCCTCTTGGGGCCTTGCGATTCCACCTTTAGCTGTGGGTTATGTTGTTGCTGGTGCACTGTCGGCCCCAAATCTGGTTTACTGCACACTTGCATTTGCTTTCCACACCCTGTGTGACAGCAACTTTGCAGAGTGCCCTCTCTCACTCCAGGACCCCTCAGGGGATGTCAGAGAGCCGGTTTTGGCCCGATCCCTACAGTCCAGGCCGAGGGACCCCACCTGCAGGAGGGACCCCACTCACTCCGCAGAGACCGGGGAGGGACCTTGGGAGGTTGGCTCCGTCCAGCCCGTCTTGCCCAGTCCTGCCCTGCCAGCCACCTTCTAATTAATTTCCTTTCAATGTTCACAAATCTGTGCACTGGGTCACTAGTTATAAATAAGGATTTATATTCACTTTTTTGAACAATGAACTACTTCATCTTAAGTATATTTTATATATTGAAATATTACCTAATGACAACAGTATATTAATATAATTTATACATAAATACACATACATAAACTGTGAGTGCATGCTAAACATTTTTATAGATATAATGGCCAATCAAAAATATTTGAAAAACATTGATCTAGATCTACACAATTCAGTATGGTAGCCATTAGCCACATGTTGCTAGTAAGCAGTTGGAAGGTGGCTAGTCCATATTGGGATGTAAGTATAAAATACACATTGGACTTATATAAAATATCTCTTCAATAATTGTTAATATTTATTATTTGCTGAAGTCATAGTCTTTTCATTATATTGAGTTAAATAAAATAGACTTTAAAATTAATTTTACCCATTTATTAACAGTACTAGCATGCTGTACATACTCTTCTGTACTTTAAAAAATTTTATATAGTTCATAAATAGTGGTCTATATTTTTACACTTAGTACTGCCTTTTTCTTTTACAATAGTTGCATGGTATTCTATTTATGAAATATTGAATTTGAATTAATGAGTTTCCTAATGATGGACATTTGAGTTGTTTTCAGTTCTTCGTTATAAACAAATCCTCATGAATATCCATGTTATGTGTTTTTGCATGCATATGCAAATACAGGTTAAATTATAAATTAAAAACCTGTAGTGCATTTACACTATGGAATACTATGCAGCAGTAAAAAAGAAGCATCTCTTACCCTTTGAGACAGCATGGAGGGACCTGGAGATTATTATGCTAAGCAAAATAAGCCAGTCAGAGAAAGACAAATATCACATGATTCCATTCACATGTAGAATCTAATGAACAAAATAAACTGAGGAACAAAATAGATCCAGAGACATAGAAGCATGGAACAAACTGTGGAACTCTGAGGGAAGGTGGGGGTGGATGGGTGGGTGGATGGATGGATGGATGGATTGGTGGGATGGAAGAGATCAACCAAAGAACGTGTATGCATATATGCATAACCCATGGACACAGACAGTAGTAGTGTGGTGAAGGCCTAGGGTGGTGGACAGGGACAGGTTAGAGGGGTCAATAGAGAAAAAAGGGGGACATGTGTAATACTTTCAACAATAAAGATTTAAAAAGTGAAAAATAAATAAAAACATTAAGTAGGGGAAAAAAAAAGAGTGGAATCACTGGGGCAAAGATTCATGTTCATTTAATAGCCATCAACAAATTTCCTCCATCTATATAACTTATAATCTCAGTAGCAATATATTGTAGAACCTGTTTACCCACATCCTTGTTAGTACATTCTTAGAAAAGGTATTTTCTTGTTAATCTGAGATGTTTCCTTTGTGTCGATTTGCTTTGCTTGTAATTGGAGTGACATTGGTAATCATTTCATATGTTTAAAAGCCATTTATATTTCCTGTTTGTTCCTGACCTTTGCCCATTTTTCCATTTATTTTATTTTTCCTTATTGATTAACAGCTGTTTCAACATTAATCCTTAACCTAGCAGTGTGTTGATACAGTATTTTAAAGTTTATCATTTACCTTTTGACTTTCTGAAGGTATTTTTTCTATGCAATGTGTTTCCTTTTTATTGAAGTATAATTAGCATACAATATCCTATTAGTTTCAGGTATATGTCATAATAATTTGATATTTATATACATTATGAAATGATTACCACAATTAGTGTGGTTACCATCTGTCACCATATAAAGTTATTACAATATTATTGACTATACTCTCAATACTGTACACTAGAGGCCCAGCACATGATTAAATCGCACGCGGTTAGGATCCCTAGGCCTAGCTGCAATCAGGGCCATGTCCACCGCCCAGCATCGCTCCTCCACCTCCGTGGCCCCTGCCCCGTGAACTTCCACGCTCACAGCCCCCACCCTGCGAGGCTCCTCCGCCTCAGCCACTGCCGCAACGCTCTTTTGCCTCAACGCCCTACGAAACCCATACTCTCAGCTCCCCGCCCCGCTCCGCTCCTCCGCCCCGCTCCTCCGCCTCTGTCCACTGCCCCTGCCCCGCGATGCTCCTCCGCCATCCCAGGAAGCTCCATGCTCACAGCCCCGCCCCGTGAGGCTCCTCGGCCTCCGTGGCCCCGCCATGCTGTGAGAACTGGACTGGTCCTTTGGTCATTTGGGTCCACAGCTCCCTCCTCCCGCCGCCACACCATGGGCAGCTGGGGGCCCACAGCTCCGACTCCCTCATCTCCCTAGCCAACTGTTTGGTTGTCTGTGGGTCGTGACGGCACCTGGCTTTTTATATATATTAGAATTACATCCCCCATTACTTATTTATGTTATAACAGGAACTTTGTACATCTTTTTTTGTGTCTTACTGATTTTTTTTTGTTAGAGCGAGGAAGGGAGAGAGAGAAACATCTATGTGAGAGAGAAACATTGATCTGTTGCCTTCCATATGTGCCTGACCAGGGATCAAACCTGCAACTGGGGTCTGTGTCCTGACCTGGAATTGAACCTGCCACCCTTTGGTGCTCCAAACAACTGAGGCAGCACAGGAACTTTGTACCTCTTAATTCCCTTCACCTTTATCACCTTTCCTCTTCTTCCTCCTCACTCTGCTAACCACCTCTTTGTTTCCAGTATCTATGAGCTTGTTCTCTTTCATTTATTTATTTACTAGAGGCCCGGTGCACAAAAATTTGTGCACTGGCGG
>NW_005369967.1:1090890-1099315 GCF_000412655.1 Myotis brandtii
GGAGCCGGCACCCCCGGTCAGGGGGTGTCGCCTGGCCTGCTGCCTGGCTTTCCGATGGCGATCACCGGCTAGGGGGCGGGCAAAGGCGGCCTTTGCCTGCCCCCCAGCTCTTGCCTGCCGCCTGGGTTTCCTATCACGGTTCTTCCGTCTTTCCCCTTTTGCCTCCCATCATTGCGCGTATGCAAATTAACCGCCATCTTTGTTGGCAGTTAATTTGCATATCACCCTGAGTAGCCAATGGGAAGTGTGTCAGAGGTACAGTTAATTAACATGTTTGTCTATTATTAGATAGGATTTTTTTTTTTAGATTTTACATATAGGTGACATATGGCACTCACCTTATTTCACTAAGCAAATACCCTCTAGGTTTACCCGAGTGATTTGTTGCAAATGGCAAGATTTCATTCTTTTTTATGTCTGAGTAATATTGTGTATATACCACATCTTCTTAATCAATTCATCTATCAGTGGACACCTAGGTTTTTCCCATTTCTTGACTATTGTAAACAATGCTGTCTCGAACATAGGGTTGCATATATCTTTTCATATTATCATTTTCATTTTCTTTGGATAAATACTCAGAAGTGGAATTACTGGGCCATATAGTAGATCTATTTTCAATTTTTGAAAAATCTCCATGCTGTTTTCATAATGGTTACACTAGTTTATAATCCCACCAACAGTGCATATGGGTTCCTTTTTCTCTACATCATTGCCAACACTTGAAATTTGTTGTCTTTTTTGATAACAGCCATTCTGCCAGATGTGAGGTGATTTTCATTGTGGTTGATTTGTATTTTCTTAATGATTAGTGATATTGAGTGTCTTTTTATGTATCTATTGGTCTTCTGTAAGTCTTTGGAGAAATGTCTATTCAGGTCCTCTGTCCATTTTTAATTGGATTATTTGTCTTTCTGATGTTGAAATGTAATATTTTATATATTAATCCCTTATGGGATATATCACTTGCAAATATCTTCTCCCGTTCAGTAGGTTGCCCCTTTACCTTGTTGATGGTTTTCTATGTTGTGAAATGGCTTTTACTTTGATGTTATTTATTTTGTTGATTTTTGCTTTTAGTGCCCTTGTCTGAGGAGACTAATTCAAGAAAATATTCCTAGCCCTAACCGGTTTGGCTCAGTGGATAGAGCGTCAAGCCTGTGGACTCAAGGGTCCCAGGTTCGATTCCGGTCAAGGGCATGTACCTTGGTTTCGGGCACATCCCCAGTAAGGAGTGTGCAGGAGGCAGCTGATCGATGTTTCTCTCTCAGTGATATTTCTAACTTTCTACCCCTCTCCCGTCCTCTGTAAAAAATCAATAAAATATATTTTAAAAAAAAGAAAATATTGCTAAAACTGATGTCAAAGAGCTCCCTCCCTATGTTTTCCTCTAGGAGTTTTACTGTTTCAGGTCTTATATTCAAGGCTTTAATCCATTTTAAATTTACTTTTTATATGGTGTAAGATAGTGACCCATTTTCATTCTTTTGCATATAGCTGCCAGTTTTCCCAGTAGTATTTATTGAAAAAACTGTCATTTAATCCCCATTGTATATTTTTCCTTGCTTTGTCATAGATAGTTGACCATATATGTGTGGGTTTATTTCTGGGCTCTCTATTATATTCCATTGATCTACAGTGGGGCCTTGACTTACGATTGTCCCGACTAACGAGTTTTTCGAGATATGAGCCGTCTCTCGGCCGATTTTTTGCTTTGAGTTGCGAGCTAAAATTCGGGTTACGAGCCAGCTTCAGATACCCCACCGCTAGTTGGCGCAGCGAACGTCACAGTGAACGCCACAACATCAGCCCAGCATCACGTGTCTCACTCGTTCACTTTTGATTTGACATACGAGTAATTTGAGTTACGAGCTCCATCATGGAACGAATTAAACTCGTAAGTCAAGGCCCCACTGTATATATCTGTTTTTGTGCCAGGATTATACTATTTTGATTACTGTAGCTTTGTAGTATATTTTGAAATCATTAAGCATGATTACTCCATCTTAGTTTTTTTTTTTTCAAGATTGTTTAGTTATTCTCGGGGGTTTTTGTGGTTCTATACAAATTTTAGCATTCTTCTAGTTCTGTGAAAAATGCCATTGGTATTTTGATGGAGATGCCATTGTATCTCTATATTATTTTGGTTTACTCATTTCTTTTTACTTTTCAAATTGGGCTACTTAGAAAAACTTAAATTACAGTGCATCTGGCATAAATTTCCTTTGGGCTGTGCTAACCTAGAGTTTAAAAGCACTGACTGGGGAATTAGAAGCTCTCAATTTCCCACACAGTTCTTTTTTTTTTTTTAATCCGTCTGAATAATGAAGATGACACATCTTATTTATAATTAGAATATAGCTCACATCTGAACTGATAATTTTTGTGTCATTGTGAGAGATTAATATATCAATGAAATTAATGGGGAGAACTGTTGATTTTAGGAGGCTGCTTAGAAACTTTCAAGTGCTACCAAACCTTAATTGTGTCTATCTTTTACCATGTTTCTATGGACATAGCTATAAAATTATTGCAAACCAATTTGAGCTTAAATTGAGATTTTTACCAAACACTTGTGATATTGCTAAATGAAAGTCTTCAGAGGATTACTTAACACTTGAGTAATTCTGCTGATTGCAGTAACATTCATAAATAATTGCTTGTTTTTAATTTATGGTTAGAACAGTTCAATGGGGTTTAAAAAAAATGTTTGCCCGAATTTAATATCATGTGCCACTACTGTGTTTAGGACTTACTGATTTGTCACAAATATAGATGAATTCCTGTACAATAGTTACTGTTTACTTGGATATAGACACAACTTAATTTTTAAAAAACTGACTTTAATATTTTTAACTCATATTTTCAGTGGAAATGTACTTTTAAAGGGAAATAAGAGGTTTTGTCTTAATTTCATGTTGAACCTCAAATTGTAAAATTTCTTATAATAATCCTGAATGAGCCTACTTTTTGCTATATACGATGTGGTCCTTGGTCCAGCAGCCTTAGCATCACCTAAGACCTAGTAAGTTATGCAGTACTTCAAGTTCCACATCAGATCTACCCCTTCAAAATTCACATGTTAAAGTATAAGAAGTGCTGTTCTTGATACCCCGGTTTTAACCTATAAATCTACATTTCTGCTGAGACTGCCACCTAGTGACAGATTTATAAAATTTCTTCCACTAAGAAATCCATTTTTTTCTTTCTTCTTATCAAAGTAGTAAAATAATTAATACAGAAATGAAGAGCACAAAGTTAAAAGGAAGATCTTCTTCTCCCACATCCAGTCCTGTATCAGTTCCCTAAAGACAGTCATTTTTAACTGTTTCTGATTTTAGTTGTTCTTATGATTACTTTCATAACTAAAGATGGTAGTCCTATTCCTTTGTTTCTAAGTCTGTTAAATTTAGAGAATATTTATAGACTTCTTGTTATAAAAGGTGAGGAATTGATTTATGCCATCCCATCTCTCTCTGCCCTTTTAAAAAACAATTATGTATGTTGATTTAGTTCTTTGATGAGTCTTTTTACTTAACAGTGCACATTCATTTCTCTTAACATAAAGTTTAGACAGCCTATCTTCACAGACTAAATCGTTCTAATCATATACAAAATCTACAAAGAATTAAAAGAAAGGATAATTGGAAGGCAATAAAATAGTTCCAAATTCATTCAATTGTACAAGTAAAACCTTGATACTGAAACCAAAACCAGCAAGCGAAGTACAGAGATTAATTATAGGCCAGCATCATTCCCAAAGAAAGATGGAAGTATTCACACAGAGTAAAAGTTAGCCAACAACATATAGAATGCATAGAAAAGATAATATATCTATTGGATAGGAGTTCCAGAAATACAGTGTGTTGTTAGTCTTTAAACTGGGCCAAAAGAAAAGAAGGCCTTCTAGAATGCTACCAAAAAAATATTTTGGCTGGTGAATGAATAAGAGAAGTAGGGGCGGGGTTTTACATGCTGGAGCTTACCTCGGGTCTGACCTTTAGGTGTTTCTCCCCACCAACTCACCACAATTATAATTAATTAATGTTTGTGCAATTATCTGCTAAATGTCTCCTTCCCTTTATTATAGAGGCCTGGTGCATGAAATTTATGCACTGGGGGGGGGGGTCCCTCAGCCCGGCCTGCACCCTCTCGCAGTCCGAGAGCCTATGGGGAATGTCTAGGATCCCTCGCTCCTTACTGCTCCTTAGTGCTGCCACAGAGGCGGGAGAGGCTCCTGCCACCACCACTGCTCTCGCCAGCTGTGAGCCTGGTTTCTGGCTGAGCGGTACTCCTCCTGTGGGAGCGCACTAACCACCAGGGGGCAACTCCTGCATTGAGCGTCTGCCCCCTGGTGGTCAGTGTGCATCATAGCGACCAGTCATTCTGGTCGTTTCACCGTAATGGTCATTTAGGCTTTTATTTATATAGATTGTGTTAAGTGCTGTGATTGTCTATCTTTTTGTTTCCTCAATCCTATACATTATCTGGCTCATGATTTTTTTTTCAAAACAGTATTTGTTAAGTATATTAATAAATCTGAATATTTAACTAAGTACTTATGGAGAGCTTATGAATTTATCATGCATGTAACATGAATATGAATTGCATGTTTATGTGGCATTAATTTACAGCTCTTAGTTAGGGCTTATTTAAAGTTTACAGAATACCTTAACACTTTTCTATTATTTGTTGTCACAATAATCCTGTGAGGTAGATGGTGGTATTATTCTGTTTTATAAATAACCATTGTGGAGTTTAAATAAATTATTTCCTGTAAGGATTTATAAGTGACAGATCCTAGACTTTAATCATTTGTTTTTTACTATTTCTTGGATTCTTATATTAACTTTTATCGTATGCTCAGTTCTTCATTGACTAAGGCATGGTTACAAAATTAAGGTAGAGCCCATGTGGGCTGGCTTAGTTGATTGGAGTGTCATCCTGATCAGAGCACATACCTAGGTTTCTGGTCAGTGCATGTACCTAGGTTGCAGGCTCCATCCATGGTCGGGTGCCTCCCAATCAGTGTTTTTCTCTCACATCAATGTTTCTCTCTGTCTCCCCCCGCCTTCCCTGTCTCTTAAAAATCAATAGAAAAAACATATCCTTGGGTGAGGATTTTTAAAAATTAGGGTATGTATAATTATTACTAAAATATGCAAATAAATGAATACTTTTATTTCACATGTACTGAGAATAGTAGTCATCCTTGATAATGAGCATGAAATTGCATAAATCTAGATTGTGTTCATTTAAATCTGAATCACATAAATGAAAACAGCAGTTGTATTTCTAAATTAATTTTATAAAGCAGGAATAGAAATTCATGGTAATCAATGAAGAAATAACACATAGTGGTCTTTGCATTACCTAAATCAGTTATTTTCTTGCTTGTTCTATTAATACTTGAATTCAGCTCATTAAATTTTCTATTATTTTTCAAATGAATTCAATCTGAGGTAATACAAGGAAAGGAGATGGAAACTGAGTAGAGCAAGACATGTTAGTTGAGAGTGGGTGTGTGTGAGATGGGGGTGGGGTATCCGGGAAAAGCAATGAGGATATTAAAACATAAAACTTAGTGTTATGTTTATTGATAGAATCTTCAAGAACTACCGGTATTTATTATATAAAATCATCTTTTTTGAAAAAATATGTAAACCTTATCTAAATGACTAATAAAGTATGCAGAAGTGTGTGTATACCTGTGTAAAAAGGGATATCTATTTTTACATTTACATATATCATTGCTTTTATGTGCACAAAGGTTTATTTCATGGTAGGGAGGAATACTTTTCACTTATACTTTCTTAACTTTGGAATTTTTTTATCATGTGAATGTATTTATTCCAAAAAGTAACTTAAATGAAAAAAATAATGATTTCGTAACCTGATGGAAGAAAACTATAATCGTATTGACTTTATGATTTTTGTGATTTTTCAATAGAATTAGCCTGGGAAGGGGACGGGAGCAGGGAGGAGGGGGGGTCTTTGCAGGGGTAGAGAAAGGAGGACATTTGTAATACTTTCAATAATAAAGATACATTTTTTAAAAGTTTTATTTTTTTTATTTGTTCTTAGCAATTTGATATTTACCATGGTTTTTTTTTTAGATTTTTGTGGTCCAATTGATAATAATAAAAAATTATTAAGTAAAGTATTGAATATATTTTAGCTTTATTGAGGTATAATTGAGACATACAAAATTTCATAAATTTAATATATACATCTTGATGAGTTTGGGATTTTGCATATAGCCATGCTACCATCACCATAATCAAGCTTCTCAATATAGCCATTACCTCCAAAAATGTCTTCTCATAATTTTGTGTTGTAGTTGTTGTTTTTTGTTAAAGAACACTTAACATGAAATCCATCTTAACAAGTTTTAAAGTACACAATACCATATTGTTAGCTATAGCTATTATATTGTACAGTAGATCTCTAAAATTTATTTTTTTTTCAAAACAGGAACTTTATACCTATTGAAAAACAATTTCTCATTTTCCCTTCCGTGGAGCCTCTGGCAGCCACTATTCCATTCTCTGCTTCGATGATATTGACTATTTTAGATACCTCATATAAGTGGAATCATGCAGTATTTATCCTTTTGTGACTGTCTTTTGTCACTTAGCATAAGGTTATCTAAGTTCATACGTGTTGTTACTAATGGCAAGGATTTCTTATTTTTAAGGCTGAATATATTCCATTGTATGTATGTACCACATTATCTGTTGGTGGACATTTGGATTATTTCCATAACGTGGCTATTGTGAATAATGCTGGAGTGAACATGGTGCATATATCTCTTCCAGATCCTGATTTCAATTCTTTAGGGTATATACTCAGAAGTGGGATTGCTGATAATATTATGCTTTATTTTTAATATTTTAAGTAATCTCCATACTATTTTCCAGACTGGTCATACCATTCTACATTTCCACCTGCACTGTATAAAGATTCCTTTCTTTCCACCTCCTACCTAATGCATCTCTCTCTTTTTTATATATCACCAGAGGCCCGGTGCACGAAATTCATGCACGGAGGGGTATCCCTCAGCCCGGTCTACACCCTCTGCAATCCGGGATCCCTTGGGGGATGTTGGACTGCCAGTTTAGACCCGATCCCACAGGGATCCCACAGGGATCCCGTCTAAACCTGCAGTCGGACATCCCTCTCGCAATCCAGGATCGCTGGCTCCTAACCACTTGCCTACCTGCCTACCTGATCACCCCTAACTGCCTCTGCCTACCAGCCTGATGCCCCTAACGGCTCCCCTGCTGGCCTGATCACCCCTTAACTGCTCCCCTGCCAACCTGATTGACCCCTAACTGAGCCTCGGGCCGCTGGGCAGCCACCATCGGCGGCTTGCTTGAGTCTCAGGCCGGCCCTGGGTGACTGGGCAGCCACCATCCCCGGCTTCTCTGAACCTCCGGCTGGCCCTGGGCAACTGGGCAGCTGCTATCCCCATCTTGCCTGAGTTCGCAGCCACCATCCCCGGCTTGCCTGAGCCTCAGGCTGGCCCTGGGCAGCTGGGCAGCCACCATCGGCGGATTGCCTGAGTTCACAGCCACCATCGTCGGCTTCCCTGAGCATTGGGCAGCCACTGTGGCTTTGTCTGGAAGGACTTCTGGATGGTCGTCCGGAATACATCTGGTCTAATTAGCATACTACCCTTTTATTATTATAGATCAGTGATGGCGAACCTATGACAGGCGTGTCAGAGGTGACACGCGAACTCATTTTTTTGGTTGATTTTTCTTTGTTAAATGGCATTTAAATATATAAAATAAATATCAAAAATATAAATCTTTGTTTTACTATGGTTGCAAATATCAAAAAATTTCTATATGTGACATGGCACCAGAGTTAATTTAGGGTTTTTCAAAATGCTGACACGCTGAGCTCAAAGGGTTGGCCATCACTGGTATAGATAGCCTTCCTAACAGGTATGAAATGATAACTCACTATGGTTTTGATTTATATTTCCCTGATGATTAATGATGTTGAACATTTTTAGTAATGGTGAGTGCTTTTTCATATACCTGGTGACCACTTATATGTCTTATATGGGGATGGTCTCTTCATGAACTTTGCTTATTTTTTCATTGGATTATTATTATTAGTAGTAGTAGTAGTTTACTGTTGCGTTAGAAGAGATTCTTAAATATTTGAATATTAACCTCTTATCTGATAGATGGTTTGCAAATATTTTCACTTATTCTGTAGGATGTTGTTTTACTCTGTTCATTTTTTTTTTCTTTGCTGTGCAGAATCTTTTTAGTTTGATGTAGTACCACTTGTCTATTTTGGCTTTGTTGCCTTTGCTTTTGATGTCATATCCAAGAAATCATTGCCAAGACCAATGTCAATCCCTATTTTTTCTCTTAGAAGTGTTGTGTTACAGTTTTAGGTCTGACAT
>NW_005369967.1:1099385-1102816 GCF_000412655.1 Myotis brandtii
CTAATTGTATTTTTTTGCATGTAGATGTCCAGTTTTTCTAATATCATTTTTTTTGAAGAGTCTATTCTGTACCCATTTTGTATTCTTGGCGCCTTTGTTGAAGATCATTTAACTGTATATACATGTATATACATTGATTTATTCCTGGAGTCTCTATTCTGTTCTATTGGTATATGTATGTTTTTATGCCAGTACCATACTGTTTCAGTTACTGTAACTTTGTAGTATATTTTAAAATCAGGAAGTGTGATACCTACAGCTTTGTTCTTATTTTCTGAGATTGCTTTTGTTATTTGAGGTATTTTGTGTTTCCATATGAATTTTAGGATTGTTTCTTCTTTTTCTATAAAAAATGCCTTTGGGGTTTTGATAGGAATTGCATTGAATCTGTTGATTGCTTTAGATAATATGGACATTTTAACTATTAAGTCTTCAATTATATGCACACATGCTCTTTCCATTTATTTATGTCTTTTAAAATTTCTTTCAGCAATGATTTGAAGTTTTCTGTGTATGAGTCAGTTGCCTCCTTGGTTAAGTTTATTTCTAAATATTTTATTATTTTAGATGCTATTCTAAATGGGATTGTTTTCTACATATCTTTTTCACATAGTTTGTTTTAAGCATACAGAAATGCTCCTGGTTTTTGTTGTTAATTTTGTATCCTGCAAGAAGTACGGAAGATAATTAAAATATGCCACCTTTAGAAGAATAGGATTATTGAATGTACATGAAAAAGAAAACTTTTTTTCAGGTAACATATTCCAGTATTAGTAAAAGTAGAAATAAAGGAGAATATCCTCAGGTTCTTCTACAACATTTAAAGTGACTGTCCTTTTGGTCAGCATTAAGTTTTCTACTGGACTCTAGAATGAAAAAGGTAATTTCATAGATAGTTTAGAAAAGTGCAAGTACTCATAATTTCAAAAAATCTCTAATTTAGAATGCAAAGTAATTTTCCTGTGTTAGTTACTGTATCAGTTAGTGTGAAATACAAACCTTTTTATAGAAATCCTAGAATTCCCCTTTCTAGGTATTTACAGTCTTTGTCATTTGCCTTAGGTAAGACTCTTTGTAGGAGAAAAGATTTATTTCACTCCATTGTTGCATCCTGATGATTCTAAGTATTCAAGTACTCTAATGATAAATGCCTAAACAATGTTTATGTGAATTGATTGTGACCAGCAATTTAATTAATCATCATAATGAGTACAGTGAGAACAAGAAGAAATAGGCTGCAATTTCTTTGAGTCAGATTTTGATTTTAAGCAAACATGCAGAGAATCATTAGAACTCCAAGGTGATTTTGTCCACGAAAGGCAAGAGAATGAAGTTATTTGAGAATTTTAAAATCTATAAATTTGCACTTTTAATTATCTAGAGATCAAGTAGTTTGGTCTTTCTCTGGGAAGTCAACACCCATTTATTTACCCATGGAAAAATATCTCAGCTAAACAAATTTTTTTTTCTTCAAAACCACAAATAAAGGATACCCCCTCAAAATGTATACACACTGTAATAGGTGAGAGCTCAATTTTAAAGATGAAATGTATCCGTAAAAAATCTCAGCTAAACAAATTTTTTTTTTCTTCAAAACCACAAATAAAGGATACCCCCTCAAAATGTATACACACTGTAATAGGTGAGAGCTCAATTTTAAAGATGAAATGTATGTTAATAAACACTACCTTAATAATTATTCAAAGTGTGTCTGTACATATGTATCTCATCCGTAAAGAAGCCAAAATTGATCTAAAAGGAGTTTCAAATATTTTTTTCCACTCTGAAGTGTTTTTTGTATTGTAAGAAATTGTGAAGATCATTAATATTTGTTGAAATGGGAGTAATTAAGAATAGTAACAAAGATACTATCTTTCTTACCCTAGCTTATGTTTTGAATGTTGTGTTAGCCTCAGTAATAAATATTTTTCTTGATATTTTTATGTCAATAAATGTTTTATACCAAATATGTATGTATGTTTTATAACAAATTTTACCTCCACAATAAGAAAGCTATATTGATGGAAAATGCTGCTGTAGATGAAAGTGTGAAATTTATGTTTGCCAACTTCAAACTGTTGGTGTAGGACTGTGGTCGGCAAACTGCGGCTCGCGAGCCACATGTGGCTCTTTAGCCCCTTGAGTGTGGCTCTTCCTAAGCCTTAGGAGTACCCTAATTAAGTTAATAACAATGTACCTACCTATATAGTTTAAGTTTAAAAAATTTGGCTCTCAAAAGAAATTTCAATCGTTGTACTGTTGATATTTGGCTCTGTTGACTAATGAGTTTGCCGACCACTGGTGTAGGAGATCCACATTGAAAGTATTTCTTAATCTATAACTGTCTTTCAAATGTTAATAGTATTTTTATTAATCCCTCCTAAGGAACCAAAATTTTTATTTGAATAAGTTTAAATAACCACATGTAGCTAATGGGTACCCTATTTGGACAACACAGATTTAGACTAACATAATTCTGTCAAATAAACCCAAAATTTCAATTATTTCACACAAGACATTTCTTTTTCACATAATAGTCCAATGTGAATATTTCTGTATGCCTGGGGCAGGTTAATTGCTTCTTCATTTGTGGCTTCATCATCCCCTGAGACCTTGGAGATTTTTGCTACTAGATGGCAAAAGGAAGGAAAAATCTACTTCTTAAAATCCTAGCCAGAAAGTCAGAAAGATCATTCTGCTGACAGTCAATTAGTGAGACCTAGTTGTGTGGCCACATCTAGATCCAAGGAACTGGAAAATGTAGTCCCTGGCTAAGTAGCCACTACCCAGCAATAAATTCATGATGGTAAGAGGAACACAATTTTTTTCTTTCAATTTTATTTTGTATTGGTTTCAGGTGTACAGCTGAGTGGTAGACAATCATATACTTCACATAGTGTTCCCCTCAATATTTCTAGTACCCTGACACCATACATAATTAGCATAATACTATTAACTATATTTCCTGTGCTTTACTTACATACCTGAGACTATTTTGTAACTACCAATTTGTACTTCTTAATCCCTTAACCTCTTACAAACCAGTTCCCCAATCCACCTCCCCTCTGGCAACCACCAGATGACTCTCTGTGGCTATCAGTCTGTTTCAGTTTTGTTTGTTCATTTATTTTGTCTTTTAAGTTCACATGTAAGTGAAATCATATGGTATTTGTCTTTCTGTGACTTATTTCACTGAGCATAATACCCTCTAGGTCCATCCATGCTGTTGCAAAAGGTAAGATTTCATTCTTTTTTAAGGCTAAGTAATATTGCATTGTGTATATGTACCACAGCTTTTTTATTCACTTGTCTATTATTGATAGACACTTGGGTTGCTTTCAATATCATGACTATTATAAATAACTAGAGGCCCAGTGCACAAAAATTTGTGCGCTGGGGGGGGGGGGGGTCCCCCAGCCTGGCCTGTGCCC
>NW_005369967.1:1103865-1108561 GCF_000412655.1 Myotis brandtii
GCCATCTTGGCTGACAGTTAATTTGCATAAGGATATGCTGATTAGCCAATGGGAAGGGTAGCGGTTATACGCTAATTACCATGTTTCTCTTTTATTAGTGTAGACTAGTCGCCCAGTGCATGAAATTTGTGCAGGGGGTGAGGGGTGTCCCTCAGCCCGGCCTGCACCCTCTCCAATCTGGGACCCCTCAGGGAATGGCCAACTGCCAGTTTAGGCCCGATCCCACAGGGAGTTGGACATCCCTCTCACAATCCGGGACCGCTGGTTCCTAACCACTCACCTGCCTGCCTGATCACCCCTAACCACTCTGCCTGCCAGCCTGCTCATCCCCAACTGCCCTCCCTTCCTGGCCTGATCACCCCTAACCGCCTCTGCCTCGGCCCCGCCACCATGGCTTTATCTGGAAGGACATCCGGAAGGTCTCCCAAGGGTCTCCTGTTCTATTTAGCATATTACCCTTTTATTAGTATAGATGCTGCAATGAACATAGGGTTGCATATATTCTTCTGAATTAGTGTTTTGGGTATCCTCATATATATATCCAGAAGTGAAGTCACTGGGTTATAAGGCAGGTCCATTTTTAATTTTTTGAGGAAACTTGATACTGTTTTCCATAGTGGTTGTACCAATCTGTATTCCCACCAATAGTGCATGAGGGTTCCCTTTTCTCCACATTCTTGACAAAATTTGTCATTTCTGGGTTTATTGATGATAGCCATTCTGACAAGTGTGAGGTGACATGTCATTGTGGTTTTTCTTTGCATTTCTCTGACAATTAGTGATGTTTAGTATCATTTCATATGTCTGTTGGCCTTCTGTGTGTCCTCTTTGGAGAAGTGTCTACGCAGGTCCTTTGCCCATTTTTTAATTAGATTGATTTTTTTTTATGTTGAGTAGTATGAGTTTTTAATTAATTTTGCATATTAACCACCTTATCAGATGTATCATTAGGGAATATGTTCTCACTTTTTTTAAATTTCCCTGTCTGAGGAGATATATCAGAAAAAATATTGCTATAAGAAATGGTAGGGATTTTATTGCCTATGTTTTCTCTTAGTATTCTTATGGTTTTAAGTCTTGCATTTAAGACCTTAATCCATTTTGAGTTTTTTCTTTTTTAAATATACTTTTCTTGAGTTCAGAGAGAAAGGGAGAGGGAGAGATAGAAACATCAATGATGAGAGAGAATCATTGATTGGCTGAGCCCTGCACACCCCACACTGGGGACTGAGCCTGCAACCCAGGTATGTGCCCTGACTGGGAATCGAACTGTGACCTCCTGGTTCATATGTTGATGCTCAACCACTGAGCTACACTGGGCCAGGCTCTATCCTTATCCAGGCTATTCTTTTTTTTTTTTTTTAAACAAAACATCTTTTATTGGATGTGGTGATTTGTGTCATCTGAATGTGAGTTCTCTTTTACATAGTAAAGTCATAGCTTTTTGAAAGCCTGATTATTTTTTTTTTTGCCCAGAAAAACACGTTTCCCATGACTTATTAAAAAGTTATTTAAAATAAAATATTATGCATTTAATATTTTCCAGAACTATTGTTTTTACTTTAGATTTATTTATTTATTTATTTTGAAATCATTATTGGAGTTTATTCTTGTATATGGTGTAAGAAGATGGTCTAGTTTCATTTTTTTGCAAGTATCTGTCCAATTTTCCCAGCTCCAGTTATTATTGAATAGACCGTCTTTATCCCATTGTATGTTCTTGCCTTCCTTGTCAAATATTAATTGGCCATGTAGATGTGGGTTTATTTTTGGGTGCTCTGTTCTGTTCCATTTATCTATGTGTTGTTTCTAATACCAGTATGTTGTTTCTAATACCAGTACCATGCTTTATTCATTACTCTGGCCTTATAATATAGTTTGATATCAGGTAACATGATACCTCCAGCTTTTTTCTTCTTTTTCAAAATTGCTGAGGCTATTAGGGTTTGGTTGGTTGTTTTTTGTGTGAACACAAATTTTTGTTAGTTCTACCACAGAGACCAGGCAAGTAAATATCCAAAAGTGAAATGGGCCAGATGTCAATGCATATGCATTCATTGTATAAGGAGGGTGGCAGAGCTGTGGCATGCCCTACCCATAGGGAAGTTACTATTTATTATCAGCCAGTCTTGTTCTGTTTTAGGAGGGAAAAATGTTGCCAGACCTTTTAGATTTATGGTTTTGGGTTTGTTTTTGTTTTTTAATGAAGATCTGAAAGCCATGTTTTTATGTGAAATATTCCCTAGTTTTAAAAGATTATGAATAAAACTGCTACAAACATTCATGTACAAGTTTTTCTGTGAAAAAATGTTTAACTTTAAGAAATTGCCAAATTGCCCTAACCGGTTTGGCTCAGTGAATAGAGCATCGGCCTGCGGATTGAAAGGTCCCAGGTTCGATTCTGGTCAAGGGCATGTACCTTGGTTGCTGGCACATCCCCAGTGGGAGATGTGCGGGAGGCAGCTGATCGATGTTTCTCTCTCATCGATGTTTCTTACTCTCTATCCCTCTCCCTCCTCTCTGTAAAAAACCAATAAAATTTATTTTAAAAAAAAAAGAAATTGCCAAATTGTTTTCCTAAATTGCTGTACCATCTTACATTCCTATCACTATATGAGAGTTTCAGTGGCTCTGCATCTAACACTTGGTATTGTCGCATTTTTTATTTTGGACACTTTGAAAGGTGTACTTTTAATTTCACTTCCTATTGCCTAATGATGTTAAACATTTTTTATTTTCTTATTTCCTCTCTGTTTATCATCTTTGTTCAGTGTTTATTTAAATCTTTTGCCTTGCTCTGGCTGGTGTAGCTCCGTTGCTGGAAGCCTCCTCCTGTCCACCAAAAGGTAATGGTTCAAATCCTGGTCAGGGCACACACCCAGGTTGTGGGTTCCATTCCCAGTCAGGGAATGTGCAGCCATTCTATGCTTCTCTCCCATCTATTTCTCCTCCTCCTCCTCCTCCTCCTCTTCCTCCCCCCCTCCTCCCCCTCCCCCATCTTCCCCTCCCTCTCCCTCTTTCTCTTCTTCCTCTTCTTTCTCTTCTTTCTCCTCTTCTTCCTCTTTTCCTTCCTCTTCTTCCTCTTCTCCTCCCCTGCCTCCTCCCCCCTCCTCCTCCTCCCCCTCCTCCTCCCTTCCTCCTTCCTCTCATTGTCCCTTCCTCTATGAGAATCAATTTTAAAAAGAAAATATCTTGCTCATTTATAAAATATTTTTATTTATTTTTAGAGAGAAAGGAAAGGAGAGAGAGTGAGAGAAATATCAATGTGAGAGCAAAACATCTATCAGATGCCTTCTACATGCCCCCTACTGGCATTCGAGCCTGCAACCCTAGGCATGTGCCTTGACCAAGGAATCGAACCAACAACCTTTTGGTGCACAGGATGACATGCAACCAACTGAGCAACACTGTCCAGGGCTCTTTTGCCCATTTTTAATTCAGTTGTTGGCTCTCTTAGTGTTAAGTTTATATAGTTTTATATATTCTTTGTAAAGATATATACAAGCCCTTTCTTGGCGATGTGGTTTGCCAACATTTTTTCCCAATTTGTTATTTTTTTCATTTTCTTAACATTTTCTCTCACAGAGCAAAACTTTATGAACTTCTTTCCTAGCTCTAGGTCACAAAGATTTTTTTCTTGTATTTTCTTACAAAATTTTATAATTTTACATTTAGACCTAACATCTGTATAAGTTAATTTTATGTAAGGTGTGAGGGTTAGATCAAAGTTCATTTGTCTGCATATGGATGTACACTGTTGTAACACTATTTGTCTTAAAGTGAAAAGGGACTTTGAAGACTTCAGGAGGAAATAAGCAATGGAAAAATACTTCTTATGTATTCTCACTATGGGGTTTCTTATAATGCTTTATCAGTCCCATTGTGTAGCAAATTCATTTGCTGTAATGTGTTGATATTCTTTGAAAATAGGCTAATTTGAATCAAGAGCATATTTATTTATAAATGCTTACCACAGTGAATTCCAACTACACTATTCCTTTTCCATATTATTGGATTAAGAGTATAAACTATAACCAAATGATTAGGGTTTATCTTCTAGTAAACATGGGAATAAACCCAGTCAAGATAGACTTTATAAGCAAATGTTTTAATACTTTAAATGTGCAAACTATGTGGTTATTTTGGACATTATGTACACAATTTTGTTCTAACACAAAATTTTCTGTAAGATATTCTGAAGGTTATTCAAAAATCAATAAACCAGATATTTATTAAGTGCTTATTTTTTAGGAATTATATTAGGTTCTGTGGAAACTCTAAAAAGATTATAGTTTCACTAGAGGCCTGGTGCAGGAAATTCGTGCATGGAGGGGGGGGCAGGATCCCCTCAGCCCAGCTTGCACCCTCTCCAATCCGGGACCCCTCGGGGGATGTCCGACTGCCGGTTTAGGCCCGATCCTGGAGATTGGGCCTAAACCGGCAGTTGGACATCCCTCTCCTGATCGCCCCTAACTGCCCCTTTTACTGGCCTGATTGCCCCTAACTGCTACCCCTGCCAACCTGGTTGCCCCTAACTGCCCCCTTCCTCTGGCCTGGTCACCCCTTTCTGCCTCCCTGCCAGCCTGGTCACCTCCAACTGCCTCCCTCTCCTGGCCTGGTCGCCCCTAACTGCCACCCCCTGCCAGCCTAATTGCCCCCAACTGCCCCCCTGCCAGCCGGGTCGCCTCTTACTGCC
>NW_005369967.1:1108626-1112543 GCF_000412655.1 Myotis brandtii
CCCCTGCTGGCCTGGTCATTTCTCACTGTGCCCCCTGCCGGCCTGGTCGCCCCACACAGCCTGCTGTTCAGTTATTTGTTCATCCCTCACTAACCCCCCTGCTGGCCTGGTCACCTCCAACTGCCCCCCTCTGCTGACCTGGTCACCCCTAACTGCCTTCCTTCCCCCTGATGGCCTGGTCGCCCCCAACTGCCCCTCCTACTGGCCTGGTTGTCCCTCACAGCACCCCCGCCAGCCTGGTCGCCCCACACAACCTGCTTGTTCAGTCATTTGGTCGTCCCTCACTAACCCCCCTGCCAGCCTGGTTGCCCAATGCAGCCTGCTGTTCAGTCGTTTGGTCGTCCAGCACTAACCCCCCTGCCATCCTGTTCGTAGGCAGGCATTTGTGAGGGTGTGAGGGTTAATTTGCATGTTACCTCTTTATTATATAGGATGTACTCAGAAATTCTATACTGAAGTTGATATATAGTAAAGTATAGAGCTACAAACTCAAATGTCTTCAGTTTCCAGGTAGGTATTATAAATATTTTGGTACAAAATAATAGGGAGAGTTAGGACATTTGCTAACTTAGAGAATTAATACCTTGATTAAAGTCATTCACATAAATAAACAAACATACATATACATAGATAGCCAAAGAAATCACATTAAAAGATTGAATGAGCATGGCCCTAAGCTTGTCTAGAAGGAATCTGAACTTGAAAGATGTGCCTTCACAAACAGTTATGTACTAGTGGACACACAGCTTTCAGTGGTGAAAAAGAAGATTTTTCAAAATTTTTAGCTTTATTTCTAGGTAGCGTGTTTGAGTGTATGTGCATGTGTATTTCCTGTGGTAAACATAGTCCTTTTAATTCTCTGTATCAGATTCATGGTAAATATATTGTGGATACTTCTAAAAAATGTTTTTACATTTTCTATTTGGCTTCTATATTACGTTAATGCAAAGTTTCTCATTCTTAGCATTATTGAACATTTTAGGCCAGATAATTGTTATGGGAAGCTCTCCTGTGCATTGTAGTATGTCATACAGCATCTCTGGCCTCTACCCACTAAATGACCGTAACACCATCCAAGCTATTACTAATAAAAAATGTGTCCACAGACAATGGTGTGGTGAAAGCCTGGGGTGGGGCTGGAGCCAGATGGAGGGGGGCCAAATGGGAAAAAATGGGGGACATTTGTAATACTCTCAACAATAAAAGTAAATTTTTAAAAATGTATCTAGACATTGACAGATGTTCCCCTGGAAACCAAATCGCTGCCAATTGAGAGCCACTCTTATGGTTTTAGCAGACCCCCGCATCCCCCCAACAGATCATAAGTATGCAGAGAAAGCAATTAAAATTAGAATCTTATTGAAAGTATCTCCGGTTCTTTTTTAGTGTTTTATTGAATATCCATGCTATTACAAATGCATGTTGCTGGATCATAAAGAATACTGTAGGGATATGCTCATTCAGTGCTATTCAAACTTATAACTTTGGTAGCTTATAATATCCAAGGTATATTGTCAGAATTTTGAATTAGCTTTGGCAGAAAGCTTGGATAAACCACTTAGAGAACAAGGTAAATCTTTAATAGTTCTTTCTCAATGTGAAACATCCTCATAATATTTATTCAACAATTATATGTAAAGTGCCTTATTAGAATAGTAAACATTGAGTGTAATCTACGCCGCACCCTGTCACACACAGAGCAGGGCCGATCGGGGGGTTGGTGGGCCGCACCCTGTCAAACACAGAGCCGCAGGGCAATCAGGATTGGGGAGCTCCCCCCATCAGGCACAGAGCAGGGCTGATCAGGGGGTTGGGACGCCTTCCCCTGTCACGAACAGAGCAGGGCGGATAGAGAGGTTGTGGCCCCGCCCCCTGTCACACACAGAGCCACAGGGCGAACAGGGGGTTTGGGCGCTGCCCCCTGTCACACTGATCCCGGTGCCGGGAGGCCTCGCTGCTCCGCTGATCCCAGTGCCGGGAGGCATATTACCCTTTTACTATATAGGATAGAGGCCTGGTGCATGGGTGGGGGCCAGCTGGTTTGCCCTGAAGGGTGTCCTGGATCAGGGTGGGGGTCCCCACTGGGGTGCCTGGCCAGTCTGGGTGAGGGGCTGAGGGCTGTTTTCCGGAAGCGGGTGACTGAAGCTCCCAACCGCTCCTTGTTTTCTTTTTTTTATTCTGGGCCAGCTTTAGCTCTGAGGCCTCGCTGCTGAAAACATCAATACAATGTTGCGGTCCGGAAGCCCGGCTGAATGAAAGCCTGTTTCTGGGGTTTTGTTTAGCTTCTTATTTGCAACATAGTACATAGTTGCTTAGAGTTGCAGCTGAGAGGCCGGCAAGTGAGGAGGGGAACGTTGGAGTCCGCAGTCACTGAAGCAAGCAAGCCTCATGTTTGCTTCCAGCTGCCTGGCTCCCGGCCGCCATCTTGGCTGACAGTTAATTTGCATATACTCACTGATTAGCCAATGAAAAGGGTAGCGGTCGTACGCTAATTACCATGTTTCTCTTTTATTAGTGTAGATAGATATTGACTACAGTAAAATAGAACTCTGCCTCAAGTGTTTTCTTGTACAATGAGGACAGTGTGTTGTAATGGGAAGAACATGAGATTTGGAATGAATCTGCTTGGGTGCAGGAAGTATGGAATAGTGATACTATGTTAATTTTATAGGTATTTTAAAACAAGCTGTGTATAATAATACCATGAAAATAGAAATGTCATTTTCAGAAATTGGTTGAAAGGTTAAAATTAATAGTTGGTAAAGTTACTATTAATTTGATTGTAGTCAGGAAATAGAAAAAAAAAGATGGGTTGAAGTAAGTTTATGCTTGATTTTAAAAAATGCTCATGACTAAGTTTTCTTTAATTGCTTTTAGATTTTTTCTTTTTATTGGATTTTTTCCTGGTGTTTCTCTCAGCTTTAAACTCCTTTCTCATTCCTTTGTTTAGTATAATACAGATGCCATCCACTTTTCCTTTGTTTTTAGACACTTGACCATATGGTTATCCTACTATTTCCTACTATTTTGTCAATATATATTCACATGCATAATGTTTATATGTCATATGTCCATATTAATCCATTAGGAATATGTTAAATCATATATTTTACCTGCCTTTTTATTAGTTTTTATATTTTTTATCCTTACCTGAGGATATGTTCTTAATTTGATAGAGAGAGAGAAATATCAATGTGCAAGAAAAACATGGATTGGTTACATCAGTAGGCTCTTCAACAGGGGATTGAACCTATACCTCTTTGGTATAAGGGATGATGCTCCAACCAACGGATCCACCTAGACAGGCTTACCTGCCTTAAAAAAATTTTTTTTTGATTTGTTGAATTTATTGGGGTGACATCCTATATAATAAAAGAGAAACTTGTAAATTGACCATCCCTTCGCTATGCTCACCAGCCAATCAGGGTGAATATGCAAATTAACCCACAAAGATGGTGGGTTAATTCATACACAGGTGCCAAGCGGAGAGCAGAAGCTGGAGAGCCAGGAGCTTGGGGGTCATGGCTCCCTTGGTCGCTGGGTGGAGAGCAGAGCAGGAGAGCCAGAGGCTTGGGAGGCCATGGCTCCCTCGGTCGCTCCCAGCACAGGGAGCACCAGGAATTCTGGGAATAATAGTTCTGATGGCAGCCCCAGGACCGGAAGCGGAAGCCCAGAGCACGGGGAGCACCAGAAATGCTGGGAATCATAGTTCTTGTGGCAGATGGATCTCCTAGACACTAGAGCAGTGGTTCTCAACCTTCCTAATGCCACGACCCTTTAATACAGTTCCTCATGTTGTGATGACCCCCAATTTCACTGTTACAAATTGAACATAATTAAAGCATAGTGATTAATCACAAAAACAATATGTAATTATATATGTGTTTTCCGATGGTCTTAGGCGACCCCTGTGAAAG
>NW_005369967.1:1112768-1119576 GCF_000412655.1 Myotis brandtii
GGGGGTCTCAGACAATTCGTTCATATGATTGCAAAGACAGACAGAAACTCCCAGATTGGAGAGGGCTGCCCTGAGGGCTCCCAGATTAGAGAGGGTGCAGGTCGGGCTGAGGGACCCCCCCTCACACACACCCCTCCGTGCACAAATCTTCGTGCACCGGGCCCCTAGTTGGTTAATAAAATTGTATAGCTTTCAGGTATACAATTTTATAATACATCATCTGTATATTGTATTGTGTGTTCACTACCCCAAGTCAAGTCTCTTTCCATCACCATTTACCTCTCCTTTACCCTCTTCTACCTCCTCCATCCCCCTTACCTGCCTTTTTAACAGTCGAAACCATCATCATTGGCTTAAAGCTGATGTAGGAATACTAAATGGGAAGCTTACCTTCCCGAGGTTGGGATTTCAGGAAAGGCAGTATTTGAGGTAGTGTTAGTCAACATTAATCAAAGGAAAAATAAGTTCTTTGTTGAAGTAGAATTAAAGTTTATTATAGCAACTTTGTTTTTATGTTTCTTCTACAATTAAAATGTTATCACCATGGCATCTTTAAATCATTATTGTATTAACAAATTGAAACTATTTCTGTAATCTCTGACATTTATGAAATAGGCATTAGACTGCTTATATTATAACTAGTCTATTTTTCGATAGATGCTTTAAAAATTATGAAGTAATTTAAAAATTTTAACTTATAGTGGATTATATTACAGATATTTGTGTGCTCAATTTGCTTCTTTACAAAACTATTATTTCTTTGCATCCTTATTCTCTGGGTTGTATCTATTACATAATATAAATTCAGTGAATAAAATGATGAACTCATTTTTGGCAAGGCTATAAATTGAAGTCTTAGAATTTTCAGTAGTGTTTTTGCTCTAATGTCTTACTGATACCCTAACAATTTCAACTCCTAATTGAATAGCTTTAATAATTAACAATGAAAACATATTTTAAATGGCTACTTTAAACCTGCTACAGAGTTATGTAATTTTTCATTTTAGTAACATATAGTGCTGCTCTAGTTATTTTATTATGGTCTTATTTAGTATGTCACTTATATACCTTATATAATATGAATTAAGTTAAATTTCATTACTGTTTTCATCATTCAATCTTGACACTTTAAGTCTAGGAAATTTCAAATCAAGATCTAAACACTAACTACATCAGACTAAAAAGTTCTTGCCCAGCAAAGAAAATCACCAACAAAATAAAAATACAATCCACTGAATGGGGGAACATATTTGCCGATACATCTGACAAGTGGATAATATCCAAAATTCAAACAATTCAATTAATAGATGGGCAAAGAACCTGAATAGACATTTCTCCAAAAGGGACATACAGATGGCCAATAGACATATGAAAAGATGCTCAACGTCACTAATCATCAAAGAAATGCAAATTAAAACCACAATGAGATTTCATCTCACACCTCTCAGAATAGCTAACATCAGTAACTCAAAAAACAAATGTTAGCTAGAATGTAGAGAAGAGGGAATGCAAGATGGTGCAGTCACTGTGGAAGGCAGTATGGAGTTACCTTAAAAAATTAAAGACGGGACTGCCAAAAGTTCTTTTTTTTTTTTTAGGTTTGCCCAATTTAGCTAGAAAATTCCTTTTATTCTCAGATTTTTTTTAATTTAAATTCTTTATTGTTTAAAGTATTACATAAGTCTCCTTTTTCCCCCAGCCACCCCCAACCCCCAGTACATGAACTCAGCCCCCTCTCCCCTGTCTGTGCCCATTGGTTATGCTCATATGCATGCATACAAGTCCTTTGGTTGATCTTTTACCCCTTTGCCCCCTGCCTTCCCTCTTAGGTTAGACCAGGGGTGGGCAAACTTTTTGACTCGAGGGCCACAATGGGTTCTTAAACTGGACCGGAGGGCCGGAACAAAAGCATGGATGGAGTGTTTGTGTGAACTAATATAAATTCAAAGTAAACATCATTAAAAAAAAGGGTGTCACGGTTCTGTAGATCGGTGGCTGCAAGAACTGCAAGTCACGTGCCCACATCCATGCTGTTGCAAATGGTAAGAGTTCCTTCTTTTTTGCAGCAGCGTAGTATTCCTTTGTGTAGATGTACCATAGATCTCTAATCCATTCATCTGCTGATGGGCACTTAGGCTGTTTCCAATTCTTAGCTATTGTAAATTGTGCTACTATGAACATAGGGGTGCATATATTCTTTCTGTTTCTTGGGATATATTCCTAGAAGTGGGACTGGATCAAATGGAAGTTTAATTTTTAATTTTTTGAGGAAATGCCATATTGTTTTCCACAGTGGCTGCACCAGTATGCATACCCACCAGCAGTGCAAGAGGGTTCCTTTTTCTCCACATCTTCTCCATCACTTGTCATTTGTTGATTTGTTGATGATAGCCATTCTGACAGGTGTGAGATGGTACCTCATTGTTGTTGTGATTTGCATCTCTCGGATGATTAGTGACTTTGAGCATGTTTTCCTTTGTCTCTTTGCCTTCTGTATGTCTTCTTCCAAAAAGTGTCTATTTAGCTCCTTTGCCCATTTTTTATTGGATTGTTTATCTTCCTTTTGTTAAGTTGTATGAGTTTCCTATAAATTTTGGAGATTAAACCCTTATCGAAGATAACATTGGCAAATATGTTCTCCTATGTAGTGGGCTTTCTTGTTGTTTTGTTGATGGTTTCTTTTGCTGTGCAGAAGCTTTTTATTTTGATGTAGCCCCATTTATTTATTTTCTCCTTAGTTTTCATTGTCCCAGGAGTTGTATTCAGTAAAGACATTGCTATGGCAAATGTCTGCTATTTTGCTGCCTATGGCTTCTGAAACTAAAAGTTCATTTAAAATTAAAAATGGACTGCCTTATGACCCAGTAATTCCATTTCTGGGAATTTATCCAAAGAAACCCAAGACACTAATTCAAAAAAATGTATGCACTCCTGTGTTCATTGCAGCGTTATTTACAATCACCAATATTTGGAAACAGCCCAAGTGTCCATCAGTAGATGAGTGGATAAAAAAGCAGTGGTACATTTATACAATGGAACTAGAGGCCCGGTGCACAAATTCGTACATGGGTGAGGTCCCTCGGCTTGGCTGGCATTCAAGGCCGGCGGGGGGAGGGACCCCTGGGAGGTTGGCTGGCCGGCCCCCCGGATCAGGGCCTTCAGGAGGGCCGTCCGGTAAGGGGGAAGGACCGTGGGAGGTTGACTGGCCTGGGGGAGGGGCCGTGGGAGGTTGGCTGTGGGAGCACACTGACCACCAAGGGGCAGCTCCTGCTTTGACCATCTGCCCCCTGGTAGTCAGTGTGCGTCATAGCGACTGGTCGACCAGTCATTCCAATCGTAATGGTTGTTAGGCTTTTATATACATAGACACTACTTGGCCATTACAAAAGAAGGAAATCTTACCCTTTGCAACAGCATGGATGAACTGGAGAGCATTATTCTAAGTGAAATAAGCCAGTGAGAGAAAGACAAGTACCATATGATTTCACTCCTATGTGGAATCTAATGAACAAACAAGCAAAATAGTTACAGACTCATAGATAGAGAGCAGGCTGACAGTTGGCATTGAGGGAACTTAAGGGGAAGGGGAGGTATTGAGTAAAAAGGAAAAAAAAGAGAAAAACTTATAGACACAGACAAGAGTGTGGTGATTGCTAGGGGGAAGAGGGTTGAGGGAGGTAGAGGAGGGCCTGGAGGGTAAATGGTGATGGATGAAGACTTGGCTTGGGATGGTGAACACACAATACAGTGTACAGATGATGTATTATAGAATTGTATACCTGAAACATGTATAATTTTGTTTAACCGGTGTCACTCAATAAATTAAAAAAAAACAAAAAACATTATTTCAGTATGTGAAAAAAATTATCTGAACACTAGTTCCATTAGCAAGGATAAAGGGTAACGTTAAAGAGTTTAAATGCAGAGCTTTCAATAAAAGATAATTTGGTTAAATTACTTTTTAATGAAAACCAGAATATCATTTATTAATTTACATATGAGATAGGCGATATCTTCAAGTGTCTAAAATACATAAGTGTCTTATTTATGATACCTTTTTTATATTGAGTACTTATAAAGTCAAATAAACAATCATAAATTTTCTTTTTAAGCTCTGAATTAGAACAGTGATAGGTAAGCACTGAATTAGAGCAGTGGTAGGAATTAAGAACCTAGAGCACCTGTCTATTAGAGATATGATAGTAGCACAATACTACCATATATGGAATTTAAAAATTTTAGTAGCACATTGTAAAAACTGAAAAGAAACAGATTAAGTTAATTTTAATAATATAGCTATTTAACTCAGTATATCCACAATGTTATTTTAGCCCATAATCAATGTTTTTAAATTAACCTTTTTATGCTAAGTATTTAAAATCTGCTATGTATTTTACACTTAATGTACATCTCAATTAGCATCTTTACTTACTAGCTACTTCAGTTATGTAAGAAAATTACTGAATATTTTTGTGTCTCAATTTCTCCATTTTTATAATGAAACATTATAATGGTTAAATTAGATAATATATACTATGCCTAGCAAATGGTAAGTGTTACAGAAATCTTAGCTGCTTTCCAAAAATATTTCAAACAGATGAACATGATATGTAATGACATCTCTGCCTCAAGGCAAAGATTATATCTTAAGCATTAAATTTGTAACTCTAAAACACTCATCTTTTTCCATTGGACAGTTCTGGGTATACATATCTCTCTGAATCCATGTCTTAACTATTTTTAAAAGAAGCAAAATTAATATTGGCTCATCAGTTGTGACAAATATTTCACACTAATGCAAGATGTTAAAAGAAAACTGTGGTGTGAGAATCTGTGAAATAAATTTCTTTACTTTTCTGATTATTTTCTCTGTAAACCTAAAACTACTGTAAAAATTAAGTCTGTTATAAAAACAAACAAACAAAAAAACCCAAACAAACACCATGTCTGCTACTGATTCTTGATATATCTCAGTTGTGACAGAATCCATCAGTAAAAGTGGCAGTTTTAGTATCATTAAAACCGTCAATCAGAGAAGTTTAGTTATGGTGAAAAGTCTGACTTAATGTTTCCTCTTCCAGTAGTCATTCATTATCTACCTCTTTTTAACTAATATATGGAAAATTTAATCATAAAATGGTTGTTTTGCCTTCATGGTTATTGGGGTGGGCAATGGGCATTATTGGTGTCACTCTGTTGTTAATAGTCCTATTTTTTTATACACTATTGCCGGTTTTGAGAATATTTTCTTCTCCTGATTTCAGGTTGGGTGGGACTATATCAGCATACAAGATAGTACCAGACGAAATAGAAGAAATCAAGGTACCGTATGGCGTTTTTCATCTCTACAAACAAAGACTTAGTATCTTGGTGGCAAGTGGGGGAAGAATTGCTTATTCTTTATGCTATTAAATCTTTGACTGTATTAGGACAGCATTTTATTCCAAGTTATCCTATTTGAAATAATATATAATAATATATATCTGATAGTGGTCATCTGATAGAGATCAGATCTCATCTATCATTACCATTGCATTTCTAAAAAAATATTAGAAGAATCGAAAAGGAACCCTTTCCTGTGAATTTCATTGAAAAATCTACTAAAGAAAGCATTGTATTTATCCATAAGTGTGTATAATGAATTATCTTTTTATCTTGTTTTAATTTCTTTTCTGTATAGATTTTCACCGATTATAAATGTCAGTCGTATAGTAAATATTTCCTGGTTCCTTTGAAAAAATATGCCAATTTCAATTAAAATTTACAGTACTGGCCATGGCCAGGTAGATCAGATGGTTAGAGAATTGTCCGGATATGCCAAGGTTTCAGGTTCGATCCCTGCTCAGAGCACATACAGGAATCAACCAATGAATGCATAAATAAGTGGAACAGCAAAATCGATGTTTCTTGCCTTGGCTGGCTGGTTTTTTTGGTTGGAGCCTCATCCATACAGCAAAAGGTTGTGGGTTCAATTCCCAGTCAGGGCCCATACCTAGTTTGCAGGTTTGATCCCCAGGAGGCAGCCAATTGATGTTTCTCTCTCACATCAGTGTTCGTTCATTCTCTCTCTCTCTCTCTCTCTCTCTCTCTCTCTTTTTCTCTTTCTCTCTTCTCTCTCTCTCTCTCTCTCTCTCTCTCTCTCTCTCTCTCAAATCAATGAAAGCATATTCTTGGGTGAGGGTTGAAAAAAAATTTAATTGATGTATTTTTCTTTCTCAAATCCATTAAAAATTGCAGTACAATAAATGAAACTTGACATTTTTGAAAATTACAGCATTACTATAATCTTCTATACCTAACATTTTACTAAACTTTATGGACTATTAATTTTCTAACATAACATGTGGCTCTTGTTTAAAAGCAGTTTACAATGTAACAAGAACTGAACTTACTACCTGTTCCATAAGTAAGTTAACAATTGGATAGAAGTAGTGAAGGATAAACAATACTGAGTTAAGTTGTTAAAATGACATGTAAAGTTCTCAACAAATTATTAACCTTGATTTGATCAACTTTTCAAAATCAAGTTAAATATATTCAAATCTTAAATAAATCTTTAATTTTTTACATTATTCTTAAATTAGTTGAACTCATTGATCTTTATTATGTAATACTAGAGGTCCAGTGCACAAAATTCATGCACAGGAGGGTTAGTCCCCTCTGCCCAGCCTACACCCTCTCCAATCTGGGACCCCTTGGGGGATGTTTGACTGCTGGTTTAGGCCCGATCCCCAGGACCACTGGCTCCTAACTGCTCACCTGCCTGCCTGCCTGATTGCCCCTAACTGGCCCCCCTGCCAGCCTGATC